>NW_026623258.1:2467215-2611978 GCF_030028575.1 Malurus melanocephalus | reverse complement strand
CGCCCTCTGCCTTTGCCTGCTGGGCGCCTGCCGCCTTCGCCGCGGGCTGGAGGCCGCCGCCGTGCGCGGCCCGTCAGCGGCCGCTCCCCAGCGACCCTCGGCAGCCGCGCCTTCCTCCGCCTCCTCCTCCTCCGTCGCCGCCGCCTCCCCCTTCTCCTCCCCGCCGCGGAGGGACGGGGCTCTCCGCAACGGCACGGTGGTGCCGCATCACTACATGGTGGCCCTGTACCAGCGCCTGGCCGCCCGCCGCGCCCCCGGCCGCCGCGCCGACACCGTGACGGGCTTCGCGGAGCGGGCGCGCAGCGGTGAGTGCGGGACGCGCGTCCCCCCGCGCAGCGCAGCGCAGCGCCCGCGGCAGGGCAGGGGAGAGCGGCCGGGCCGCCCCGCCGGGACTCCGCCGTCGGGCGGGAGAGAAATCCATTGGGAATGGGCTTGGGGATGAGGATGGGGCTTGGGGATGGAGACGGTGTTGTGCGGTGGGTGTGGGGATCGGGCTCCTACGTGGATGTGGGGATGGACACCGGGGATTGTGCATCACTGTGAGAGTGAGTTTGGGGACGCGGTGGCACACGGACAGGATGCTCGCGCGTTGGTCCGGGCACGGGGCTGTGTCTGGGATTGCGCGTTGCTGGGGAATGGGATTGTGCGTTGGTTTCCACACGGGGTGGTTGCAGAAGATGGGGTAGCGCTTGGGATGGAGTTTTAACGGGATAGGGACTGCACATCCCGGTTGTTTAACGGGAATGAAGCCGTGCGCGAGTGTGAGCGTGGGAGTGGAGGCGAGGATAGGGCTGGGATTGGAGCTGTGYGTGAACATACGGTTAGGAGGTGACGATGGGGACAGCAAAAGGTTTGTACCTGGAGCTGGTGAGGGGGTTTGCCGACGGAGMTGAGCGCGGCKCTGAGCGCGGGTCGGGGGTGGCGAMSGGGCTCTCCACGAATGTGGTTCGGGACGGGCTGCGAGGTGCAGCCAGCCCGGACGGGGCGGGCGGCGGTGCCGGCGGCTCTCGGGACCTCCCGGCACCTGATGCGGAGCCGGAGGCTGCTGCACAGTTTAAGAACAGCTTCTACTCACGGCAACCCCCGTCCCACCAGAGCCTTCGCAGCCCGAAAAGCTCCGTGGAGAACCGCGCCGGGCCGGACCGGGCCGGGGAAGGAGCTCAGCCGCGGTGCCCCGGGGGTGCTCGGCCGCGGATGGCTGCGGCGCTCCGGAGCGGCTCCCGCCGGCGRTGCCGGCTGAGTTCGGACTCGCTGTCCCCTTCTCCCTCTTTGCCCTTTTTTGCCCTCTTCATACTCGCGGATCTAATAATGATAGTCAAATGCATATACGCACCAAACGATGTACTTTTAACATAAACACATACATATACTGACATCACGCCCTGCCGGCCGAGGGCTCGGCTGGGGAAAAAAAATAAATGCCCGATCGAATAAAATGAAAACAAACTGAAAACCAGCGCCAGCCACCCCCCGTGCCTGTCGCCGGCTGCCCAGGGGTGGGAGAGCGGCGGCTGATGGTGTGGAGCCCTCAAACCCCATCCCCAAACCCCATTCCCACACCCAGAAGGGGCYGTATCCTGCCGGCAGCCTTTGCTGGAGGAGGTTTACTGGAAGCTGAACGGGAGATGTCGGGGTGGCGAGGCGGGACAGGGGGGAGGATGCTCCGGTGGGAGGGTGGGCAGTGCTCGGCTTGGGAGAGCTGGGCGAAAACTGCGCACAGGTCCTGGGAAGTTTCAGCGCAAAACGAAACCAGATGAACTCTTCAAAGGGATCTCCTTATCTGCTCTTATCTACTCCTCACAGGAATTTTAGATCTGCTTTTCAAACAGTAATTATAATAACTAGAATGAATAATAGTACTACTATTAATGATGATAGCAGCAGCAACAAATGACAGGGAGAAGACAGTTTCCCCCTCTGCGGGCGGTGCAAGCTTCACCAAGCGCCGCTGTCGGCGGGAGTGGGCGGGTGCGGGGCGGGGGTGTCGGGCAGGGCTCTGCCGGCTGCGGGTCGGGGCGCTCCGGGCACAGCAGAGATGTTTGCAGCGTGCCCAGGTCAGGTTTCTCGTTAACGAGGGAGAAAACAAAAAGTAACCCTCCCAGAACTCAATTCATCTCTTCTTCCCAACTCCACCTCCTTTGGTGTTTCTTTTTTTAATTCACACTGAGTGTATTTATTCAGTGCCAGAAACTGTACAAGTCTGTGTCAGGTCTTTGGATCCACCAAAAATAGTGACAAACTGAGGCTAGGCTCATTTTCAGCCTCTGGGTTTCAGATCTGTGTGCCTGTGCCTATCTGCSAGGAGGAAATGGGATTTTTAACTGCATGTGTGTGTGTGTGACACTTGGGGCAGAAGAAATCGGTGATAACCTGTTGGCTGGGGATGGGAATGTGCTGCACACGTTCAGATGTGGCTTCYGTGCCAAAACAGAATAGTGGTGCTTCTGGGGTCACTGGAACACCTGGGATGAGGCAAAGAAGCCTCCTCAGGATGTGGGGAAAAGTGCTGATGAAGGAGCCACTTGTTTGAATTGATTTCTCGCTCCATTTGTACCTTCTCCTCCCCGTTTATTTTGGTGTCCCCAGCCAGAGTGACACTCCTGGATGCAGGACACACAGGCTGTGACCTTCTGGGGTGCTCTGGGAGCTGTGCTGCACAGTGAGATCTCACTCTGAGTCCCTTGCACCTCCCTAATGAGAGCTTGGCTTCAGTTTCCTGATATTTTACATTTTTTTCCTTTTTTCTTTTTCTTCTGTGTTCTCTCTTCTAGATGCCTCCCCATCCGCCTCAGAGCTGCGATACCTCTTTGACATCTCCAGCCTGCCCGAGGCAGAGGAGGTGACGGGMGCAGAGCTGCGGATCCTGCGCTCCCTCCCTGAAAACCGCAGCTTGGCCCTGTCCCCCGAAGGCACCTTCCACCACCTCCTCCTTGGCACCTGCCCGAGCCGGGAGGGCGAGGAGCCCCAGCTGCTGGATTCCAGGGCTGCTGACATTTTGGACACGGGCTCCTCCAGATGGGAGGTGTTTGACGTCTGGGAGGCYTTGCGAGATCAGAGGGAGAGCTCGCTCTCGGGCAAGCTGCTGTGCTTCCTGCTGAGGATCGTCTCGGATCGCTCGGGGCAGCTCCTGCCCCCCCGGCAGCTGGGCTTTGGCAAACCCCAGCCACAGCCCCACGAGCGAGCCCTGCTCGTGGCCTTCTCCCGCACCCAGAGGAAGGAGAACCTCTTCAAGGAGATCCGGGATAGGATCAAGGCCCTGGGCAGCCCCCCYTTCCTGGAGCCCCCCGATCCCGGCCAGGAGGCATTTCCCAAGCGGAGGAAGAGGAGGACCACCATTGCCGCCCGGTCTGGGGGCAGAGGCCACGGGAAGAAGGCCAAGACCCGCTGCAGCAGGAAGCCCCTGCACGTGAACTTCAAGGAGCTGGGCTGGGACGACTGGATAATTGCCCCCCTGGATTACGAGGCGTATCACTGYGAGGGGGTCTGCGACTTCCCGCTGCGCTCCCACCTGGAGCCCACCAACCACGCCATCATCCAGACCCTGATGAACTCCATGGACCCRGAGTCCACTCCCCCGAGCTGTTGTGTGCCCTCCAAGCTCAGCCCCATCAGCATCCTCTACATCGACTCTGGGAACAATGTGGTTTACAAACAGTACGAGGACATGGTCGTGGAGACGTGTGGCTGCAGGTAGCAATTTCTGCAGCTCTCCCCATCCCTCCTGGCCTTGCTCAGCAGCCCTGCCCATTTTATATATATAAATATAAATATATATATATAAAATATATATATATATACACACATACACATTTTGGTGTGTGCCTTTCCAAAAGCCAAGCCCAGGGCAGGTGTCCCCTGTCTTCYCAAGGCCACCCTGGCCATGACACCAAGAGTGATTGGGGGATGCCCCTCTGAGACTGTGAGGCTGCCACCATCTCTGTGCCTTGCCTGTTCTCCYCTGGAARTGGGGGGCACAGAGCCTGGCAGAGCCCCARGGGATTGTCTCCTCAACCTCTGAGCTCTGCCTGATACACTTGATTTGCCAAAGTGGAGCTGACAACCTCTTTCCCAAAGGTTTTGGGAAATGTCTGGCCACAATTGTCTGGTTGGGAAGGATGGCCTGAGAWGGGGGAGGTGGAGTGGCAGAGGGATGGGGTTAGACTCCCCCTCTGGCTGTGGCAGTGGGGTGGACGTGAGGTAGGAATGCTCTTTTCTTTAAGTTCAAGGAGTTCTTCTGGCTGCCTTCAAATCATTGCCCTGGGTTTCCCAGTGGAAAAATGAGGGATCCCTGGGGGAAGGCAGGGAGTGGAGAACCTGTGGCTGGAGTGGGYTGTAATCACTTGGTCCAGGCCTGTTTGCAGTGGGGAGTGGTTTGTGAGTCTGCTGGTRGAGACAGGAAAGAGGGAGAACTGGGAGCTGAAAGAGTCAGGTCTGCAGTACAGCTTGCGCTCTCAGAAGGGTGGGAGTGGYCCTGGGAGGTGTCAGCTGGAGATGTCCCCAGCCATGGGGTCTGAAGCACTGGCGCTGTCATTTGTGCCCTGCAGGAGATGCTGGTTGGTGGCTTCCCCCATTTCCTGCACAAAACTCCATTTCCAAGGCACACTGGGAGCCCAGCATCGGGCCCGCGAGCCACACAGCCATCCTGAGCGTGTTGGGAGGGAAACAAAGCTCCCRAGTTCCCTGGGGAAGAGCCATTTCACTTGGGTTCTCTTTCCAAATAATCTCTATAAAAGCTCCAAGCTCCACCCTATCTTCCTTTGGCATCGATTTCCCAGGGAGCTGTGTCCCTCCCTGGAGTGCTGGCTGCTCCCTGCTCCGTTAAGGGAGCTGGATCCTCCAGGAGCAGRCCTTTCCCATGCTGGGGGCTGAGTGCTGCCCTCAGGGACTGCTACAAGTGGGGTGTTTTGATGTGTGCTGAAAGGGCTGCAGGGTTTTAGTAACTCAGGAGCTGAGTATAAATTACACCTTTAAACCAGAGAAGCCYTTCATCCATGCCAGGGTGTGCTTTGGATGCTGGGAAACATTTCTGCTGCACCTCAGTGGCTTTTGGTACCAAGCTTTGGCTTTGTGGCTGAGTTGGTTTAGACCAGAGGTGTATTTGCACAGATTTTGTGTTTGATGGTTTGTTTTTTCCCTTGTGGGCAGGGTGTYGGTGTGTAAACATCAGTGGTTATTAGTGATGGTAGTTTGCTTTTGGAAGAGATCAATCCCTGCTGGAAAACGTGSGATTTTTCCTGTGTGAATCCAGTTATGCTCCACGGCAGGGATGTTCTGCTGGGAGGGCTGAGCCTGGCCAGGCAGAGAGGGCATTGGCTCAAAAAGCTCTGCTGAGACCCAAATTATTTCAAAGGTCAGAAAAGCCTTGCTGAGGTTCAACAGCCCCTCCAAGGAAGGAAATAAATTGTGCCCAGTGAAAACAGGGACAGATCCACTGGGGATGGGGATGGGGATGATGCCCCATCCTCCCTCCATCCTCGTCCACAGAGCCCACTCCTCAGGCTGTGGCTGGTACCAGCTCGGGGACAGAGTGTGGTACCCAAAAGTCTCATGGTACCTCACCCCCTGACCTGAGCTCCTCTGGCTTCACATCCACGTATCCAAGAGGAAAACCCACCTCCTTTCCTCATCCCTAATGTAAATGTRTGTTAATGGTGTCACCATCCCCAGGGGATGCTCAGAGCTGGAGGGCASTGGGGGAGAGGAATGATCAGGTCCATGCCGTGGGTTTTCTCCCTGTCAGCACTTGGGGAGGCCAAGGTTCCTGGGTGGGTGAGGAGGGGTCAGCACAAGGTTTGTGGGTTTCCTCTGCCCTTCGGCTTTAGCACAGCTGCTTGGGGAAGGAGGTTGGCGCAGCAGTGCTGGAGCTGTCGGGTTCCACATCAGTTACAAAGTTACCAAGSTTTCCAAGCACCTAATTTTTCAATTGCCTTTGGTTGTTTGATAGTTTTTCTCACTGCTGAAACTATTTTTAAAAATGTTTTTGTTTCTTTTACSCCCTCCCCTTCCTCCAAATATTTGTGGTGAAGGTTCGTGGCAGTTCAAATCCAGGCAAGATATATATAGCTCCTGGCAGCCCCTGCTGGCTGGTGGTTCTTGTGAGCCTCAGCCTAAAAGGTGTCCTGAGACCTGCTCCTGTGGGACTGTGCCCAAGGGGGTGTTAATGCCAGYGGCTCCCAGTTCTTGTGGTTTTTATCAGCCACAGTTTCAGGGAACATACGTGTCCCCCTCCTCAGGTCTGAGGGTGGCCGATGGAGAGCAGGGTGACAGGCTGGGTCTGGCAATGCTTCACCCCAGTCCCAGTTCTGGGGCAATGCCAACTGCTGGGGCTTGTGTCCTGACCCCCACGATGGCTTTGCTGGCCCTGGGGACAAAAGCTGAGGCTCAGTGGCTGCAGTTCCATAGCCTGGATCACGACAAGAAACGAGGAGGGGAGGATTTGGGGAGAGCTGTCAGCGATGCTGTCCATGGTTTCACCCGTGCAGGACCTGGCTCAGGGATCATCTGGCTGCAGGATCCCTGAACTGGGGGAGCAAACTCTGTCCCTCTAAGGGGAGCCCAGGGATGGCAGGGCCTGTGCCAGGTGCCACCTTCCYGGGCAAAGGGGAAAGGAGCACAATGAGGGGCAAAGGATGGAGTTAGACCCTCTTTCTGCCTCCCTGAGGGGTCAGGAGGGGCAGCTCCCTGCTGGGGCTGCTCCAGGGGTGTGTGTGCGCAGGACAAGGCTGCAGGAGAGTGGAGATGGGGGTTTGGTGGGTAACTGTGCTGCCCCCCTGGGCGAGTGCATCAGCTGCAGGGCTTGGCTCTCACACTGCTCATTGCTCCCACAGGAATATTTCCAGAGCAAAAGCCACCTCTGCCCCCTTCATTAATCCCTGCATGRTGACTGCAAGGGCTGCCTCTGCATCCCCAGGCACATCTGGAGACTGCACCCAACAGTGGGATTAATCTCGAGCAACAATGGGGTTTAGAGGTTTAGATTAAATATTGGGGGAAAGAAAGTCACAGTTGTAAAGCATTGGAACAGGTTGCCCAGGGAGTCACCACCCCGGGAAATGTTCAAAAATGTGTGGATATGGCACTTGAGGAGATGGTTTAATGTGGACATGGTGGTGTGAGGATCATGGTAGGACTYGGTGGCCCTTTCCACCCTTAATCATTGCAAGATTTAAATGGAAGGGGTAGGAGTGACACTGGAATGTGTCTGAAGAGGGCTTGGAGCAGCGAATGCTGCCTCTGGAGAATCCTGYTGCTTTGGGGCACTGGCTGCAGGAGGGTGGGAGCCCAGCCCCATCCTTGGAGCGGGTCCTCCACGCAGCATCACCCTCTGATGCCAAACAAAAGGCCCAGAAAAAATGTATTTCTGATCAGCTGCCTCTTGCCTGAGCTGATTTTTGAGCACATGTAAACTTTATAAATATGAGACTAGAGGTTGAACRTGGACAAATATTAATTCAGCAGACTCAGAGTGATTTTAATGGATAATTATAGTTTTTCAATCTGCAATATTTATACAACCTTTCCAGTTAGAAAAAACCCAAACAGTTTCCATGCCGTGCATATTCTCCTGGAGGATTTGTTTGACCTTGAGCACCATTTTTATCTGCAGGATATAATTACAGTGAAACTAGAAATATTAAGCATTTGMAAAGGGCTATGAATCCATGCTTAACTGGCTCCCTCCTCTCTGACATGGGAATGTAATTGCACAGGAGCAGGGAAACTTGCAGAGCAATCCCATTTGAYTTGGAAACACTGGGGCTGGGATTTGGGGATGCCTGCCCGGCTGGGACAGGGACTGGTGTTTGTGCCTTGCCTGGGGACTCCTTGAGCTTGTGCTCAAGCCACTGCCTGCAGGAACAGTCAGAAGCAAAATTACTTGAAGCCCAGCTTAACCCTAGTGACCAGGGTGCTTCTGGCCTAGAWATACTTCCCAAGAATCACAGATTTTTTTTTTTTTTTTCTTAAAGAATTGACTGCTTTTTAATTCTCTTAAAAGAGGGGGCTTTTCTAACTATATGTTGCCCCCCTTTTTTTACATCACACTTCAAATCCAGTGGTAGGAGGGAAATTTGTATCCCCTGGCWGAGAGAGGGGTTCATATGGAAAAGGTCTTGATGTAGCTTCATCCTGCACAGCTGCTCTGATCCCAGTGGCTTCCTTTCTGGTCAGCACTGGCAGATGGAGCCACATGCTCTTTGCCTGCTGGCTGATGGTTGGCATTTCCACAAGGAAAAGGCTGCAGAGGCACCAATTGGGATTCAAAGCAAACCCCAACCCCGAGCCCTCTGCTGGGGTTTGGGTGCCAGCACTCCTGGGGCTGTTTGTGCCCTGTGGGTTCGGCTCAGCCCTTGGCCGCACAGCCCTCGCTGGGATTGCTGCCCTGATTTATCCATCACACTCCCCTGGCTAAACGAGCAGATCTTTTTGCAGTTTGAAGCCCTTATCCCACACACCAGAAAGGGATATTTAGGGAGAGTCACCTTTGGTGGCTCCACGGAACAGCAGAGACACACACACACACACACACACACACACAGTGCAGGTCCCAGGGGTTACAAATGGGGCACAGCATCTTGGACTGCTGGTGAGATGCCATGGCTTTGCTCTCCAGCCTTAACAGGAGTTTTGCCATGAGCTTCTGCTTATCATGATTTATCAATGTCAGTGTTTACATYTACACCAAAACCCCCAGGACCCCTGTTAATGTGGCAGACACATCCTAAATACCAGCCCAGCTCACACTGGTGTTGGACTAAAACTGGTGGGAAATGTCATGGCTTCCTGCTGAGCGTGCTGTGAGTTCTGAAATCCAAGTGCCTTCTCTTTTGTATGTGCTGGGGCAGCGGTGCCATGTGCCAGGGAGAGAAAAAAATTTAATTGGGCAACGGCAGCGAGRGCCCAGGCATTGCACAGAGGCTGTCACCTGATGTGGGGCTGTGGGGCACTGTGCTGGGAAGATAAGCAGGACAAAGAGCTACCACAGGGACCTCAGCTGGGCAGTTCCATTCAATCACTCATCTCCTGTCCTAGGTGTGGCTGGAGTTGTGGTGTGAGGTTTTTCTCTCTTCACATCATGCTCTGGGGAGCTGAGTGGTGGGAAAACCTGTGTGGGAAAAAGAAAGGTYTTTGAGAGCAATGTGGCTCTTTTTTTTATGCCCTCATGACCAGCAGGTCCCACTGGCCTCAGAGCAGGTCCCTCAGCATCAGGGATCCCTTTCTGAGGGGTCAGAATGGAGGTGCTGGTGGCAGGAGCAGAGTGCAGCGGTGTCCCTRCTGTGGGAGGGTGTCCTCCATGAAAACACAATGAGGAGAAGAATTGGGGAGTACCTGTCATGTGGGTGAGGTGCTGCTGATGGTCAGGAGWCTGTGACTTTGTGTGGTAGGGGGAGAGTTTGTCTTTTCTATCTTTGAATTAATGGCTGGCAAAAGAGTGAGATGTTCCACCAGGCTGCTGTGTGTGACACCTTTGATTTTGTCGTAAGCTGTTCTATGTCTTCCAAGGTAAAACCAACTGTATTCAGTCCTTCAAAGCTCTTTGTTCCCAGTACAGCATCTGTGAGGTACATAAAGGTGAAAAGATGTCTCTGAAAGTCACTTATGTCCTATCAAAGTGATCTGGGCCTTCAAAAATGACAAACATTTGGAGTACATGCTGGTGCAGCTCACTGACCAAGGAGCCCACCCTACATCTTAAAGGATGTTTTGCATCCTTGCACYTCAAGACACAACCCAATGGCTGCTTTTCCATTTTACTGGCAGCAGTACCCAAAGAACCCCTGAATTTTCCATGTTGGAGAGGAYCTGATGCACCTGGTGTGGGAAGGAGCACTGGCAGGCTGATGGATGTGCCCTGTTTGGCTGAATGGATGGACTGGGGTTGGAAGCTTGGGCAGCAGAGCATTTTTATGGAGCTGGTACTGAGAAATCTTAAACCAMAGCTTGGTCCATTCCCATCCATTCCATGGGTGAAACCAAAACTCCACTCATTTTCAATGATTTTTCATCAGGCTTTTCTCTCCATTTTTTTCTGTCATCACCATTTMATAGTTCAGTCATACATTTTGTGAGCTCATTTTCCTGCTTGGATACGTGTGCTCGTGCTTTGGGTTTTCGGGATGGGGAGGGCTGTGGTGTTTGGTGGGGGGAGGAGGGTGAGGGTGAGGAAGGGATGGCTGAGCTTCACAGCAGGAGAACGTGGTGCAGTCTGTGCCCTCGAGCAGGGGACAGAGGGGACAGGTCTGGCAGGGTTGAAGCTGGTGGGAGGAGGGGACCTGCTCGTGATAGGTCACACACTCAGGTGCTTTTCTGATGGAAGATGGGAATGTTTGTGATGGAAGATGGGATCGTTTGGGTCTCCCCTCCCCTTCTTCTTGTCACAATGTCACTGTGGTCTCCATCATTTGAGGAATGAGACCCGGAGGCTCCCTGGGAGCTGTAGCATTTGCCTTGGTCCCAGTTTTTGGGGTGATGGTAGCATTCCCTGTGGTGTTTCATTCATTTCCTCTATCCTGCTCTGGTAAGGAGAGGGGAGGAGAGCAGCAGGGAATGAACAGGAGACAAAGTTTAGGGCTGCTTTGCTCCMTAGCTAGTGATCCCAGAGAGCCACGTGCCAGGAACTGCTGAGCACCAAAGGGCTCACAGGAGCTCAGCCAGCAGCAGCAGCCGTGTGAGATGACATCCACAGGCCAGGAAAAGGGATGGTCACACATGGAGGAGCTGGGAAAAGGAATGGTCACACATGGAGGGACTGGGAAAAGGAATGGTCACACATGGAGGGACTGGGAAAAGGGATGATCACACATGGAGGGACTGGGAAAAGGGATGATCACACATGGAGGGGCCAGGCTTCAGTCCTTGAAGGTGCCAGAGTTAGATGGGTGTGTAGGAAGTGATCAGCTGGGGTTAAGGCATTTTGTAGGAGCAGCTCATCCCCTCCTTGCCCTGGGAGCGGGGTGATCACCCTGGTTACGTTCCTCCCTCCTGCTCTGAGTGATCGACCTTGGCAGGAAGGGTCTGAGTTCCTGCGGTGCTGAAGGTCAGAGCTCCCACTCCTGTCAGAGCCAGGTTTGTGCAGTGCCTTTGCAAGTGGAGCTCTCACAGCCCGAGGATCAGGGGCTGTGCCCACCCAGAGCCACCAGCTCTGTCTGGCACCGCTGGAAAAGCTGGTGGAGACGCTGCTGATAGGAAAAGGACATTTGTCCATGCAGCACAGCCCTGCTCTGCTCCCGGTGTCCCTGTCTCGCAGGAAGCAGGGAGCAATGCTGATCCCATTCACTCACCCCCCATGTATCCCATCCCTGTGTGCTCTGTTTCCAGARTCAAGTCAACACTTTCTGGAGTCCCTTTGACAAAACGAGCCTCTCTGCTGGTCAGTCGTGGTTTTATTTATATGTTCTTTTCTTTGATTAGAAAGGAAAATATCAAAAACTGATGAAGTTTCCAATAGCTGTATCTGTAGCAGTTACGATTTTTGAAGCAATACTCATATCCCTGTGTGTGCCTCTGAACTATCCATGTATTTGTTCAGCTTTTTCAGGTCTGGGAGTGTGAAATGTCTCTAAAGATAGCTCTGTATGTGATGGTGTAAATGCCTTGTTTGTATGTATCTAAAGTTTAAATAGATTGTACATATGGGATTGTAAATGAACTGTAAACAACAATCTATATTTTCTTGAATATATTATATAGCAGTATATATTTGTTAAATAAATATTCTTGTATACTCTTCAATAACCTTTTTAATATTTTGTACAGATAAGTTTATTAAATATTTTATTGATAAATAGACCTCTGCAAGATTTTCTTTTGATGACTTGTGCCCGTGTCCTGAAACAGATGTCATCTCAGATGTCAGAGCAGCCTTTGTAAGCCACCTTTATTTCCTGGGCTACCTAAGGTGTTAAAACCAAAAATGAAATACCCATTCATTTTAAACTGCCTTCCTGGGCAGCCGCARGTATTTTCCAATAAATAAAGCCACAGAACAGTGAGTGTTTGTGATGGATTTATCATCAAAATGTACATCCTTTTCTTCCCTGTGTTTCTGAATGGTGCTCACGTGCTGTGATGAGTTGTTACCCAGCTGCAGCCAAACAGGATTCTCTCCACTGACTCCACCAGCCTGGACAAGAGAAGGCTACTTGGAGACCCCAGTGTGGCCCTCAGTGCTTCAAGGGGGGCTTTAAAAAAGAGGGAGAGCAACTTTTTACATRGGCAAGTAGTGATAGTGCAAGGGGGAATGKTTTTAAACTGAAAGAGKAGAGATYTAGATTGGATATCAGGAGGAAKTTGTTCCTGTGAGGGTGGCGAGGCACTGAACAGGKTGCMCAGGGARGCTGTGGATGCCCTGTCCCTGGTCAAGGCCAGACTGGATGGAGAGTGAGGTGCTTTAGCCTGTGCTCCTGCAGAGGACRTCACCTGAGTGCCCTGGAGACAGAGGGAAGGTGATAACGATTGTGACTGTCTGCTACATTACAAGTACAAAATTCTGTGAACATGCACTCCAGGTGYRGAGTAAGGCACATTTGGAGGCATGGAGGAARTCCTTGAGGCAATCAGGTATGTGTTTTAGACATAACAGAGCAAATTTGGTTTTCAAGACCCAGAAGAAACGTGGAGAACTGAAAAGAGAGGTTTCCCTGAAGGACTTGAAAATTAACTCTTACAGTTCTGTATTTTCTAGGCTATCACTTCCTCTTAAGCACACCCACAAACACATGGCTCAGCTGGACTGAGGTATGGTCATTTCTGTTCCCAGTAGCACACAGAGCAACAGACCAAGCAAGACCCACCTTTTGGTCAGTATCCTACATCCCCACATGCCCATTTCATGGTCACACTGGCTGGGGGGATCTTTCGGTAGAAGCCTCTGGCTGGGCACAACCAGGGGGTCAGGATGGCATTTGCCCCATGTCCCCTGCCCCACTCTGTGAGCAGTTTTACAGGAATGTGCTGCCTTATCAAGCTGTTTTCAACAGAACATTGACAGGTGAGAGCAGATGGTTCTTCAGGCATCCCATGTCCTCACTGAAACCCTGGGTTTGGTGGGTTTTGTGTTTAATGGACACAGGTTTTAACYCCACAGCACTTCAGACTCCTCATGTGATTGACACAAACGAGTCAAGTTTATAACTGAAGAGAAATCAAAGGCACAGCAAGGACAGAGGAGATGTCCAAGGTCACACATGAATACAATGGAAGAAAATGCAGAGCATTGCAAAAACAGGCCACCATCTGAATTGGGGCTGGATCACTTTGGATGCTTAAAATCCYGTGGGTTTATTTTGTGGGTGAAACTACAGGTTCTTTCCTATAAGCACTGACGGTTTGCAGTACCCCCTGCACTTCAAAATATTTATATTCTGTTAATGGTATTCCTGTACCCTGCAAATTAGATTGGAAGAGCTGAATCCTTATCAAATTTTAAAGGTGCCTGTTAGGGAAGAGAAGTAGATCTTGACATTGGGAAAGTCCATTTTTCCTAATTCTAAGTCATCGCATCTCATGGATTTCTCTCAATGTATGAAGCACAGTATTTCAGACTCTGGRGGTTTTGAGGTGAGTTTATTGATGTTCACAAAGTGGGGAGCAGGAGGGACCCCCACTTCCTCCTTCAGTGTGCATTGTTTCAAACAGGATGGCAGAAGAACTCCTTTGAGTGTCTGACTGGCAAACCCTGCAGTCAGGTACAGTCTGATTCTTTAAACACCCCATGTTTTATTAGCTGATGCAAACTGCTTTCCACAACACAAATGTTTTCCTGAAAGCACATCCCTGCAACAGGCAAAACCAAGGCCATTGGCCATCAGCTCAAGCACTCTGAAAGSGTTTTTAATTAAATCCCTCCCTGCCTGTCCCATCTGAGCACGAATGTTAGCCTGTTCCATAACTYCTGCATGATGCTACTGAGAGCAGCCATCGCTCCTGGCAGCTGCTTGTGCTGTTGCTGCTGGATCTGCTGCTTGTGCTCAACCCCCATCAGCTGTTCCACAAATATATGCTGTTTTAATAGTTCCTGGTCACTCACAAAYGCTCTCTGGATTCTTATTTTGTAAATGTGCCAGCAAAGAGAACATTTGCYTGCAAGTGAAGAGCCTTAGAAACTTATTGTAGTTGGGAGTCTGAGCATGACCTGTGACACAGAGTAAAACAAGTCTCTTGGGTCTGGGGAGTTTATCCAAACCCAGTAACAGTTTGAGTGACTTTAAAATGATAACACTGAACATCTTGTTTAAAGTCTTTGCTGGCAATTAGCTAGACCAAAGAAAGGGTTGGGCAGTGGATGCACATATAAACCCATTTTCTGTAAAATAAATACGTAAATGACCTCAGCTGCAGAGAAGAGATTATCTGCTGTGGCTCATGTATGCAATCTGTCTCYGTGAGTCAAGAATCTGGTGTTTAGCTTGGAGTCCAGCTCCAAATTCTTCACCATTAACACTGGGCAAGCACTCATCCAGCTTCCTGAAAGGACAAACCTCACTGGTCCACGCACTCTATAGCTCATTCAGAGCAGCAAACACAGAGCTGCAGGCAGCAAGGGGAAACACTGATTGATTATTTTGGAGGGGCTCTGGATAAAAATGCTTAAGCGAGTCAGGTGCCTACCACCCACAGATTTTCTGTGCACTTGGCAGATGTCTGCATCRCATGTGAAATTTGGGGTTTGGCAAGTATTTGTGCAAATTTTGTATGCATGAAGTAATAAAGGAGGTGAACTAGGACTAAACAAGTTACCAAAACAAAGAATCAARTTACATTTTACCATAAATTTCTTTATTTTTGTTATCAGAGTTGTGTACTTTTAATAAAAGGTATCGATCTAGCAAAACACTTGCACAGGAGTCAAAGTCACTGAACTAGCAGGGTTACTCGACTGGTGAGAACCAAGCACAGATGTGAATGACAGTGAGGAGGTGCTACAGCATACAGTCAATATATTTGTGATAGGTTTCCCAAAAATACTCAAATAGTCTAAAATAGGCAAGACCACGCTSTGTTTTTGTGGTAAATTGGCACATTTGGATCACAAGCACTTTTGACACTCTTGGCCTGGGGTGACAGTGAACACCACGGGCTTCTGAGAAGCTGGATCATCACTGTGTAGGACCTTCTCCTCTTAGGAAATACAGCTGTGGAAACTAGGCCCGTGTGTTTTAGCAATGAATAGWGTAGCAAATTTTCAGATCTCAGCCTTACAGTAACAGTTTCTAGAAGGAAGGTAGCAATTGACTCAATATGGTTTTGATAATATTAGAGAAAATTCTTTTAAGAAAATTGTAAGGCATTCTTCTGCAGTAGATCTGGTCATCACTGACCAGAACTAATCTCAGTTTAGGTCTTAATGCAGTTAGTAGGATTTAATGGATTAACRTTTGTATAAAAGGCATACACAAGTCAAGTACAAGTATTGCTAAATTAATTCCTCATACAAAGTATACGAATAATGCACTGTAAACAAMTGCTTCTCATAGGTGCTTCATTTTCCAGGTTGTAGTAGCTGCTTGTCATCTTTGGTTAATGCAAGATTTCATCTGGCCTCAGGAGATCCACTACAACTGCTGAACTTCCACAAACTGAGTCTTTGTMGATTCCCTGAATCCACAAACTTTGGAGAACACGTTTTGTTCAAYCAGATCAGTGTGCAAACCAAACAACTGAGTGAACTGTAGTTTTTATGCTGCTGAAACACAAACAGGTGCACATGTACATATGTGTGTACATTAACACATCTCCACGAATGCGCTCGTCCTCCCCGGCTCTGCCCCGGGAGCACCTGAGCATCTGCCACCAGGGATCCCATCATCCAGCAGGGATGATGCCAACATCTGGGGGCTACTCAGCACACACAGACACAGACAACCATGGATTTCTAAAGTGAGCACAGGGATTGCTTGACAATGACTGAAAATGGACCTGTAGAAAGAAGGAAAGTCCCATGACTCTCTGATTTGCAGAATCAGTTGCATGGGCATAGTACCCTCACTTTGAACATGTCTGGTTCYTCCCCATGCTGCTGAAACTGTGATCTCAACATTCCTGCCCCACTCAACACTATCATTTCATTATGTGGCAGTGTAATCAGAAAATCCACTGGCTATTCTCAAAAGCTAAACCAGTTTCTGCTACAAAGAAGGTCACTTAAAATCCACTGCTAGCCTGCAGTTTTGAAAACTAGTCCAAAATATTCAGGAACTGAACTCTTTTACAAGTTGSTCTAAATATTAGTGGAAGGTTCAAGGGGGGTTTAGAGAGCAGTGAAAGGGGTGTGTATAATCATGCAAAAAAACCAAGCAATTAATAGATCTTTCTGCATCACAGAGAACATTCTCCAGTACCATTCTCACCCAGATCAAACCTGGTAATAAATCATGTAAGTTAGATACTCAATGCATCATCTGAATTCATCTGTTTGCAAGGGCAGGACCTCCCCTGACTATACTCTGTAGTGTTTTGTTTATTTATAAATGTCTCTATGAACTCCACAGGGAGACTATTTCACAGGTTCATGGCTAGAAAGCTTTCCATGATTACACTTGGCTCTGTTCCCCTTACTTGCAATATTTTCATTTCTAGCTATTGCCTGTAACTTCTTTTGTTATCACAACTGGTAGGATGCTTTYTTTCTATTTTTTTCCATCTGTAAAGGAGAGGGTTGAACAAAYGTGAGGAACAGTGAACTTGTCAGCACCATGCAAGGGTCTGGTTCTCAACAGTAACGTTTCATGCCATGTCATGGGTGCAGCCGTGGCACAGAAACAGATGTTTTCTGATGGTGAACTTACCTAATTTGTGGCTTGGCAGAAAATTTCATASTTAAGTCCTTAGAGCAAAGAACTGAAATTTAGACATGCATCAAAAGTGGTTTAATTCTTTAAAGTTGCTGAGCAAGCACTGTTCTCATGGACTTCATTAGGAGAGCTAGGCCACCTAGAAGTTGTTAAACATGAATTCTGCAATCCATTTTAATCTTTAAATGCTGGCATCTTTGACCAGTGTACTTTCCTTTCTCTACAGTCAATTGAAAAATGAAACACTTGGCCATGTTCCAGACAAGAGATCCCTGTRTATTCCCTTGCTGAGCAGCCACAGATACCTTACGGCATTTTTAATACCCTGTGGAGTCCTGGCAGTGCCCCAAACACCTGGTGAGACTTGGAAAAAACGCACACCTGATCTACACACCTTCCCTGAACTCATCCTGAACTCAGCCCAACTCAGGCTGACCAGCAACCCCCTCTGACCTGAAGGAGACAAGGTCAGGGCTGTCCAGAGCCCTTGGGCTGCTCTGGCTGCCATCACCTGCCTTACACGGATGGATGAGACACCAGGAGAGGGCCAGGCCTGTCACAGAGCACCAGGATCCACTGGCATCTGCATCCTGACACTTCTCCAGCAGGTGAGCCAGGTGAAGCAGCTCAGGTACACTTGTATCAGCATTGTCTAGAGTGCCAGAAGACAATAAATATTCCACCCTTTGCCAAGTCTTACAGGGTCCTGAAGACTCAGGATGAAACTACATAAGCACTGAGTCAATAAAACTATACTTTGGACCAGCCAATCTCTCTTCAACTTTCTCCAAAACATCTCAATAGAAAACAAGCCATAATCTAYAATAAACAGAAAAACAAATAAGACAGACTCTCTCACAAAAAAATTACACGTTCACAAAATAATTACATCATTTTCTTGTTAATCACTGAATTAGTGTTTATAATTTGGTCAGATCATCCTGTAGCCAGTCTGTGATCATGGCAGCCATCTCCTTGCTGGCATCGAGCACGAAGGCGTGGCGGAGCCCTTTCTCACAGAGCCGAATGTCCCCGTCTGGAAAATCCATTTTGATCTCATCGTAGTAGTTCTGTGGACACCAGCTGTCTCCAGTTCCATAGTAAAAAATCAGCTAGAAAGCAAAGCATATAAAATAATCATTGTGGAAAGTTACTGATGGAACAAACCAAAACAATCATTTGGAAACAAGCAATGCTTCATGTCCCAAGATACGCTGTGAGGAACAGCAGATTGGTGCTCCTTGGTTATTTCCAGGTCTGCAGTTATGATGAAGACAATTAAATTATCTGTGACTCAGTTTCCTCATCTGTGTAACTGTGGAACACMATACAGGCTTAAGTCTGAAAACAGAGATCTGCTGATGAAAGCCTGGCTGACTTCAGAAATTTCTTWCTATGGCCCAAAACATCGAGTTGTCCACGGGGTCCACCCCCAAGCAGCCCAGCTGCTGTGTTTTCTGTACCTGTTAGCTGATTTCTGTGTTAAATTCCCACCTATTAAAAAAAAACAATGACCAGGGACATTTCACCAATTTCATGTTGCTCAAACCCTATATAAGCTGACCTTAAATGTTTTCAGGGATGGGGTATCCACCACCTCTCTGGACAATCTGTGCCAGTGTCATACCACCCTCATTGTAAAAACCCTTTCTCCTTATAGTTAGTCTGAATGTATCCTCTTTCAGTTTAAAACCATTGCCCCTTGTCCTAGAGCAATAGGCCCCACTAAAAGTTTTGTCTCATTTTTCTCACAGGCCCCCTTTAGGTACGAGAARGTGCTCTGAGGACTCCCTGRAACCTTCCCTTCTCCAGGCTGAACAGACCCAACTCTCTAATTTATCCTTGAGAAGTGCTGCCTGTGTGGAGCAGAGGCACCTTCCAGAGAGCAACTTCTGGGTTGGAACATGAACTAAAATTCTGCAAAAGTCCATTTTGTTTTGATCTTGTCCAAATAACCTTGGCTGATGACATACATGAAGCAGGTGCTACCTTCCCCAGAGCCCACCTAAACACAAAAGTCATAAATTCCAGGCAAATATCATATTTAGGGAAGTGTTTTTTCTCTCTGCTAGAAACAGTGAATGTCACATTTCCCCAAGTCATCATTTCTCCCCATTTTCATGTCTACTTTGCATGCTTATAGTTATGCTTTTCAATTTCTATAAAGTATGTGAGGGGAAAGTAGYTGTCTGGGAGAGGCTAAAAACCTATGGATTTGAGACTATACAAGAACAAGATTAATGAGAAGCACTCTTCATACGAAGATATTTGAATGCAGGTACCAGAAGGATGCTGATTGCTCAACACATCACACACACAGCTTGGCCTGATTCCATTATTSGCATTTGTTTCATATTTCATTTCTGTTCTTCAGTGAATAATTGAGCAATGCTAACATAAATTAGGGGGCAAGAAGTTTTCCTTTCATCACAAATATCTTCAATTCTATCATTTTTGTAGCCATGTGGAATATAAATAAATGGACCCACTGGAGTAGAGGTGGGCTAAGAGCCCAGACAACATTTCACAAACTGCTACAAGTTTTTGTCTAACTCACTTTTCTCTTGTTGAAGTTTGCCCAAATCTTGTACATTCGTGACTATTGTCTGTATTCAAAATATAGTATCTCAGTTGCACAGACACCAACCCAAGTTATACTTCTATTTATGTGCAAAACATAGAACATAAGCCATCTCATATTAACAAACATTACTGGTTTCCTTTGTCACTACTTGCTGAAAATAAAGTGTGTTGTTTGCTCTAGCAGAAAATTTCTTTTGATCTTGCCTTCAATACATCAATCACAAGATATCATACTAGCAAAAGTTCTTCAAAAAAGCCAATGTAAAATGTCCAGATGCCTTTTGGAAGCGAAACATCTGACCAAGTTATGTTTAACCCTGGGCTCCATTACCAACAGATACAGATATAAAGATTATAAAACCAAGGGGGGGGGGGGGGGCAGGAAACAGTGGAGCAACTCCAGTTTAATAGAGTATTTCTCAAAATCATCAGATTTTCTGAAAGGCAAGTCATAGAGTCTCATCACATGGTCAGTTAGAAAAAGATGAAAAGCCATTTACACTTACAAAAATGTATAAAACACTTGGCTTAGTTTGYATGGGCTGTGAAATGGGCTGTTCTCCAGGTAGGGTTGTAAACTTGAGAACACACAGATTTGAAAATGCCTAAATAGAAGATTTATGTGCATTCTTAGCTTGCCCCTRGTATATTTGCATTACAGTTTAATCTTTCACTGCACGATCCAAAGGATCCTTGACTCACTCAATCCACTGACAGGATGACATTCAGCTGATGAGCTGCTATTTGATAGTATTTTTAGTTTTAAATTCTGTGTGTGGTCTGAGGATTTATTTACTACATACTTCATGGTTTACAGACAGAATTTATTTTCTTTATGCTCTGCATTCCTCTRGCATGCACCACTACAGGATTCAGATGCTCACAGTTGTTAATTTAGTTTTGTAACACCTTAGTGGCCATTTTTATCTTCATTTTGCAGGTGGGGAGCACAGGAATTAATGTCGAACTACATTTATTAATTTGAAAGCATGCAGTGTAGAGTGAAACACCTTGAGCTGGTTTTCCAGCATGTGCAGCATTACACAGCATTGACTATACTCAAAAGGACTGCACCTGCAGGTGTTCTGAAATATTGTTTATCTGTCTGTAATACACATTTCAAGGTCTTAAGTGAGATAGATATTCAGAAAASTGAGAACAAACTGTGACCATCTATGAAAAATATTGACTTCACCAAGAGCCCATTCTCTTTAAAGTTTAGGTGCTTTTATGATGAACTTATTTGCTTTTATTTTAATGGTCATTTTACCCCTTCTGCCACAGATGAGGTAGGAGCTTTGCATGCTGCTGTCTCCTTCATTACACAGCTTTTCTGGTTAATCAAGAAGAAAAAGGAAAAGGGATGTTTTAATGAAAAAACACTGCTGAATGCTTACACAAAAGGTGTCTGAATTGAGGTCAGTGCTCCCCAACCGTGCAATGTTTGGTAATAAAACTGGTTTTAGCAAAGCTTGTGTGTACAATCTGCTTGGATTCAACGAGGTAAACAAAAACCCAGGTATTTCACATGTGGCACCTCCAGGTACTGCCAGCAGTGTCAGCACCTCTAGATTTGCTGCTTTAGGCCTCTGTTCCTTAAGGTCATGGTGCAATTGAAATTAGCAGCACTGTCAGCTTCTGGCCAGAGGAACGTGGGACACCTTCCTGCTGGTGTCACATTAAAGGCATCCAGCACAGAAATAAATAATTTAATTTGAATCTATGGTGTGTTTTTGAAGCAAATGTCCAGTTCTTCCATATTTACCATACTTTGGTTCACATACTTTGGACCACATGGAGTGGTATCAGAGCGAATAAACTCCTTCCAACTGAAACTTTGGCAAAGATGCTTTTCAGGATGACATTTAACAAGCTCCATTCACCAATGGAAATTCAGTCCATGGGACCAGACAATTGCTGGCTGAAGTAATGACCCTCTCAGGTGCCTACACTGGGAACACCAGGTCCTCACCACTTACTATCCATCTCTACAAATTCTCATCTGTTGTGCTGCTTCTGTTGTTAAGTTAAATATAGTCATATAGGCACATACTGAGAACAGGAACAATAAGACTTTGGAAAATTAGGTTCCATTCCAAGCAGAAAAGGGCAGAACATTTACCAACTATTGGTCTCGTTGCCCAGTCATTTGTCCACTCTTTACAGGTATKACTTCTTTTGTTTTGCCCCTTTCTGGTCTCAAGACTGCCCTATACYTCTTTTGGCTCATCATTTCAGCTCTATTCTCCCTACATCATCATTTCCCATATCTAGTACTTCTGCTTCTTGTTTYAGTCCCACATTCTTGCCCTGTAAAGCCCAAATTTTACTCTTCTGGTTCCCCCATCTCATCCTAAGTATTAATGCCAACTCAAGTTGTTTGTCTCTGGAGCCCCTACTCCCAGTGCTGCTCCTCAAACATCTCTCAGACCATCAGTGGTTCTCAG
The DNA here is from genome assembly GCF_030028575.1 of Malurus melanocephalus. Lineage (NCBI taxonomy): Eukaryota > Metazoa > Chordata > Aves > Passeriformes > Maluridae > Malurus > Malurus melanocephalus. The sequence goes on along the minus strand of NW_026623258.1, from coordinate 2,590,158 downwards.
GATCAGGGCTGGGTTCAGTTTGACATAAAAACATCCAAGTACAGGTAACTGTACTGTGGTGTTTACATGTGTACCATCCCAATTTCCACCACACATTCAGGAAAGATAGTTTTGCTTGCATAGCTCCAATCCACCAACTCATATAGCACCAGAAGCCTTTCTCTGGCCAGACAAACACAGCCTTTGTTTCTTCCTGCTCCTTTTCCTCTCCGTTTACTGCTCCCACACTAGTTCCCCTCTTTAACAGCTCAACATGTGTCTCCTCTACACTGGACTGAGAAGCTTCCTTCTCCAAGCCAGGAATTGTTGTCATGAGAAAATAATGCATTTTTCCCTGAGCTTTGTTTGTAGACATTGTAGAATCCTTTGGATTGAAATAAACCCAGTCAAGGTAGAACAGACACTTGTATCACACTAAGGCTTGGTTCTGTTATAACCAACTAAGAACAGTTTTTAAACAGGAAGCTAGGGGAGCTTGATTTGATGCTGCAGTTATTTTGTCTGCTTATTTCATGTGTAGGTGTTGGTGTGTGCATTCTGTCCATGTGMCCATGCCTGCACATCCAAAACTTTAATAGAAGTGTTTCTAATTTGCAGAATTGTTTTCAAAATGCTTCCTTATTATTAGATTATGAGAAAGAGCAGGGCTGCAACTAAGGTGTAAATTTTCAGTGATCCAGATGTGAATACAGGGCTTATGAAACCTGACAGCTACTTGACTGCCATTTGTGGAGCTGAGTTTCCTTTTGAATGAAAAAATGTCTGCTTTTTGTCTGAGTCACACACAGASRTGAAACACACAGACTTTGAAGTGTYACCCCYTTTCCTAATATATTTAAACAGAATAATTCTAGGTATATTTAAAGAAAAGTTTCCAGAATCCATCTTCTCACCTTCCCTTTAATATCAGGAGCTTTGCTATTGCAGCAGGCAGGCAGAATAATTAACAAACCATGTGTAACCAGAGGCACATGGGATCTCCATTAATGCAGGGAACACTGGCATACACTGTATGGYTTGCATGGGTCTGTAAAGTGCATATTTTCCTGTGGATGGTGGATGGCTGTAAAGACATCCTGAGTCAGCACAACCACTGCACCAGCAATGGAAAGCTGCTGCCAATCTAAGCATTCAGAAATGATGAGTCAGGCCCCCAAAATAATGAGACTAGCTTAAAAATAAACACATTTGCAAAACAATAAACAGCTAGTTCTTTCTAATTTTCCTCTGGGCTTAAACTTTCCAATATTTTCATTTTTTAAAAAAACTTTTCTGCCATGAGGGTTAGATGATTATCTTTYATTCTTTTGCAATATTGAATGGTGAGCCTTCCAGGTATTCCTGACTCAGAAGGGAAATGGCAGCTACCACTGGACATGACAAAAACTTTATGATTCCTGATGCAATATCCTGTTTGCTGTGAGTGACTAAAACACGTCCTCTTTCAGGCTCTGATGTCGAGGGCAGAGTGAAGGTGATGTGGGCYGTCTTTGCTGGCCATTTCAATGCTGCATTTGAAATAGTTAAGCAATTTCTAAATTTCAAATAGTTTTAAATAACAGCACTATTATTAGAAGATGATTTACCATTAAATGGCTCAGAAGTATTTTCAGCTTTAGCTTCTGTAACATAAAACACAAGTCCAAATAGGGCTCTGTCAGCCTGTACCCTGTAATATGGTATGTGTACTCTGACACTGCACAATAATGGCAGCTGCTAAGTAAACATCAGAAGAATCTGAGATTTGTATCAACAGGATGTTTAYATTTTAAAGAGTTTCTAAGAAAATAATAAAGATTTCCTGCAGTTGACTCCATTGGCACTTGTTACAGTATACATGACAGTGAACAGAAGTACAAATAACACAAGAGATTTCTGCCTCTTCTGTAACTGTCATAGACCAGCACTGAAAAATAAATCCCCACAGTAAAAATATATTAATTGAGTTTATCTCTCTGGAATTTGGTACATCCTACAACAAACTTTAGGATCTTATTACGTGGGCAGGCACCACTCCAGCTGATGGCAAAGAGCGAAGGACTGATCTCTGTGGATATAAAGGAGTGGCACACGTGCAATAGCAGGACTGCACCCGTGTCCTTGCTGAAATCCTTGTCTGTGATACACTCACGTTTTATCAGAGTTACTCCCACATGCATTCACTGGCTGCCACAGCAGCTTCTCTCTGGGTGGCATCTCTCAGCAGTAACCAGTGAGTAGTTTCATTTGCTCTTGGATGAAAACTAGTTTAAAAGGCATTATCCCAGAATTAATTTTAGTTTCAACCAAGGTTTATAGCAAATGACTTAGCTTCTCTGGAATGATGAAAGKGTCTCCACCTTATCCTGCCAAAAGAATAGGATAAACGATACAGGAACAGACTGGTTTGGGACATACTTTTTTTCTTATTTGCTTCAGTTGTACTTTGGCTTCTGGGAATTCAAAGAGCTGGCATTACSCTAGGAAGCCCTAAATGCTTTGGGATATGATCCTCTGAGATACCATCTCTCTCCTTCATGATCCTGCCATGGTTGAGATCAGCCAATTTGATGGTAAGGTCCTGGGAACTTGTTTCTCAGCATGTTTTACCAGAACAGGGTTTTCTCAATTTTCAAAGGGCAGTGTGAAATCAAACATTTTCAGCTGGACTGTTTAGAGAAGAGGCAGTTGACAATCTGGGGTACACGATTCTCTTTTTAAATACCGGACCTGTTGGGCTTGTAGCAAAGGTGTAATGGATAGTTCAAGTGCTTGTGAGTTTATTCAACATAAGAATGGTGACCAGTTTTGTTAAACCAGCATAAATAATAAACAGAACCAGCTTCCCTATCTGGAAAGGAGGTGGAGAAACTCTTTACTGTCAGAGAAATTGAGATCCTGAGACAGGGCCTGATGTAGTGGCTACTTTGCATATGATTCCAGGTGTGTTACTGCTCTCCCCAGGGTCAAGTATGGTGATCTACACAGCTTTCATGCTTTTATCAGCGTTGGAACTTGGCAAATTGAGAAATGGAAAAGGGCTTCTCTTTAACTCTGCTGCAGTTTGTTAGCAGTGCCACCAACTGCTCTGCACAGAGACCCATGAGATCAAGAGAGGCCACTTTTATATCCACTTTCTCATAGACAATGATGACTCAATGCAAAGAAAACTGCTTTTAAAAAGGATGCACAGGATTTATCAACAAATCAGGGTGATTAACTTATTTATATTATCTATGTTACTTTTAAAGACTTAAAAGCATTTCGAGGGTATATATTTAGATGTGTCAGGAACATGAATATTTCAGAAGCCAAGTCTGTATAAATACGAAAATAAAAACAAACAGATCTGAAACCACTATTTAAGCAATACTACTGCTGGGACAGATACTTCTAAACTTATTTACTGCAAACAGTTTTTCCCTCTGAGTATCAGCCTGACACTGCCTATGTTCAGTGGGACTTTATCTAAGACAAATGAATCAAATCTCTCTTGCAACACCAGGATCAGCATCTGCTTGTAAAGGGCAATGTATCCCACYGGTGTGCATGGTGGGAGATAAGAAATAAAGGGGTAGTAATGGGTTGGTGATAACTTTTAAATATTCTTTAGAAGCCTGGGGAAATATTGCTGTCTTTGCTCACTGTATGAAGCACACACCTTATACCCACCCAAAAAAATTTTGGGAATTCTTGTCATCACCTTTTTACTAAAATACCACCCAGCACAAATGATGACAACAGGCACTCAGTTACAGAGTAAGTGAAACATCACAGGTAAGGATATTGTGGCACACTGAGTTTTTTAAATGCTCACTGGGGTCCTTTTCCATGAAGAGAGAAGCTGATGACCCCTGATTAGGCATTCTGGGTGCTTCAAAGAGAAGGTTGTTCTTGTGGTTAAAYGACACAGGCACCAAAATCCCCAGGAACATGTGCAACTTCCCTGACTTCAACTCTGCACCTCCAGGGAGTGCAGGCCAAAAAGGATGTGAGACCAGCCAAAAAAAGAGGTGTTCTTGGCTCCAGAGWDCACTTTGCACCTATTCAGAAAGAGYGTTTGGAAGGTTTTTCACAAATGTAGGCAAGCACCTCACTCAGGCCATGGGCRGGCAAAGTATTTGTAGTATTCTTTTAAGCACTTATCTTCAGATCATGCTCCTCTCACTGGGAATAATTACTAACCCCCATGGATGTCTGTRGAGATTCAAACAAAAACTCTGGGCAACATCAAAACAGCTGCTTCAGAGGTCAAAATAGTTCTTGGTTGCTTAGTTTTAAAAAATTCCTCTAGCAAGGACAATTCTGMAAAAGAAAAACCTAGCATTTCTCTGTGGAAAGGAAATACTTCATTCTTCAGCTTTTATGCTAAATCTCTGCATGCCAATGTTCAGTTGTTACTCTTGGAGAACGCATTATCTATGGTATTACTTCCACTGTTTTAAATTCTAAATGCAAAAAGTAATAAACATATTCTTCATTAATTAATTTTTTTCAAAACTGAATTTCTTCCCCACTTAACCATCTATACATGGGTGGTTATAATCCACCTGCAACACAGATTTCCATAGTTTGAGTGAAAATAGGGTAATGTATTCATAAACTTCCAGTTTATGGATACATACTTCCAGTTTATGTTTTACTTCTCAGACAACAAGTCGGTTTTTTTCATCTTTGTATCTCTACTTCAAATGTTTCCTGTCTTGTTCCCTATGCAATCAATGCAACTGGCATTCAGCACAACCACTGGCAAAAAGTTCAAGGAATATAACATGTTCTGGTTTAACATGCTAATCAAACTAATCCTGATTTGCAGTTGGAGGAGATGGTTTATGAACTTAAGAAATTACGAACCACTACAGAAAGTTCACTGATTCAAGAATTCCTGAAGCCTGCAAAAGCTCTTCAATTGATTTAAAAGGGCTTTGGAGCAGATCCTACATTTCAAAGTAGGTCTACTGTGTATTWCACATGGAGTAATAAACCACATATCTCTCAATAAATATAAAATCTGAAGAGTGATGATTTTAAAAGAGAATTTCCTCTGTAAGCACCAAGTAGTTTTACCCTTTCATGCAATTATCTTCTTGATTTATACATGACCATATTTAATACAAGAGGTTTACAAGCTTACTTGATGGAAAAAGAATCAATAAGGCTAAGTGTTAAAACAGTTTAATGAAWGGGGCATGATGCAAACTTCAGAAGCTGTAGAGAATCTCTATAAGGAAATATCATTGACCATTCCAGGCATGCTAGTGAATGCCCAGCACATTCATCTTCCTGTGCCTTTTCCATTTTTTCTTACTCTATTTGTAAAAGCTCTGTGATGCTCAGTGCTGATCCATCTTTTMAGAACATGGAATTACACCCACTTCCTTTTGTGCAGGAATTACAATAAACTTCCTCTAGTTCAGTAGTATCTTTGCCTCCAGCTCCTGTTAGGAAAGGGAGTTGGTGTAATTACAGTGAAAGAACGTAGGTAGCTCAGCTGCCTTAGACATGATCAGCTAATAATTAACCTCGAGAGCTGAGGAAATCTTTTATCAGTATCTTGCTTTATTTATCTGGGTCTTCWGGTTTATCACAACCCCCTGTGTCACTGCAATAAGAAGTTCAAACTCCTGTACATTCATGTACTGCTTGATCCAGACAAATATTTTGACACAACAGCTCAAAGGCTCCATCATATATTACCTTGTTGGAAGACAGGTCTCCATCCTCCTCATACAGTTCCACTGCTATTTAATGTGTTCAACTCCTGACTTTAAAAGAGTTTAAGTGAAAAATCTCACTTAATTATCCAAACAATATTCCAGCTCCCATTTTTCAACATAAATCCAAGCAATTAACTTTGTTARACTAAGAATCTGCAGTCTGGTGATAAAATTTCTCCTGGTCCCTAGCTAGTATTAATTATAGTTAAACCTGGGTATGGATAGATTGSAATAATTTTGTGTCTCTTCTTTCAGATCACAAAATGCAATTAAGATCCAGAAATAACTTTTCTATTCCACAGAAGCTGGCAAAGTCAGGTGTTAAGATTGGCTTTTASCATATGATCACAGTGACTACTAAACAGTATAAATTTTTTGAAGTAACAGCTTGCCAGTTCTATAGCAACTTGGACTGTAGTTCCTGTTTTTATAAACTTCCAACCTTTATAAGTTAAGCCCATTTTTATTGTTCAATACTCTTCAAATTTAAAATGATGCCAACTCAAAATTTTTCCCTTAGTTCTTACATTCCCAGAAATTTCTAGAAGACGAAAAAAGAGAAGCATTTAGCTTCATTTTTCGACCTGCTTTTTCTTCAGTTTGCCAACTYCCATAAGCTCACTTCAGCTTTTTGTTTTCTTGAGTATGTTTGCCAYATATGTATGAGGACATAGAAGAATCAATAAAAGAAAGTTAACACAGGTTTAAACCAGCTCCTGCCTGCCAAGGCCAYGCTAAGATTGACAGAGTCAACAAAAGCACAGATGGAGCAGGCTTGGACACCTGCAAACTCTTACTGCTGGCTATGGGCCTTCATTCAGTACAAGAAATCAGARTTTTTGTAATGTGAAGCATCTGATAGACCACCTGAAGTCACTGGAGCTGCAGCTGATTGTCACCACCCCTGTCCCCACCCAACAAARCATTTATGCTTAACTTCAGGGATGCATGCTTATGATTAACATTCCCACAAGTACCTGGGGTTCTGCTCCTGCACTCTTCACTTTGTACCCTGGCCAACACTTCAGGGCACTGACAGACCTCCCCAGCCTCACCTGGCCCCCAGCCCACGCTSCCTGCACAGGGCTCCAGGGTCTCCAGCTCTGTGCTTTGGTCTATGCCTCCCAAGCTCCATTGTTGAGTGACTCCAGCCCTGGCCCTGTGTCCCAGACAGACCCCAGACCTCCCTGTACACAGCTTGTCACGCTCCCTGCACAGGGCTCCAGGGTCTCCAGCTCTGTCCTTTGGTCTATGCCTCCCAAGCTCCACTGTTGAGTGACTCCAGCCCTATTCCTGTGTCCCAGACTGACCCCAGACCTCCCTGTACACAGCTTGTCAMCTGCACAGCTCCCACCATGCAGCTTCTTTTCCACCATGGCTCTGGCAATCCCTCCTGGACAGCCTTTGGACCCTGCTGTGCCCTTGTCTCCACTCCTGTCTCTGTCCCTGTCCCCTTTTGCTCCTGACTGGATTCTCTGGAGGGATGCTGGACTGATCCATTGCTTTGCCTTGTCTTGGATGGTAAACAGTTCCCATGCTCTGCTCAGGTGCTGTGGGACTGCATCCTGCTTGGAGAGGTCACTGCCTGTGTGGGGTCACCCCTCAGGGTTCAGGGAACAGGCAGACCTTCCAGCTCCCTGACACTGAGATGAGTGATTCAGTCAATAAAATCAACCATTTTCCTTGAATACATTGGCCTTTGGATCAACCCATGGAAAGTTTTAAGACATCAGGAGTATTTCCAGTCTGCAAGATGAGCTCTTCAGTCTCTTTACTGAGATTCCCCACAAARTGCAGAACAACTTTGTGTACTCTGCAGTGAAAATGAGAAAGCCCAGGCATGCCAGGTAAGGTGCAGGGATCCCTGTTCACATGTGCTGCTTCAACTCCTTTAAAATATGAACATACCTTTCAAAGTGCAGACGAGGCAAATGGGCTAAATAAGAAAGAAATCTATTTTCAGCCACAAAAAGAAAGACTGTGTTATGAAGTGAACTTTGTATCATTTCTATTTAAAAGAGAGTAATTTTAGAGATCTAGGACCTCTGTCCTAGAAAAGTCCATTCTCTGAGGAAAATCTCTTCCAGTGCAAAGTGCTGAAATCATTCTTGCACCAAAAAGACAGGGATGACACAGAAAAATGGAGGGAAGGAAGGGGACACAGCAGAATAATATGTGATTATCTACCCACACAGAGGCTATCTCAATAGAAGTTTATTAAATGTGACACTTTTCTGGCTCAGAAGCCATCTGGAATTGTCTGACCACGGCGACACTATTAAATTATTTCAGTCTCCAAAACATGGTGACCACAGAGTGACCACATCAGAACTCCAATTAGAACMGTTCCTGGCCTGTGCCAACCCCTGAACTGTGACTGGGAAAATGCAATTGGTCCAGACAAGAACTTTACAGAATCTCTTTCAACAATAAATCCATACAGACAAGAAAGCTCAGAGTGAGAAAAATCTCTGAAATGAATTAAYCCACCTGTAGAGCAGTAGCTGCAGCCTCTGAGGAATTTCTCTTCCAGTGGCTGAAATGGTGGAGCTGTAATTTTGCTGACTTCTCTCTATTATATTTTGAAGCCATGAGAAGACTGAGCCTGCAGAATCCCATAATATAACTGACAGCCCACAGCACAGAGGATGTATGTTCTTCTTGACATGTCCAGCAGCAAAACCAGAGGATTTGGTTCATCAGCCTGCACCCTGTCCCATCTGCCTGCCTGAGCAGAACCCAGGTAGCTACAGGCCCCACTGGGACCCACACTTCAGGCTCAGCCAGAACACAGACTGCTTCTCCTCCAGCAAGGACAACAAACCAGATAGGCTGGTACATCTGATAGTGCTGAATGCTACCTCTGCAAAGGTGTGGATCAACACATTTTAAGGATCAGTGACCCCTTTAATGGCTTCTCCAGTGCAAATGGAATGACAGTTACAAAAAAGCAGAATCAAGCCTGATGAAATTCTGGTCTAGCACAAATATAATGGGATGCAACATCTCATGCATGTGGGATTCCTTWGAAAACTGAGGATTAGTTACCTTCTTTAAATTTTGCTTTATGGTTGTACTGTCTCTCTCCACCACCTTCATCATTTCTTGGCTTGCCATGTACAAGATGTTGGCTGCAGAAAAAGAAACAAGCAATAATGTAAGGACACAGCAAATCTTTTAGAAAAAACAATATGGACACAACTCTGCAAAAAAGCAGGGCAAGTAGAGCAGTCATCATCTCAACAATCCTATGGGAAACATGACACTGACAGAAAGCAGAGTTTATCTCACCTAAACAAATGATTAAAAAGGCCTACTGACTGAATYAAGTCACATGCTATTAATTAATTCCACAATTAATGGACAGGGAAAGACATCTTTGGATCTTAACTCTATCCATCTATCCTACAGACTTCTAGATTAGCCCATGGTGATGGCTCTCTCTTCTGACCAGAGAAAGAACTCTGATGACTAGCTTTCACTGCTTTCAGAAMGGTAAAGRTAATTAAGATAAACCACCCATCACRGGTTTTCAAGACTGGRTCKTAAATACAAAACATACATTACAAGGCATTTATACATTATACATACATTATTAATAAGTAGATGATTAAATTATTGACATCTCAAATGCAAGTCATTCAAATATTCAACAAAACAAATAATAAATACAATAGCAACTACAAATACMTGGTTGTCCTGCATAAAATTGATGGTACCTGCCCAGCTAGGACTGGACTGGACACCAAATGTCTAAGCCTTATCTTTCTGAATGTAAAGTAATAAAAAGGTCTCAATGCATTTATTTTTAGTTGACCTGAGAGATATTGTCTCAGAGATATAAATTATTGAGTCTAATATTTGGAAATCTAATTAATTTTAAGAAGCTTTGAGTTCTGGCATGTCCCATATACATYAGACAGCAGTGGGAACTAAGCACTTCTGAAATGTGGGCTGGTTTGTCTGGATGCCTAGACATTCACCAGTTTAAACATTCTGACACAGAAGGATTACACTGTGTCCACCCAGCCTGACTTCTCTTACAACAGAACTTACAGAAGCTCAACCTACAGTCCAAAACATGGCTTTGAACATGTACTGCAGCTTATGAGTTCTGCTGCTAGAACAAACCTCATGTATACAACTGCAAAATTAAGAGTTGCTCCATGCACTATGTTTCCAGATTAAGAGAAGACCTTCAAAGAGTGTTTTAACAAGGGCTATCAGTTTCTGTCATCAGTGCTGTACTGAAGAAATGTGAAGCTAGCCAAAGAATTAGCACTTCTCTTATCTCCTTTTTGGACCAGTCAGCCTACTGGGCTAATAAGATGGCCAAGCCTCTCCTGACCTCTGATCACAGACACATTCATAACCTGTATGTGGGAATTAAGAACAATATTCTACTTTTTCACCAGTTTGCGAAACCAATGGCTAAACCACCTAAAAGCATTTCAATTTCTAGGTCTTAGAATGACTGAAGTTCTTTAAGATACTAAATCCTCTCCTGAAAAACAGGAGAAAATGGAAAGATTATGACCATTTTTAAAATYTGAACCAATGAAGTTTTGTGCACAAGTTGTTAATAACAGTGTTGGATCTGGTGCTGCTTTGAGACAGGAGTAAAATGTTCTCACACTGTGAGATAGGGGAGGAAATGGTAATCACACAGGGCTTTGGTGGCAACCAAGACATGGAGTTGGCTGAATTCCAGAAGTGCTCTAAGCAAACAGAATGCCACCAGAGAGGTGAGTGATGGAACTGTATATCAAATGTTAAAAGACAAAGCCAATGCTCTCAAATGAAAAAAWAAAATTCTAGAAAGTASTATCTGCTTCTGAGCCAGCCAAAAAAGATGCAATTCAGGTGAATGCATACAGAGCTCTGCCTTCTGAATGCAGCTTGTGCAAGTTCCTTCTTCCCTAGACAAGAAGAAAGCATTGTCATAGACCTRCAAGAGCTTCAACCTAGCAAATTTGCCGGTCCCATCCTACTCTSCTGGGCAAAGGGGTCTTGCAGTTTTGTGCCTAGCAACCCAGTCACCTAATCCTGAGGTGCAGCTAGCAAAAGTGTGTGCATCTACAGCATTGTTGAGTTCATATCATGACACTGGCTGCTGTCTTCCCAAATCAGCTCCRAATGGAGGAATTACAGGCCTGGCTTTTAAGGATACATATCTTAGAATGCACCTTCAAAAATCATCTAGGAAGAAATTAAATAAGAGATAGGAAAGAGATCTGGAACAAGTCCAGAGAAGAGTCACTAAATTGATCACAGGRCTGAAGAATCTTTCCTGTGAAGACAGGCTGAGAGAGTTGAGGCTGTTCAGCCTGGATGACACATGGATTTGGGGAGACTTTATAGCACTTTCCAGTACCTAAAGGGGCTGCAAGAGAGAGAGGGGATTCTCACAAGGGCAGGGAGTGACAGGACAAAGGGGAATGGCCATAAGCTCAAAAAGGGAAGGTTTAAACTGCATATAAGGAAGAAATTCTTTACTGTGAGGTAAAGGCCCCTTCTTTACTGGTAAGGCCCTGGCACAGGTTTCCCAGAGAAGCTGTGGCTATCCCATCCCTGGAAGTATTCAAGGCCAGGTCAGATGGAGCTTTGAGAAGCCTTATCTAGTGAAAGGTGTCCCTACTCATAGCAGGGGGATTGGAACTGTATGATCTTTAAGGTCCTTTCCAACCCAGACAATTAYGTGAGTCCATAATGAGGAATTCCATAGGCATGTAATTTATTTGAGATTTAGTCCTGTTCCTAATACGGTGACTTCAGTTCATTTTGACTGAAATTTATGTCAAATTATGACTTCAGTGCTCAGAACTCCTACCTATAATTGAAGCTCTCTGTCTGTCAAAAGTCCTGCTCTGTGTCAGAAGGCAGGATGTGGAGAGCAGCCCTTGCTACTCTAAGCACCGGTCCTTCAGGTAACCAAGGTGRCTCACTGTGGATTTACAAGATTTTACAAAGCACTAAGTGCAAGAGGATGGATTTGGCACGGTATCTGTGGCAACAGGACTTGTACCAAACTCACTACATGARGATTTCAGTGTGTCAGGGCTTCCACCTTCCAGCCCAGAGTGAAGTTCTTGTTAGCAGGCCACAGCAGACAGCACACCTGCAGTCAGAAATCCTGCACTGCCCTGCAGTACCTGCAGGGGATGGAGGACAGGGATGACAATATCAAAATGCCATCAGAACCCAACACATTCAACACTACTGGGACTCTGCAGGCAGGGCTCCACCGCCAGCTCAGTCATACAATGGGAACAGTAAATACTGCCCTGYTCCCCTTCTCCCATCTTCCTGGTTCCTCTGTCCCATCTCCTGTTCTCAGTGGGGTCTGCTCATATTTCTRAGTGGCTTGTGTGTTTTTTTCAGTAAATAATAATTGAAGTAGAATTCACACACTTAGTAAGYTGAGGTTAGTCACAGAGATCCTAAAAGTAAAACCATAAGACAGCAAAGGCAASAAGGGCAGTGCTTCAAAAGGAAATGTCTCTGAAGGTTTGGGTACTGTGAAAGAAAGGGAACCAGGAAGGCAGGATTAAGCTAAACCGGATGAACAGCAAGGTTCAAGAGTCTATTTCAACCAAACAGGAATCCTTCAAATTTTGGAAACATGATCCTAGGGAAACCAATAAACAGGAACTTAAACTTCAGCAGGCGTTAAGTAAGAGGAAATTGCAAAGAGCAAAAGTAGGTTTCCAAGAACAAACATTAAAGGATTTAAAAATAAACAATAAAATATTCCTTGGGTATATCAGAAACAAGAGGCCTACAACAGAATTTGTACAGGCTAAGGGAGCAGCTAAAGAAGATAATGACAYGGTTTGGAAGATAAATTACTTCCCTTTATGGCATCCAACTTTCTTGTTCAATATATTCGGGAGGTTTCTACTCTCTGTATTCTTTTTCTGGCAATAAGAATTTCTCTTTGAGTAGCGAGGTATCAAGAACAGCAACAATGGAGAATACAGAATATTTCAGGGCTAGAAGGTATATTTAAAAGTTTGAAGTAACACTAAACAGAGAATTGCTGAGTTGATAACAATCTTGTAACAAAAGAATCATCTTGTCCTATGGCTTTGGGATTAGAAAATACTGTCTAATTGCTACTGACTTTGCAAAGGAAAAAATATTTTACTGATCTGTAAGTTCTTCAGTATGAAGAACCAGCTGAAGAAGATTACAGGTCTTCTAAAAACTCTCTTACATATCACACAACAAACACCGGCTGGTGTGAAACATCTGTAAAACAAAAGGTTTTAATATGACAAGGAGTTTGGAAGCAAATTTAAAAAAATTGGCTTAGATAATCTGATCTTCATAACAACAAAGAAGGTCTAGATTAATCACAATTTAAAAAATAATGAATTTATAATAATAACATCTAAATAATAATAATAATAATAATAATAATAATAATAATAATAATTGAAATTTTGTTTTAAAATCTCTAAATAATCATTGAACACACCTGGCAAATTGATCATTTCTGGGATGGATTAAATCACTTCTCAAGATGATTATTTTCAGTGATAAAACCTTTAGACCTTAACCCGAATTAAGTTCCTACATTGAGGTGGAATGAATTCTGGCCTAAGATTCTAATCTAGCTCGATAGTAAATCAATGCATACCTTATCTCTTAATGATCTGGTAAATGGATAAGTACTTTATTGATAGCATTTACACAAGACACAATGTTAACCAGTTTGTGAGGAACAGGAAGTGAAAATATAAGAGATCTAATGAGAAGAGAGAAAAAAAATCAATGTACTAATGAAGATCAAATTAAAGAAAAGGTAATCAAGATACATACAGAAAAAAAAACCAGAGTATTTTTTCCATCACAAACTTATAAATCAATGCAAAGAATGGAATCAGAATCCAGAGATCCCCAGGATGATTGGTGTTCACTATCGGCATGAACTCAAAATTCCAATCAGACCATATACTACATTTCATAAATAGGAAGAGGAAGATACAGAATTCTACAGTAGCACTACAGAAATCAGACCATGTGACCACAGCTGAAGAACCGTGTGTGCTGTACGCTGACAGCCACAACCCCTGTGGGACACTGCAAAACCGAGAATGGTGGGGAAAAGTCAAACAAGTGCAATTAAAGATGTGCTGTTGCCATCATGTTCGTGATAYTTCATGACACACTGGTTTTCCCTCCCCTGCAGCACAGTACATTTAAATACAAAACAATACAAGGAAGTACTTTTAAATGCCATATGCAATTAATTATGAACCTTGCTGCCACAGGAAACTGATCCACATATGTATTTGACGCATTCATTTTGAGTGCATTGCCCTGAGCTCTTCTAATTGCAAACACAGTTAATAAATTACTCAGCACAAATCTCTACAAAGACCAGAAAACTTACAACAAYCTCTCCTTTCAGGTACTATTCTCTATGTCTGCTACAATTCTTTCTTGGTTTCCTGTGGATACATCCAGGGGCTCCTCTCTCCTGAATTTTACTGATGCAGGATTTCAGCTCATGCTAGTGTCTTTTCCCTCTTCAACAGCAGAGCTGCACCTCTTTCAGCCCTTGTACCTTGTTGTATGTATGAAAATCATACATACTTTACACTTTACAAACATGTTAACCCACATTAACTTGTGACCCAAAACACTCCCACGATTTTTTCTTACAGAAGCACTGCTCAATCGGTGATTTACCGTCCTTGTAAGAAATTTATGTACAGAACAACTTGGCTCTTCAAGGAATGACAGCATTCTCCTCTCCTTGCCCCCCAGCATTTCTCTTAGATTCTGAATGTCACTTTGACCCTGTCCCTCTCCAGCACATATCCAGAATTTTTTAGTATGGTACTATCTGTAACCTCAGCAAACATACACACTGTATTCYRCTGGTCACATTCCTAACACAGCTASTGAATATTAAAGRAATAAAGATAAGWCTGTTACAAAACCCTACTAGATACATCTTTCCAATTTCAAAAATCCTCCTGAATCCCGTTTTCCATGCAGTCATATATCTGTCTAGAAGGTGTTTCAGGTATGCAATATTTCCCAAACTTTGTTAAAAAGAACATAATGGGAGACACTGTAAAAAAATCTTTATTAAGGTAAAAATATCCTAAATCCATGACTTCCCTCCAATCCACATTACTGTAAGATGTTTAATGTCTATGGTAAGCTATATTTAAAGATATACCATTATAAAACAGGAACAGTAACCTTCTCTCTTGTTGCTGTGGAATGTCAATCTGGGCTTCTTCAGAAAAGCTATTTTTCTCAAAAGCTAAGTCACAAGTTCAGGGAGAAATCTCTCTGCTATTTCCTAATGCCATACTCTGCTAACCTTGGCATTTTTTGAATATTTAGTTCTTTCCTTTTCAAAAAAACTTGTTCTGTTTCYTTATTTCATGAATACCAAGCTGCTTTTTCTAAGGAAATAACTCAGAACTTACTTACTTTTGTGTGCAATTAGAAATTCAAAAGGCTCCCACAGACTGTTACTTAAGAGTTTTTCAGCAGCTCTGAAAATCAGGTTGTGAACTGGGCACAACCAGAAGCTGACACTTAAAAAAATGAATGGCCTCTGAAATCTTTCACTGGGCTTTGAAGAGGAAGGTTCTCCTGTGAGATCAACTCTTCAGTGTTTGCTACCTGGTGTTATATTCTCTGGAAAGATTTGCAACCTGTGCCAATGCTTGCTTTAGCAGGAAATCTCTTGAGATTCCCAGAATCATCATCAAGAGTCCTGGAAAAAGTATTTATTTTGTTTTATTGTCATGATTTCAAGTAGAATGTAAAATGCAATGTAGAGTCCACATGCTGAACTTCCTGCGTGATGAAGCTGCTTCACCCAAACCTGCAGAAGCAGTGACTGCACAAAATAAARCACATCCAACAACCTGCAGACTGTGGCTCAAAATGCAAACAATGAAAACACAGGGAATGTACATATGGGCTGTGTGGAAGCTCTGTTGGRGTGACCTCAGTGTCAGTGATGGATTAGGGGGAGTGTGTAACTTCAATGTGTTTGGCACTGTCTGTCACTACTCACTGAAGAGAAAAATATCCAGGGTTCAGTAAAGGTAAAAGAAGATTGAAATTAGTATTCTGAAAAATCATTACATGTGAAAGATAAGACTGTGGGATGAAAGGTCAAGAGGCCTGGAATTTTTCTGGACTATCACTGAAATCCTCTGAGACCCTGTGCAAATTACAAAATCTCTGTGTCTCAGTTTTCTCATTTTCTCATTTTAAATACATGCTTCAGGCTGCYATGACAATGAATTGTGTTTTGTAGACTGTGTTAAAAATATTTGCAAGTCAGAAACATTGTGTAAAAATGTCTATTAATTAGTCCTTGAAAAATATATTTCTTTATCAATAATGAAATTTACAGAGCTAAATTCATCATGTTTCCTTAGAATTGCCCACCATTACCTTGAACGTTGAATTTTACAGTGATCAAGTAACAAAATCTTCCAGCTATCTGATGAAGAAAACCTCAAAATCAGARCCAAGGGCTAGCCTGTGAGTTCCCAAAGTCAAGACATGCCTCTGAGAAAACTTGGCTTCTGGAACTTAAAATTTTTCTCTGTATTGGCTTAGTGAAACCAACACAGAAGGCTTGGAGGACCTAATACTGCATTCACACACTTCTGCATATAATGGGCTGTCTCTAGGGGTGCTTGAAGTAACAGTGTTAAATATGGAGAGGATGARATCTGTCCTGTAGTTTGAAATTGGTGTGTCTTCCATCAATCCCTAACTGATACTTAGTTCAACTGAATTAAGCTGATGCTGCCATAGAATGTAGGGGTATGCAGTGTTTGTCTGATCTTTATGAGAAGTTGTGAAYTTGCAGAGCTTCCTCTGAAAAGCAAGCCCGTTCTACCCTACTGAAGGAAGAACTTCACCAGTGATAAACCATGAAAACACTCAGTGTCTGAAGAACCCCACAGCACAGCTACGATGGCATGTGTAAATGAGATGAACACCACTCACATCAGTTCTTTTGGTAACTTGGAAATTCAGACCCTGAAGTGAGGAGGGAGTTCTCACAGATGTGAGTGTGAGTGCTCCACAACTCCTGTCACAGACACACCCAGTGGCTTGGAAGCTCTTTACTTGGCGAGGATGGTTTGCAGTATCAGTGCAGGAGTTAAATCCTAAACTCTGTCTTTCAAGGATGTGACTTATGAGCCCATCTTTAACAACTGAGGGTACATAAACTGCAGCTCTCTCCTGAAAAGACTTTGGAAGAAAGAGCCAAAAATTACTTTTTCTCATCCTTTGCCTGCAAGACAAAAGCCCAGTACCTCTGCACTCTCAATTCCTATCTAGGAAACAGGCTCCCAAAGATTTGGCTTTGAATGAGCTGAGGATTTCTA
Source organism: Malurus melanocephalus (assembly GCF_030028575.1). Taxonomy (NCBI): domain Eukaryota; kingdom Metazoa; phylum Chordata; class Aves; order Passeriformes; family Maluridae; genus Malurus; species Malurus melanocephalus. Next base: position 2,573,075 of record NW_026623258.1, on the reverse strand, counting down.
RGAAAAGAACATATAGAAGCTCTTTAGCTTTTCCTGTAACCATATTTTTGCTTATTCAATAAGCTTATCTGGTTTAACAGTCTAAAGCAAACTTGAGTGGGCTTTGTTGTTAATTTTCATAGGATAATCCCATTCCTTCAAATCTGTACTTYTGCATATATTAAACTGATGCATGATGAGTCAGCCTGAGTCTGTGGGGTAATCCGAAGCACAGAAAGTGAACCTTATAACATGAACTTTTGCTATATCATGGATTTGTACATATTTCTTCATGTGTTTTTATTTCTCACAAAACAAACAAAAAAAGTGATTGCAAACCTACAGAAACTGGCCAAGGTACCTGGAGACAGCTTTAGAGACCCAAAGTGTTTTTATGACACTCAATTCCATCTCATGTCGCTGATACCCCTTGTAATTCATAAACAGGTCACCAAGATTTAATAACAAAAAAAGCTAGTGCTAATTAATTATCATAAACAACTAGGCTTTAGAGCTTAAAAGTGAAACCAAAGTTTAAACAGACAAATACATGTTTATTGTGATTTTAACACAGAAATACCTTCTTAAAATGCCACAACTTTTTATATGCAGATCTTTTATATTACAGATTACCTTGAAAATTGAAGCCCCTCATTTATTCTCAGGTCAGGCTTATGAAATTTACTGCCAACTTAGCTTCTCCCCATGATCCTGACAATGACCTTTTTCCTGCCCTGGTAGGATCATTCCCTCTCCATGGATTAAAGGTGATTAAGGATCAGTGTCAGTTGAGTCTCAWACACTTGCTAAGCAGAGACGACAAACTGTGCCAAAATGTGTTTGATTTATTTGTGGGGGTTTTGTGATAGRGGAACCCTGATTGGGCTCAAATCAAGGATCCAGAAAAGAAAAGAGTGCTTTATATCATTGGTAGCTCTTTAACCCAAAGTGTCACGGCAAGGACTTAATAACCTTCAACTAAATTATTAGTTTTCATGAACAATAATGACTGAAATCAATCAAGCTTTTCAGTGCTTTGGGTTATTTAATCACCACTTCAAGCAGCCAGTTGTTAGATGAATACCTGTATCCATTGAGCTGAACTTCAAACACATTGATACAGCCACAGTGCAGCAAAGCAAACAATGTGTAAAATACAAAATGTCCCAATTTTTAAAAGATGCATGTATAGCATTATTATTATTGTTTTCTGAAGATTTTTAAACTGCATTATAAACCAGTTTCTTGTCTGTTGACTCTATGGGTATCAACMGATCTATGCTAAAACTTGGGGAGTTGCGCAAATTTTAGGGAAGAAACTCATTTCTAACTCAGGACAGATAAACTTTACACTTGATTCTTGAAGCAATACAGAGATTTCCAGTACTTGGAYTGAAATATGTGTTTTTCCTCAAGTCTTTAAATTTCTTGCTTGATTATTGAATACCTAGTTAAGATTTTCTTGCTTATTTGCAAGAAAAAAATTAGATTAGGGCTAGATGAACTGTAAACTTACACTAAAAACGGAGAGGTCACACTGTGTTGTCTGTGGAAATTCAAGATGATTAGGAACTATATTTTTATGGAAAAAAAGTCTTGCAAAAAATTACTTACATGTGGTGCACATAACYATAAAATGGAAAAGGTTATGTATTTCTGACTTAACCCTGATAAACTTTCAGAGATATACAYGCTCTTGATTAATTTAAAAATAGTTCTGTGTTTGTGGTGCCATGACTAGAGCTCTTTCTATGTGGTTTGCTCTATAGTCTGTATCTTAACTGCAAAAAAAATGATACTGTGGTCTTTGCTGGGCTARGGAAATGAACTTATTGTGATAGAACAGACAGAAAGAGATGCCATACTAATGAAACAAGGGACAATAACAAAGGGAAAAAAAGTCCTTTTCAACATCATTGGCTAACAATTTTCAGGAAATCATCAGAATAGTTCCTTTTCCAACAAAAATGAGTGGTTGTAAAGATAGCCCCAATCTAGAAAATTTAATGGATGCACACTCACATTCTTTAATAGCTTGTTCATCAGACAAAAATAAACATAAGACTACAAAGGGTTACCCAAACTCAATTCATTTCCTTACTGCTGCTGGCTTTAGATTATGCTGACTCTGTCAACAAGATTGTGGCTGTAGGTGTAAATTTATAAAGTCCCACRCATCAAAATATTGTTTTATTTTGTAAGTTAGTAGGAGCTAAGCTCTGGAATGGATACAGAGAAAAACACAAAGCCAAATTTTTACTTCAAGGTCCAGATAGTACAGTTTGAGCAGCATCAGCCTTAGAAGAACATCCTGTAAAGAGTTTCTAGAGGAAAAGAAGAGCACAGCACTGCCTTCATGATGCCTCCCAAATGCAAATATGGTGCCACTACTCAGATCAACCAACCCCTCAAGCAGATGAATACAGAGAGTGGAGAGACACCTCACACTGTTTTGTGAAGGTCACACATACTAAGATATTGTCTTTCTTCACCAAGAAAYGAACAAACTTCCTTTAGCTAGAACTGGAGGTGTTTGTAAGAGAYCTGTGGTCCCCTTGTGACTGTGGTRCAGGCTGTGGGTATTCTCTGTACTTCTAAAGGATATTCTGGGACCCTGCAGCACAAATTTATGACCCTTCCTGGCCACCCTCACGTATCCACTACTTCTGGCTCCCTTGAGTGTGYTCCCCACCTATAGAAAACCTATGCTTTACATACTTCTAAAAAAAATTATTATGTATACCATTAGCTTTATTTCTCTGGGTTGAATGCCATTCAGTTATTTCATTTATTTTTCAGTAAAACAAAACTCTTCAGCTAGTCTCTGTCTTCCCTTGGRTTTGAGGCTTTTAATAAAAGATAATTATGATTAAAACCCACAAATCTTAAGTKCAACCAGGCCCAGAAGAGAACCCTTTAGTTATTAAAAAAATCTTTTGCAAATCATTTTGTAAGATAGAGGAATATTAAGAAGYAGAAATAATCACAACATGTGAAAGGAAATCTATTTTACACCACACGGATACAGCCCATTACAGTAAGAATTTCTCAGGGCCAAGAAATTAGCAAGAGAGGACAAAGACATTGGAAGTAAGTCCAGAAATATTTAGAATTCCCTTAAATTCTCTTAAATTCTCTCAAACTRCAACCAAAATTTAGAGCTAGATATGGTAACTACAAAAGCCTCAAGTCATTAACGCTTCACCTTAAAGAACGATGCCTTTACTAACCAGCAAACTTTTCTACTGCAGAGTTTTTGCCCATCTCTTGGAAGCATTTTGTTCTGACTATTGTTGGAAATGAGCGACCAGGCAAGATGGACTTTGGAGCTCACGTCCAGGTATTAGTTCCTGTATAAGTCAACAGATACCTCACTATGATAATGTTTATATTCCTCCAAATTTGAAACTAATTTTTCAGCAATATTTGTCACTATCTCTTAAGAAAACAACCTCCTTGTTTAGTACTGCATTATTACAAGTACTGAACATCGGTTCTACTAGATTCAGTAAAAAAACGGAACAGTGGCTACAACTTACTTACTTATTCCACCTTTCTTACATAAAATTCTGAGCAAAGATCTTTATTAGTTTGCCCTTCTTTGACATTAGAGACTTACAGGTTTGCTCCTACCCCCAGTGCATAGTATAGGTCTCTCAGACATGGCTTGATGGTTTGGAAAATGACRGTGCCTTTTATTGTATCTTCATCAAGTACTCACAGGTTACAGAAAAATCTACTCAATTGTTCCATAACTGCCAGGCTGTAAAACACACATTCCCACAATGGCTTGCCTTTGATGTCCTTTTGTCTCTYCACTGATCAACAGATTTCCAAAAAGCCTTTCCTAGACTATCTTACCCTTCCACCCACACAAAATGCACCATCTTTCTCAGCTTCTGCTTTGACAATTGTGAATTCAAATTTCCACAGTCTGCTTTCTCATAACTGCTCTCCAATAACYGAACTGTTGTTGCTTTTGAAGGTACAAATATAGGCTTTACCTGCACCACTGTATGAAATGAGTCAGAAACGATTCTGTGGCCCTGAGGCCAACTGGAATAGTATGAYTTGTTTCCACAGAATTAGATTCTTCCTCTACCCAAACTACTCATGGGGAAAATGCATGGCAGTGCTAACTCCTGAAATCGTAGGAGAATGCTGATTGGAGAAGGCTAAAACCACACAAGAAAATTCATTAATAATTTAGTGGTATGGATGATCATACTCCAGTGCTACCATGAGTCCTAYAGACAGCTGATTTCTAGAGGTAACYTATCTATCTTTGCAGGTCCTTTTGTMACATTTCTGTATAYTGCATTCAATTCACAGAATGAAGATTCATTCTGACATTCAATCAGACCACATTTTCTGAACTTTCAGATTTGCTTTAAACTAATGTCTGACATGAGGCATATTTTACCTGTATTTGGTTTCTTCAATCATTCTGTGCTGCACCTGTTCATCTGTTTTGCTTGGTTCTTCTATGGTAAAGTATCTTTCATTAAGGGTTTTGAATTTCTGGATGCTACTCTTGTGTATTTAATTAGTGTGGATGACATTATAGGGTTGGAAGGGATCTTCGTTGGTCTCTTTTTTTTTAAGGTGAATCAATGATAATACATTTTTTTCAGCAGATACTTATGCATTCTGTCATTAGGAAGCACACTTGATCAAAGTTTCATTATGTTCACRGGAAATCCCATCTAGAATTCTGTTYATATCATTAACTAAAATCYAATCTGTTGCAATGTACTCCATTATAAATTAYCTMATCTACCATGGAAATGCAAGTTAAATTACTGCCCTTTACTCGAAAACTCTTACTATGTCCTTCAGTTCTCCCCTGGCCAGTCTAAACAACTCTATTTTATACCTGTCATGGGATTCACCTGATTAAATGTGGATACACAAAGCTTAMTTTTTCTTTCTTCACAGTCAGAGAAAAGTACACAGTTCATATCTACCTAAAGTACTGACCTATATAGATTAGACAACTGTTACCTATTTCTCTACTGACTGTGGCAGAATTTTAAGGGGATTAGTGAATGAATAGAGCTTTATGTTGTAAACATGTTAAGTATTTCTGTTCTAGCACAGGTGTTACCCTTTTGTGAAAATATGCAGCAAATCTGCCTTTTGTCTTCAAATGCTCTGTATCAAACTGTCATATATTCTCTGACAATCACTTTCTCATATATATATTTATATGTGTGTGTGTGTGTGTGTGTGTGTGTGTGTGTGTGTGTGTGTGTGTGTATGTAAAGCAATGCACTATGAGAACTAACTGAACAGTTTTCTTTCTCTACAACTACCAAGCACATGACATACTGCACTTTGGATAGCTCTGAATTTTCTCAGAAGTCCCATGAATCCATCTGTCATGCTCTGGTGGACATAACATTCAACAACTCTCTTGTCTTCAATATGTGGATGCAAAGACAAGCCCATCCATCCTCCTCCTTTCTTCCTGCTCTTCTTTCCCAAGTGTGTTATGTCCCTTTATATTGACATTCCAGCTCTCATGTCAGCTTTCTCACCTGTGTCTGTTAAGCTAGTTAACTAATAATTTTGATGATTTTTAGAGGTTTGCTATTTTGTTTTCTACACTTTAGAAATTTATATTACCTGCACACCACTTACCTCATCTACCATCTTCCAGCAGTCTCTCTGTCTCTTGTGATTTTCTATCTTTACCATAATTTCAGTTCATTCACAAGCACTAATTTGCTCACAGTGATATAGAAGTTTTTTTATCTTTTCCCTTGAATCCATCATCAAGCCTCCCTTACTAAATGTTTCAATATTAATCACCTTTTCATGGCTAAGGAAGCCAAAGCTCCCAAGACATTGGTCTGATTGAAAGTGCTCCAACCTCAGTGCATACTTGAAAATATTCTTTTGAGGAAGCAGAGTGGTTTYAAAAGCCCAGTCTTATGCCCTGTGAAAAACAAGCAACCTCATTACCCTGTCATTACCCTCTCTCTACAGTTTCATACATCTTTCTTTCCCATATTGACACTGCAGCTTCCCAGGACAGTTCTGAGCTCTGCCTTACAAAACTATCATTTACTGTCAAATTTTTCACAGAATGCAYCTGCTATTTCACCATTTCCCATTTAATTGCTATTACTGCTATTACTTTAGACTCTAGTTTGTCTTGGCTGAGGACCACAGCAGAGACTGGGGACATCTTTTTGTCAGGTGGCAGCACTGACATGCAAAAGCCTSAAGTGTCACACAAGAGACTCCCACAGAACCTCCACAAATTCTTACTCTCTTTCTTCCAGAACATTTCACTCCCTTAGTAAATCTGCCTGGCAGCAGGATAATTTCACAATAATCCATTACCACAAAATGCTTCAGAAATATTTCTAAATATGAAAAATGTCAACATTAAATTYTGAATCCTGACCTCTGTAAAGCCATAGGAAAGAGTCCTGAGTACCTGACTGAATCTTTTTTTGCACCTGAGAAAGAGTTATACTGGATGGGATTACTAAAGTACCAGTCAAGTTGCCTTCAGCGTCTCAGAGACTACTTTAGGATCTGGAAAAATAAAAACCACAAATGTTACAGTTTATTTCTAAAYGCATTTTAAATTGACAGAAGGCAGGCTTAGATTATATATTAGGAAGAAATTCTTTACWGTGAGAGTGGTGAGACACTGGAARGGGCTGCCCAGGAAGCTGCGGGTGCCCCATCCCTGAAGTGTCCAAGGCCAGGTTGGATGGGGCTTTGAGCAGCTTTTTCTAGTGGAAGGTGTCCCTGYCCATGGCAGGGGGGTTGGAACTGTAGGATCTTTAAGGTTCTTTCCAAATCAAACGGTTCTGTGAGTCTGTGATTTTCATGTGCAGCAGAGCTCATCTGTACTTTGACATGCTGCAATACAACTCTTTCAAAAGTCCTCTAAACTCTAAAGCAAAGTYGCTTAAATTGCAAAGTGAAGAATACATGCTACATTTGTATCAAAATGCCCTGCAAAAGTTGACTGAATTTTTGAAAATAACTTTCCCTCAAGAAATATATYACTATCTGGTCACATTTTTTTGCCTGGTAAGTTGCCTGTCTTACTGTAAAGTTCTTCASTGAAGTGTAACATTAGTTTCATTTCCAGTTTATCCTTGGCTCTTGAGGAAGCATTCTCTGTCATGCCTCTGAAGGAGTCAGAAAACAGTGGTAAGAACTAATAATACCAAACAGCACTGTAATTTCCTATGGGGAAAACATATTTTCTACCGGTAATTATTGCCAACAGCAATCTTGGAAATATCGTATAACTTATTGTTTAAAACATCAAACAGAAGGAACTGTTTTGTATCAAGGATGACTAATGCAGGAACGCGTGCTTCCACACATGCAGACACATATTAGATAAAATGTTGATGTTTAGAGGTTTACAAGATATAAACATTGACTTTGGGGTCTGCCTGAGTTTACACTTGAATTTAGAATGAAAACAGCAGTAAATGTACAACCACGATGGACATGAATAGGCAGAAACAGCTGCAATTGTTATGGGTGGGCTTCTCCAATCTGCTTGGTACTGCAGTTGCAGGAAGATCAGAACTATGTAAGAAAATCAGTCAGCTGTGCTTGAGAAAGCACAGTAGAGGCTAAAGGCAAAAATAAAAAGTTATTCAACAATTATACCCAGGTGATTTACAAACAATAGATGCTTTGTTGGGGAGTGCAAAAAACACTCATTTACTTTGTGTGATGAAGCATGTGCAAATGAAGTGGGGTGTGTGATGGAAAGTGAAATGTCCACAGGTTAATCCTGCCCAAAGTTACTTTGGAACAACTCCCACCATCTTCAAATGACAGAACTATCCCTTAGGTAGAAAAATTCATCTCAAGCTCTCACATACCGTGGCAGATGGCTGTGGTCCTGGGATTTTGGCCAGGGCCCAGACTTTGGTCATGGAAAGTGTCTGCTCTACCCTGCAAGAGGGGCACACAAGGGTGTGCTGTAGGTGATGCTCAGTCCATAGGGAATGGCCAGGCTGGACACTGTCTGCAGCAATTCAGTGTCTGCACACTGTGGTTCCTGYCGGAGCTCTATGGGATTACTCTGCACTGCTAGACAAGGCTCTATGCCTGTGAGCAGCTACATGCAGGTCAGTTTAATTGCCCTTCTGGACTGAGACCTGGTGCTGATTCTTTCTTAAGGAAGCCTCATGAAATTCAGCATCTGGATTCATCCTTTGRAAAAGTTTCTCTCAACTGAAGTGACTTTGATTAGTCAGAAAGGTGGACTTTATACCGTTTTATACTTCATAAGCATAATCCATTATTTTTAAAGCTCACATAAAATAGACTTGACCATTGCAGTAACCAGCAAGCAATCTCTTATGCCACAGCATTTGCTTAACATAAGCCARCATTTCCTTCCCAGCTCCACAAAGATTCTGTAGGAATTTTCTCCTTGTCAATATTGTCACATTAAAGAATTAGTGAGCGCTGGTGGGCATCTTCATGACAAGGAGCAGCAGGAGTGGATTGTCATAATGTTTTAGCTCATCATAGGAATTATATCCAAACCAGTGTCCCCTTCAGTCACATGGAATAACAAGTACTGCACTAATTAGCAGCTACTGCATTAATTAACAGCTTTTTAAATGTCACTTCCAAAAAAAAACTTATTTCAAGACACAAATGTCTAGAGTTTACCCATAGGTATGGATTTAGCATGTATTCAAGTGCTTTGCTGGTACTGCATGATGGAGTTTGATGAATCAAGCTGAATTTCTAATGAGTAAACACAAATTATGACAGAGCCAGGAGTTCTATTTCAAATATTCCTTTGGGGAGTTTTGACAGACRCCTCTAATTCAAAAGGCATGAGCCTTAGTGGGGAAATGTGTCCTTCACCTGAATTCAGGGGRCTTTGTATTGGGCCCGGGGAAAAGAAAGTGCCAATTTGCAGATGACTGTCTGGCATAGATTAACACAAAACAACTGTAGCTGGTAGCACTTAACTGGCATATACTTATTTTCAACATCCTTTCTGCTTTGTTGATGTTACCTCTTCCTTTTTCATGCCATTTGCAACACATCATTAGACTTGCTGCAAATTTGTGGGCGTAAATYGTATCCCTGGGGATGAAACCTCACCAGGGGTGAATAAACAATCTCCCCTTCCCCAACCAAATCCCAACTGTGCCTCACATTTCATGGAAATGATCAGCAGTTCCACTATCAAAACATTCACGCCTTATGAGTAATATTTATGATGGGAGTTTTTTATGTTGGGTTTTCCCCCCAAGAAGAAAAAGAGGAATAATTAACAGAAATAGACCAAATGAGAAATTTCCACATTATTACCTTTATTTTCATAAGGCTTTCACAGGAAAGTAAAAGCTTTTGCAAGTAATAAAAGTCCTCATTAAACATCTTTCTTTCTTTTGGAAATAGGGTAAATTATGAAGCAGATTGACTTTAATAAATAAATAGGACTATAAATACATAAAAGTCATTGCCTTCCTCCAGTAATTTAATATGAGCATCCTACTCTGAAATAAGGAAAAGTTTATTCACTCACAGAAAGAATAGAGCAGATGTGAGGTTTTTCCGTCAGCTTAAGCACTGCCTTGGTAAGGTGAGTTGTCCGACTACATTAAACAAACATTTTAGTCAGGCATCACACAGGAAAATAAACAGTAGCAAAGGAAACATGAAAATATTAAAGACTGTTATTCTTTGGCCTCTTTTCCTGCAAAGCAGGTGATAAAATATTACTGTGTTTCCACAGGTAAGGAAACACGCTCTTAAACACTTTGCAGAAATACATATTACGATCATCACTTAAAATGTCAGAAGCGGACAGGACTCAACTGTGACAGCACACAGGAGCCTGCTGAGAAATGCTGCAGGAGCAGAGGATTTAGCACACTGGGCCAGGCTGCTGGGCTACCTAAAGCAGCCTTCTGGCAGCAGCAAATTCAGAGAGAGGCAAAAAATGTCTTGTAGGAGACAGATGTAGAGTTACCTGATTTSAGGACAGACTTTTCTTGAATCCTAATTCATCAGATGTTGGTGAGAGGGAGAGACATTACCTGCCGTATCATTTGTGATCTCTTTCTGTCCCACTGAACATCAAAAAATGTACATTGCAAGACAGGAGACCTGCTGAGTTCCAGCCTTTTTGCCCACCTGTGATATACTGCACTACACTGCACAGATCTAACATGGTTTAGATAATGTAGATCAAATTTATGTACCATGCCAGTAATTTTTGTTCACCCTGAAATTTTGTCTGGCTATCCATCATGTCTGAAATTCTACACATATTAAATATAAAACATCCTTGAAAATGGTTTCTGCATTGTAGCCAGAAGTTCTGTAAAATGTACATTCATCAGAAGAAACAAAGCAATCACTTTTTACTACCAAGGCTTGGACTTCAATCAGCCTGGAAAACCAATCTGAAAATGTCCTGGTCTGGGTTCAAAGATATGCACAGTTGCTTGGTGCCAGGRGGTAGGGAAAGCTTTTATTCTCCTRTCCACTATGAAAGAAGTAGATGTGAGATTGCAAGGTGCTACCTGAAATCCTTTGCAGTATCAGTTTCCGTCTCTATTTAAAAATGCACTGCATGCACCAGACTGTCTGGCCAGTGTGGTTTGGGGAAGCTGCTCATGACTAACACACACACACACACACACACACACACATATATACATATATATATATATACATACACATTTATAAGGTTAAACCACTGGCTAGGCAGGTTTGGTAGATCAACTGCTGCCCTGCGATGCAGGTCTATGTACAGTTCTGCTGCTGATCAGCTACATGATGCTGGGCAATAGCTCATCCCTTATCTTGAACACTGGGTTCTTTTTTAAACATGCTGGTACAGCACTGGAAATARTAAAACCTGGGTAAGAATATAATGTGCATATTCTCCTTGGCTGTGCATGGCTCAATGGACAGGTTTTGTTCCATTCAGCATGGAAGGCAGAGCTCTTGATTTTGTTCCACATAACAAAATAAAAATCAAAAGAACTTTTCCCTCTGCACTGAATTTCATGTGCTCATCATAACTTCTGCTGCGTTTTAATTTAAAAAGCAAAGCAAGAAAGAAAAGTAAACTAAATTGTAGCTATGCAATTATACAGCTTTTTAAAATATTTTTTCAGGGGTAAAACCTCTTATTTCACCATTTCATGTGAATTTTTTATCATTTTTTAAACTATTATTTAAGCACTGGTTTTTATGTCTGAAAAATTGAAGCAGAATAGGTTGACACGCTACTGAGTTCCACAAACACACCACCATGCACTGTCCTTACCCAAGTATTTTGGTTAGACGGGTATTTCCAYAGCACTTCAGCCCCAGAAAAAGAACTCAAAAAAATTCCTATCTTACTTGTCAGGAAACTGAGGTGGAAATGTAAAATGACTTTTCAAAGGTGGCAGGAAACAAACAATAGGACTTTGACTAGAAAGCAGCAGCTGTAAATTCTAATGTAGCCAAAGTGTGAGAGATCTTACTGTCCTGACAGCAAGGGTAAAAGCTACATGGCCAATGTGGATCACATTGTTTTCTGATATCTGAAGTAAAATGAATAGCCAGTAGATACTAAGTGGGATTTATCTCCTCTAGTTTTGGTTTCTAGCAGAGAATCCCTCTGTGGCTAGCATAATGCATCAGTCATCTGCAGGTTCTGATTCACCTTTCCTGCTTAATGCCAGCTATTCAGACAGCATGATGTCCACAATGATCAGATGAAGACCACCCATAATGTTGCATTAAAAATCCCTGATAAATAAAAAGCATTGGAATAGAAACAGATTTCAAGCCTGAAAAATGGGAGAATTCAAACTCAGAATGCAGCCTCCCAGTTGGCTTCCCGGAGATAAACTTTTAAAACAAATTGAGTCTATGCAAAAGCTTCTGTTCCATTTCGTAGCAGCTAGAAGCTTACGTTTCACTGGCTTTTGATGTAAATTTATCTCCCAGATACTACTTGATAGTTGGGCAAAATTTATCRTACAATAAAACTTTTTACTCTCTGGCACCTAAGGGATGCAGTTTTATCATCCTGTACATCCATCAGGGAGAAGCAGCCACTGCTAGGAAACAAGGCTCAATACCTCAGCTGGGACTCACTTCCCGTGAGCATAAAAGGGGAGTGCCTGAAACTGCCTTAGCCCTTTTTCTCTCTGTAAAACAAAGGAAATGTAAACACTCCACATGAAATCTGAATGTCTCCACACTTGGAACAAGATAAAATTTGAATCACAGCTCTGGAGTTTTATCTTAATTCGTTGTCTTACACAACTTGTGTTGGATACTTAAATTAACTAGGCATCTCCTGTTTCCAGCTTTAACTCGTGTGAAGCTTAAACTAATCTGAAAGCCTTGTTTCAGGCTTCTGAGTCCCCTCCTTCTTAACCTGTCCCAACAGCACAAGCAGACCTCCCCCTGCCCCAGACCACAGTGCTCCCTGCTCCCCGACCAGGTTAAACAAACAGGGAGATTCCTCCAGGGAAGTCACAGGTTCAAGATCACAAAGGACCCACCTCGTTTGGGCCAGTTGGAGGTTTTTCTTGCTATTGTGCTTATCTGTATCTTCCCTGTCATCCAGACATTAACCTCTGACCTCCGAGCCCGCCTCTCGAAAAAGCCGTGCAGTGTTTATCCATTATGTAATGTCTGTGCTTTTGTGGAAATTTTACAGAAACAAATGGAGGAAGTTTGCCAGTCAAACGGCTGGACAATAAATCCTGTCCCATGTAGATAGAATGGTTTACTGTCACTGTAAGTCTGCTACTGGCATCTGTCACCGAAGAAATGTTTACAAATTTMAGGGCAATGGAGTGCCAGAGTATTCCAGCATTGCAGGACTGTACATGATTTGTAGAACCACCACCACTGTACTAGATGGGGGTAGCCTTGTTTTGCTAGCCTGAATAAACAAAGTCACAACGTTTCAGATAAGTTAGGGTCACTAATGTTCAATATTGCTTTCTATTCATCTCCTAAGTTCATAAATACAAATGTTTCTTTGTTCATTGCAATACGTTTTCTGCCCTAAGATATCTTTGCTAGAAGTTAATCCAGGTAAGCAAAGTCGCTTCAGCCCCTTTTGCATATTTCTTATGGATCCTTTATTATTTACACACTGTATGTTCCCATTCTTCCTCATAATCCATTTTCTTTACAGTCCCTGCTGTCTCTTCTTCTGTACTGTTTCCCCTTTGGAACAAGAAAGTCTATCATGCTCTCTTTCTGGTCACAATTCCTCTTGCTGGGGCTTTTACATATCACCAGCTATGAAGTTAGGGCAGCAAAAAGATGTGTTTGGATAAAAAGCAGGAACAAACATAATTTGAAACAGTGGGACAGACAGGTAATGTAATTCTTCCTTCACTGACTCTTTCAGCCAAGGGCCTGATCCTGCAGCAAGTGAATGGAGCTTTTCACTCTCAGTGTCAAYGGGAGAAGCACTTGGTCTTAGAGCTCTGCTCTAATTAAGTTTTCAAATCTCATTTCCTTTCAGAGGAGAGAAAACATTGTTGTGACTAAGCTTTGGTAACAAATCCCTGGCAGGTTGGTTTGTTTTAACGGACGTATTAGATTTAAGGAAACTTTTACCATCTTTTCTGCCCTTAATCACAGCTTTTATTACAATTACAGTAATGCAACAGAGATACATGCCAAAGGCAATATGTGTATTTTTAATGAGTTGACATGCAACCTTCCTGGAGAGGGGAAACAACTTCATTTGCTGAATGTTTCCGGACCCTATCTAGCACTTTATTAGGCACAAGGAAATGTTCAGAAAAGCATCTACCACAAATTCAAAGGCTTCAGCAACTCACAGATGAGCAGTCTCATAAGACAGATTCAATTGCTGYGCTAGATTTAGCAAATTTTTGCTGAATGGTAACATTTTCTATTGTCCTCAAACAATAAAAGAGAAGGTTAACAGGCAATATCCGGACGCTCAAAGATTATTAATCCACGCATGTGGTCCTGAGTCACTGGGCTGTAAAACATCATCAGTTTCCAAAGATGAAACCAAAGGGGAATTCTGCTTGAGAGAGATGCTATCACAAGCCCAAAGGAACTAGTTGCATCAATGAGACCTATTTATGCAAGTTTTACAAGACATTGGCTCCCAGGGGTTTTCATTCTGGTACCATTAATTCAGTCAATAAACTGAACATAGGCAGACATCACATCCTGTGAGTGAAGGGCCTTCAGCCTGGTTTCTTGCCTCAATTTACCCTACAGCTTGGACCCAGGTCAGACACTGGTGCACACAGGAAATTACAACAGGCTGGCAGGCACACAGCAACCAGGCTCATTCACCTGGGGAACTCAAGAGCTCGGAGGGTCAGCCTCCAACAGCAGCACACAAAATCCGTTCTGGTAAATTATTCCTGCCACTGCTGTGGCCTGGGCCAAACAACACACACAAACAATGGCTGGCCATGCTTTTTTGGAGGTTAACACAGGCCAAGGACCATTTCCAATACAACCCTGGATGTTTATAACCTGTTTTTTTAGAGGTAAAAGTTTATCTGTGGGGACCAGAGAAGGATTCCTGGCTTGTGGAGAAGTGACCTCACAGACCTCCACATACCTTTCTCTGAGRCAAAATTATCAAAGGAAGACACTTGAACACCTCGTGTAGGTATGACTGCATGCTTGCTTTCTCCTTGATCACCAGGAAACTGACATCAATTAATAGGAAATCAAACAGAGYATTAATTTCCTATCAGAAATGTGCATTATCAAGCAGCAGCCTGATTTTGTCAGGCACAGGGCACTGCGAGGGAGTGACCATCATGTCTGGTTTCATACAACACAAGTGGGGCTGTCCAGGCTGGCAGCACAAACCCCCACTGCCCATCCTGCTTTCAGTATCTGTGCAGTCCTACAGTGAGCCTCTTACACCACAGATCCATGTAAGGTACAGCCCTTCACTGCAGTCCCAGTTACTCTGGCACATCTGTTTGGATGATTAGTGAGTAAAATTTAACTGATAGAAGACAGAGCCCAACTGGAAATGTAGGAATGTGTTTTTACTACTATTAATGCAATCAAAACTTCCTTCTTGTTATTATTACTGTGTTAGCACGTCAGTTCTATTCCAAATTGTTTTAAACCGTTAACTTACCAAAATACTTGGAGTATAGCACAATTCACATTCTGGTTTTCATTCTAAACTTAACATAATTTATCGGAAATTATTCTGCTTCTTAACGTTGTTTCTCTTGCTAGAATGTGCAGAGTATGTGTACAATATGAACTGGAGGAATGTCAMTCTTCCTCTTGGTGCCCAAAAAAGTGCTGAAATTCAGTGCATAAAGTAACTTCAGTGCATAAAGACACTTCTCCTGTGTCTTTGTAGGCTGAAGGCCATTTTCTGAATTTATGAATATTCCTATATTCCAATTCAGATGACAGAGACTATACAGCTGGCTTAAATACAGCTTAAAAAAAGATGCAAAGAATGCTTTATGAAACTGCTTACTGATTTACATTCACCATCCAATATGAATGAAATACAAAAAGTAAGCAGACATAAGTCACATAAAGTAGTAAAAGGAGTGTTTTAATCACATGAGAAATCATGTCAGTAGTACAGGTCAGTTTGCTTAAGAAATATATATTCTTTGGGAAAATATTTTSTTATTTTGCCTTTATGATTTTTTTTTAATTCACTCATGTGAGATTTTCCTGYACCCATGGTCTTAATTTTAGAAAAGACCAGACCTGTTATTCTTCAAAACTCACACTTTAATATTAAACAACTAAATCAACATTTGCTAAACAAGAAAAATACAAAAGACAGTTTAACACAGAAAAGGTGCTCACCAATGCAGTCGACGCTGAAGAGGTTTATGGAGGTTGTTATTGAAGATTCATCACAGCTCTTCATCCCTCGCAGTGCAAACCTCACCAGGGAGGCCTTGACTCCCTCGGGGAGGAAGGACAGCAGGTACACGGGCATGTACAGAGCGTAGCGCAGCTTGCACAGCAAAGGGGTCATCAGCTTCCCCTGGGGCGACTGAGCCATGCGCTCGATGGTCGGGAACAGCAGCACGGAGCGCAGCACCTGTGAGAGAATGAGAAAACACCGTCAGCAGGGCCACAGCACCAAACTAGAACCTGTGAGAGAACGAGAAAACGCCGTCAGCAGGGCCACAGCACCAAACTAGAACCTGTGAGAGAACGAGAAAGCACCGTCAGCAGGGCCACAGCATCACAGAACCTGTGAGAGAATGAGATATCACTGCCAGCAGGGCCACAGCACCTGTGAGAGAACGAGAAAGCACTGTCAACAGGGCCACAGCACCACAGCACCTGTGAGAGAAAGAAAAACCACTGCCAGCAGGGCCACAGCACCATAGCACCTGTGAGAGAACGAGAAAACACTGTCAGCAGGGCCACAGCATCACAGAACCTGTGAGAGAATGAGATATCACTGCCAGCAGGGCCACAGCACCTGTGAGAGAAAGAAAAACCACTGCCAGCAGGGCCACAGCACCATAGCACCTGTGAGAGCACGAGAAAGCACTGCCAGCAGGGCCACAGCACCACAGCCCAGCCTGGCAGAGCAAACCTTTACATGAGCCGCCAACACAATGAAATTCAGTTTCCAAGTGCACTGCCCCTCWTGCTGGGTGCCCACGTTAAACTTTTTAACAGATGAAGCAAACAAGTGCATTGTTTTGAAATGATGTTTTATGCTAAGACAGGGAACAACTCAAGAGGTGAGTGGCCTTTGGGGATCACGATGAATTGGGAAGCACCAGCAGGAGTAACCCCAGCAGAGGGCAGCAGGCAGGAGCCCTCCGCTCAATCCCGGCGGGTTTTTTGTGTCAAGAAAAGTACACTGATTCTCATTTCACCTGGTAAACTATTTTCTCTAAGTAAAACAACCAACCAAATTAAAAAAAAACTTCAGCTGCCGTGATGGTAACTTTACAGATTGACAACACACACGGTTTTCAATTTGCAGGTCCATACAAGTAAACTTGATCAGAAGCACAGAGCCCCTTCACTACAGTGTGTACACTGGCTTTTTATATGTTATAAAGAAATAGACATATTCTGAAGSTGACCATTAATTAGTTTATGTATAATAATACACTATAGCCTTAAAATACAAAGAAATTAATTAAAATCACACTCACACTAATAAAAAGTGAGTTAATATATTTACTCTCAATTATATTTTAATGCTAAAATCAAGCACATATTCTAAAAGAATAACTGCAATTTTTTTTTCTGGAAGTAAAAATATATTGCAGTAATTCATATAGGAATTATCCTCATAAAGGAACACACCTACAAGACCTAACAGACATATCAATAAAACAAAGTAAGAGAGAATGTGGATATTGCACTGTCAGATAATAAGGTGAAAKAAACAGCTGGGCTTTCTTGGTGACTCAATATAAATAAATGTAGTTAGATATGTGTTTACTGCACATCATTCTACATGTTGAACTAATTAGATTAGTATTTTCATAKAAAATACTTTGTAGAAAATATTTTACAATGATTTTCTTTACTCTCAGATGAGACTCAGCTAATGCCACTACATCTGTRTGGAGCACCCCCGACCTCAGCAGATCTCCAGTGGAAGGAAGGGCATTGCCACCAAGAGTTGCTTACAAAATCTGGGCATTGTAACAGAGCACACAGCAAACAGTCAGGACATGGGACAAAATCACAGAATCCTAAATGTTGGAGGAGGTCCTTAAGATCACTGAATCCAAGTGTTAACCCAGCACTGCAACATTGAATAAACCACATTCCCAAGYGCCACATCTACACATCATTTAAATACCTCCAGGGAYGGTGAATCAACCACTTCCTGGGCAGCCTATGCAGCRCTTGACAACCCCTTCTGTGAAGGAAACTTTCCTAATATCCAATCTAAACCTCCCCTGGCACAACCTCAAGCTGTTTCCTCTTGTCTTATCACTTGTTCCTTGGAAGAAGARACTGATCCCCASCTGGCTACAATAGTCTTTCAGGCAGTTGTWGAGCAATWTGGTCCCCCTAAACCKCATTTTCTCCACTCATCTCCSTCAGCYACTCCTCATGGGACTTCAGAGTGCTCCAGAGCCTTTTCCAGCTCTGTTGTCCTTCTCTGGACAYGCTCCAGCATCTCAATGTCCTTCTTGTAGTGAGGGGCCCAAAACTGAGCACAGCACTCGAGGGATGGCCCCACCAGTGCCCAGCACAGGCTGACAATCACTGCCCTCATCCTGCTGGGCACTGACAACTCAGAACCTCAAATGTGTCACTCCAGGGTGGAAACCTGGAGAGGTGGAGCAGTTCCAGAGGAGATGCACCATCTRTGCCAGGCAGGAACTTGTCACCATTGCCACCTGCCCTTTAAGTCACTTCACTGTGTTCAGCCAGGCAGAGAGAGGGCAGAGAATCCTCTGTCATGCATCCAGCACCAGAAACTGCACTTATCACAGTATTTTAAAAGTAGACTTTGAAAGAGTTATTTTTATAAAATATAGAACTATTTTAAGAAATCCTTCTACTTTCCAGCTGATACTACTTTGGTTTGAGACAAAGAAAAATACCTTCTCAGGGAAATCAGTCCTGGGCCTCTTTTTATTAAAGGCAACCGGCAGCTGAAGTATAGGAATGCGAAACTTTTACTAAATTACATGGTAGTTTTGTGATATTTCAGCTAGGAGCTGAACCCAAACTGTTGTGATCTAAAGCAGATTTGACCTGCGTTCCCAGGCACACTTTAATCCTTTGACATTGCAGTTTATAGATATAGGATTAGTTGCTTGGAGGGCTGTACTAACCATGGTGGAAGCTGCTAAACCTTGGCAGAAAAAGGACAAACCAAGAAAGCTGTTACAATGTCCTGTGCATTCCTGCACTCTGTAATGGTCCACAAATTTAAATGATGGAGGATAATTTTATTTAGTTTCTTTTTTAAAAATATCTTTTGTAGACAATAATAGAGAAATGCAAAATTTCTCAAACACTTTATTTTCTCAAACACTGTATTTTTCAAACACTTAACAACTATTGCTTAGTTTACTACTAGATTCCCAAACCAAGATTTTGAAATCTGCATTTGACTGCAGAATTGCTTAAAAGATGTAGTTCAACTTCTCTGCAACAGAACTGTAGATATGAGAGATTTAACACACTTTGTTACAATGACATATGTAATGATAAAAAAAGTATGTCATATTAGTGTCTTGAAATAAGTAGAAATATTCAGGTAAAATGAAGGAAATTAGTAAGATTCAAATGCTCAACATCAGTTAATTTTTTTTTTTTTTTTTACTTTTCAAATGCCTGGATCCTCCACAGTCTATACTAGCTGAAATAAGGTAGATGGCACAGAAGTATATACAAGTTAGCCCTTTCAGAATCATTATAAGACCAATTGTTCTGAAAATGGAGGACACTGTCTGTCATGAGCACCAGGTATTGTCACAACTACGAATGTTACAGTAAATACCATTAATAAGGTGTAAAGGTTACTGATGCCCTTATTTATGGAAACCCTTTTCATAATTAATGAAGTTTCTTGTGATAACCATCAGTCAAAATACAAAAAGTATTACAGATATTTATTTATRTAATATAAAATATAATACATCCATGCATATAGGTAAGTCTAAATATAATGTACAAATATTAAAAATATTAGAGAGTAAAATTCAGATTCACCTAGTTTAAACTACCCCCAGTTCAAAGTCCAGTGATTTTTGTCTGTTAAGCACATGGAAAGGCAGAGAGCTGGGCAGTTGGAGACAGTGGAAGCGATAACTTGAGTGGATGTGGGGACTACAGGAAGTTGACCACAGACTCCACTGAAAGCAAGCACACTTCGTGTCCTGAAGCTGATGAGCGCTGTGGGCTCTTCCACCTATCCTTGACTCTGCTTTGGTCAACCCATTAAAAACAGTACATGTAGTCTTAAATTATACTGGAACTGTCACTATTGATGGTTGTGACAATCAATAGTATTTTTGTAACTGTAATTCAATTCCATTACCAGTTATTTAGTTACATGGTATTAAACTACAAGATTTCAACACTCAGGAAAGTGCATAAACTTAAGTTCACTGTTCAAGGCATAGATGATCTCTGGGTTAGTCCCCAGGCAATTGCTTCTATTTCATCATTAATTTTTAACTCTACATTTCAGAGCTCAAGCCCTGAACAATTCAAGGGCCTACAATTYGATGCAGTGTCTCAGAAGTTCCACATTTTGTTAAGAACCAAAAGCTAACATTACCTGCAAACCCTTCACATAACTCGCGTGGGTGCCAAGGCAGCTCCTACTCCCTCCCCCAGCAGGGTATATRTACCACTGAGAAAATGAAATGGTGCATGGCCTGAGCATGTGTCCAGAGAACAAACCAGCSCACAATGTTCTGCCCTTGATTCTTTCAACACACACCAGAGGAGGAAGGTGTGGGGRCTTGGGGAGTTTCCCTTTTGACACTGTTTATGTATTTTGGTATCTAAAGCAATCAGTCCATTAACTTCAGGAATGTATGACCTGCACAGTAAATTTCAGAAYACAGAGGGAAGAGAAACTACTTATTTTACAGGAAAAGTGAGTTCTCAAAGCAAAGAATATTAAATACCCATTCTTTAAAAGCATGGCATTGACCAAGGTTCTTTGTTTAGGAACGATCTCCAAAGAATATGATTCACTTCCTATGATAACTGGTCCATGTAAATATTAAAGAATAAAGCAAAGGTTTCCACCAAACACATACATTCCTGTACATACAGGCTTTTGAATTGAGCTTTTATCTAAATCTAYCCAAAGCAAAATAACAAAGTGACAACCAAGTATCTTCAAGTGCATAATAGATGTGTCAACATGGGTTTGGATTTGCACAAACAGTTGGAAGTTGATTTGTTTTGATTAAAATGAGAACACAGTAMAAAATGCCAAACAATTAAATTTACAGTAAGTTGCTGTTTAACACTGCAGAATTTAATAGTCTCAACCACACCAGCAAAAGATTTGTGTAAGAAGTTGAAATGGTTTCCTTATAAAAACACAAGGATGCAAATCGGATAAAGTTAAAAACMCCCCCACAGTAATATTTTCCACTAGTGCCTTCTACTGAAAGAGTTGAAATACATTCCTCAGCTACAATTTGAAGTTTAACTACTTGTTTAAGGGACAAATGACAGTGCTGAGGATGCAAAGCCRTGCTTAAAACCTGGATGCCACTTACAACCAGTATTCAAAGAAGTGACTCAATTTTCAGAGAARTCCTTTGATGCCAACGAGAGGAGATAAACCCTTTTGAAATCAGCCAGTTCTGATTACACAAAAAATGCTGGTTACAGACTCAGGCCCCCCAGGTGTGTGCCTTTCTGAGCTCACACAGCCGAGGGCCTGGAGAGGGCTGTCACATTGTGCCATCTGCTCTTAATTCAGARAGACATTTTGCTAAGAGAAAAAAAATGGGAGAGAATAACAGTCARGATGTGAAAAGGCAGACACTGACTGACAGAAAAGAGCAGAAGTAATCCCAAAGATTTGTTTCAGAAGAGATTCCAAATAGGTGAATTCAGTAATTACAGCAAGGCTTTCTCAGTCCTGTCCCTCAGCTCTGAACAGACAGACCACCCCTGCCCATGACWGACCATAGGTATGCTCAGATATCTCTGCCAGAGCCATAAAATAGAAAGACTGGTCCACTGAAGAAAATACCAGAAAGTGAAACTTTCTCAGAAATAACCAACTCATTCAACTYTGCTTTACTGGCAGAAGCAGGGGTCGCTGGAGGCTCTCACTGGTTTTTGAGCAGGGAAGATTTTGGAAAGCATTTTCTCCTGCTGCATAACCTGCTCTTGATCCCCAGGGCTGACAAATGGTTAATACAATAATCACCAATAAAAAGATCACCAGGCTCAGATCCCATACCAGTTATAGCATTAGAGAGCCCACMGAGAACTCAGATTTCAAATTAGGGGGCAGAAGCAAAGAAAGACTCCATGATGGGTTATAASGGAGCCATTGCACTGACCGATGCTCAGTAATGGAGTGCACAAGCATGGCACTGCACCCGCACACTCAGATCTGGAAAGAAACCAAGTGAGGAAGTTTAATTTAAAATTCCTTCAAAATCCTAGGAAAAGCAGGAGCGGCTTCTCTGTCAAAAGAAGCACTTCTTTTGATTTATATTAGTTCACCCCATGTATTAGTTTGTTATTCCCCTCTTGTGATGGCAGAGGAGAAGCAATTATCTGTCAGGTGAAACATAGTAAATTTTTCAAAGATAGCATAATGATGCACTTAATGGTAATCTACAGTCTACCCTGCACATGGAATGACCCATTAATCACAATTTCTTCTACTCAGTATGCAGAAACTTGCAGGCAAAACAACGAGSATTGGGGAAGCATTCTGTGCTTTATTGCCACAGCTGTGCTGAGCAGATTTCCAAGAAAACGCATAGAACAAACCAGACAGTGTTGGCTTGGGCTGTCCTCTCCCCACAGCAGGACCTGCTGGGCTTTCCTGTTCACTTTGCTCACTCATGAATTACGTACAAAATATTACAAGCCAATAAAATATGTAAAATATAGAGTTCTACTTTGAATAATTTCTTCTTTGGCAGTTCAAGATGTCATTTGGTTTGTTGTACCAATGAACTCTGTCACAATATCAACAAATCCACAGGATTTCATGCCAGCACAAGAGCTAAAGAATGGACACAAGAATAAAACATTGGTTTCCTCCTGGTGTGAAAAACACATATGTAACGGTGTGCTTTTTCTTCCATTTTACCATATGAATCTCCTGTGATTCTAAACAAATGTTTGGGCATATTAAAGAGGCCACAAAACAACTATCTCAAACACAACAGAAAAACTTATAACTGATAATTTCAAAGTGCTTTTAAATAATTAAGTCCCACAGAGAAGTCTTAGCATGCTTTTTATGGCCAAATATACTGAAATTTGTGAAGTTAGATGATTCCACATGAAAATATACTTTGTAAAAACAGGAATATTTCAAATGACTGTGTGGTAAGTCACAATTCTATGCTCTGACCAAAGCTTACATTTCTAGGTAAATGAAGTGTTTCTGTAAAACAAAAGGGTAAAAAAAATTGTAAACAACCACCGTTTTGTAGAAAAGTTTGTAWTTTTTGCTACAATTAATGTCATGGTGGCTTAGTTCATTAGTGGCTGCTTGGTTCAAGAGAATCTTCTGTTTCTATAGAACCCTCCCAACATACAGGGGCTAGAGAACAGGGCAGAGGCATGTGCACTTGATTTCAAACTTTCAGTTTAAATTTTCTACATTTCCTATTTCTTAGTGCCCAAATTTTCCCTTTGGCATCAGATGCCTTCAATTTTTTTCTACTCCTTTTTTTTTCCAGACTTCTAATTTTATTACATGTAATCTGTGAGACTAAATGACAGAAGGAAAGATTTTTTAATTTTCTACAAAAAATCTTTTCCTATGAGAGCCTAATATGCTCCCTGCAGAGCCGAATTTGTTTTCCAAACAAATGCACAGTTAAGTGTATGCAACTTTGTGAACATGCTGGTAAAATTCTAAATAACATAAATTTTCTCTGATGGGCTGAAGGAATTTTTGCATCCTAGGAAAAACAGACTTTTTGAGTGCCACTAGCTTGCTCACATTTGTCAGCTCAACTTCACTAAGGGGTATTTGAATTTTCGTAGTCTGAGAACAAACTAGATCAAGGATCCAGATCAATCACAGGACCTTCTGGTAGATTTTCCATCAGCATATTGAGGATCCAGCTAGGGATTGAGTTCTTTAAGGGAATTAACATATGCAGGGCTGCGAAGGCACATGGAAGATGCACAGACACTCACACRGGCAGAATTTCTCTCTCAGTGTCTGAAGAAATCACCATTTAGCAGAACTGCTTGATGCCATCTTTAAACATACAATGACCCAGTCAGCTTTTTCATGTAGGTGAGAGCACAGCAGTGTAAATGCAACAGGACAGCAGCAGAGAGCAATGATCCTAAGGATGAACATGATTTACCAGGTCAGGATGCTGCCCTCCTCTCATATGGGCACATATGCACCCAAACAGTAGCGCCAAAGATATAAACCACGAGAATGTAAAATCAAATGAACTTTAAGGACTGAGCATAAACGCATGCAAACAGTCCACAGATCTATTTGCCACATAAACTTTGGATTGAATTTTGCTTGACAACTTCACTGCCTTTACCTCTGAGGTGTTTGGCTTCGGCATTGCCTTGGGCACATGCCAAATCCAACACATGCACACACACACGTGCACATACCCCGGTACATGCTTTTAATTCTTCACTGAATAAATACAGCAATACCTAGAGATCCCCATCCAGTGCTCTGGTTACAGGAATATTAATGACATCTTACRCTAAAAGAGCAAATTCATAAATACAGTAAAGTATGCATACGTGCACAAAGCAGAGCTGTGYCAGACCAACAGCATGACAAACAGTTCTCTTTGTCAATACAGCAATAACCTGAGCTTTATCAAAGCAGAGGCACTGATTATTGATTATCCTGATTTTTTTTCCCTTGTATGTCTTCTGTAAACAGAAAGAGGTGAAACTAGTACAAAAAACTGTATCTCCTAAAATGTTTTTCCAGTCTGCATCTAACCWCAGTACTGGTAAGTGAAACTGGGCTAGGGACTAGGCTCCAGGAGCAGCACCTTTTAGTATGTTCAAAATCTGGAACGATTTTGGCCAAAGCCAGATGGACATCTGGGCACAGGGGTTAGAAAATAGTGTAGACCAGGGATTCTTCTACATACAGGATGTGTGTGAAGCACACAGGAAAGGAGAAGGCTTCATGACTGGAATCTAAGTTGCATTTTGCCACTTTGTGTGAGGAGTCACAGGGTGGGCCCTGATTTGTTTTATGCAAAAAAAAAAGAAAAAAATTAAATACAAGTCTTTCATATCTACTTCATTCAATCAGAAATACCTTGACCTGTTCAGTGATACTTAACCAATTTTGTCTATATGAGATTCTAAAAACACTGTGGGTCATCCTTGGCAACTATATACAGATCCTCCCTCTGTCAGAGGATCATTCATCAGATGCTCAGCAASGAAAGAACAGCCAGTCACTAACTCTGTATGTGTTTACATACACAGATGTTAAAGGTATCTGCTGAAATTGCACCATGAAATGGTGAGAAAATAATAAACCTTTGCCTTTTTCAGACTTAATTTTGGCTCAGTGTTATCCAAATCMATTAATGGTTCTTAACTGAGGCGCCTGAATTAGGAGTTACATCACCCCAAGATTTCCAACTGAAGTCAGTCATGGACAGATCCTCAGAAAATATCAAGTGASATAAAACTGCTTTCTAGTAGAATTATCTGCTTCCCACTGATTACAGACTTCTAACTATGAGCTTCATCATAGTGAACAAAATGAGACCYCTCCTCCATGGCAGAAGCAGCAGGSCAYACTTTAAAAAAAGTATTTTCAGGGAAATGAATGCTATTATTAAGCAATTTTTGAGCAAGTGTTCTCTAAAGAGGCCCCTCCATAGCAGCGTATGATCTGTAGCACTGGAAACACTGTGTAAATACACTGGTGTGCCTTAACATGGCAATKTAGAAAGACCAGAATGTATTGTTTACTTCTGTAAAAACTGAAAATATGCAGTAATTATGGTATTAGGTCAATGTTTGGATTGGATGTTCAAATTACAGATGGCAGTACAAAACAAGAAGCTAGAGGTACTTCATACTGCCTGTCACTATYTCTTTGGTAGCTACATTGTAGTTTTCATTGATATGGTGCTTCAGTACATGCCAAACCACCTTTCTGAGATCCAACGTAGGTGTCTGCTTTATATTTAATGCAATTTTCCCAAGCAGAAGTACAGAAAACCCCCACCCACCATCAAAACCCTCCAAACAACACCCACCTTCACCCCAGCCCTGAACTGGAAAGAGGTGGTATAATAATGAGGTTCTGTTAAGTTAAGTTTGGTATTTTAATCATTCAGCTCACAGAACCAACCCAGAAGCTACTACTATTTTTAAATATGCCAAGTAAAAATAATCTAAGCATGAATGAGTAGCAAAAATCCTGGCAAGTAATACAGTGGTAAAGACACGTGGGAGATGGTGATATGCAAGTTTGCACTAYGATATGGTGCAGAAAGCAAACAAGAGGAAAGCTCTGCAACTTCATGTTATACACGGTGAGGAAACACACCACAAATGCCAAAGGAAGCTCTGCCTCTGGGAGACAATGCAGATTGCATCATGTGCTCTGCATCCTAAACGGAAAGATTTCAACCAAGAGTGAGCCACAAATGCTGCCTAAAATKAACAACAGGGTTGGATGATAAAATTTCTGGAGTAGGTGACATATAGAGAAAAAAACATAGCGTGGCAAAATGGGAGCAAAAAGGTAATGGGGTGGAGAATCATGGCCACACCATTTTTTAAGGGCTATAGATGTAAAGGATGCAAAATCATATTTTGTGTGGAACAAGTGACATAAGTAGGTGTAATGGAAAGAAATGAAAAACCTAAAAATGCTAAAACAGGTATCTGAAGCACGCACTGACACAAATTTTTATGCTRCACCAAGGTATAGTGTCCCAGCTGTACAACTGTTACCAACAGAAGCAGTGCAAGAAAGAGAAATGCCACCTCACATGGACACACAGGCAGCCTTGACTTCCCAAACCAGAACATTGTGTCAGGGAGCTGTAAAAAACTGGTTAACATTAGGCCTGATCGCGTTACTTATACATTCAACTCTTCTCATGCAACCATATTCATTGTCCTGGGACTACAGCATATTACAGATGTTGACTAAATTAATGATGAAAAGCAAATGCGCGACTTAAAATGTGATGGGYTTTCCCCCTCTATTCCTTCTTTTGTGTAAATGTTTTACACATTCAAAAATWAAAAATGTATTTACATTTCAGTCATACAGCAAGCTGGCAGAATAATTGCAGAGTGGTTATGCTCAGGAAATAAATAGACTCTTTCAGGAGAAAACCAATCACACATTATTCTCAAAGCTTTTACCCCTCCTCCAAAAAAAATCAGAAAAACACATGAAGTTGAGAACACCATGGAAAAAATACTTCTAATTCAAAGAATTCTGTTAATAAGATGAACTTTTCAACACTCCAGCACAAGATTGATCATTAAACCCAGTCCACAACAATTCTGCATTTCCTTCCCATCAAGCTGTAAGAAATCCTCCAGCACCCAATGACATATTTTATGACGCTTTGGAAAAAGATCCAAACCCCCAAAACCGATGATGCAGCACAGGATGAGAAGATGGCAGACTCACAACACTACCATTCTCATGGGCCCCCTTTTCTGATATGGAACTCATTAAATTAAAATATTTTCAAAAGCCCAGGAAAGGCCTTTTTTCCAACCAACAGAAAATGCTACTGTAACAAAACACAGAGAKCAGTGCCGATGGAGAATTGCTTTGTGATTTCAAATCTATGATAGATTTTACTGTCAGCATGTAAACCAGGGGAACACCATATATGCTCTGTACCTATGGTCAATCTTTACTGCTTCCAAGGAAGGCAAATGAGGGCACAGAAGCTATACTTCACACCAGGACAAACAATATTTGTTGGACAACTATGGAAAAGTCCATAAACAGGAGCTTAGGTACTGAAAYATAATACATACTTTATAGTAATAATGAAATATCATTAAATATACATATATATGTGAAATTTACAATATTTACATGGTGCAAAAACTGCAGCCACCATAACAGATGTACTCTCTCTGTAGCTTTTCTAACAGTCCTTTCCATTAACTACTCACATCCAAGCTCAGGCTGGCTGTCTGACAAGGGCTGTTTCCTGTCCAAATGCTGTTTTCCACTTGTGTTTGATGTCAAGGATGTCTCTGCCTCTTGGTGTCTGATGTACTCTCCTTTTTCCATAGTTAAGTTTATRTATTTATAGTTAAAGTTACTTATAGCATACTTTAATAGATTGGGATATTCAATTCAGTCTGAGGAAGAGACCACTCTTGCTTCTCTGTCACCACAGGTACAACCCATGGAGAACCCTCTCACCTCTAAAAAATGTAAGGGAGCTAGTCCACCTTAGGTCTCCACCATTCTGAATAACAAAAGAGAGAACTTGAGAGAGTACAACAGGCTGATTTCAGGGCAACATAMATTCAAATAACCACATATCTCATGTTTTTCACTATTCCTATTTGGATCTATACATAAAGCATCAGCCACATCAGCACTTCAGGAAAYTCTGTACATAGATATATACTTCCTGGAAGGTTTCTCTAGGAAACAACATGCATATAAATCTTCCTGAAAACCTCAGAAATGTGTTGTTTCCAAACATTTCAACAGCATTAACATCCTTCAAGACACAGGATAAGGAAAGATACAGAGCACACTGAGACCCAGCTTGTGAGGCTGTGCATAATCCTCACAACTTCACATTGTTCTACCATAGTACCAACTGTTGCAAAATGTAATGTCATACTTGGATTTTTTTTTTAAGGGAAGGTAAAATTTGTATGGGCAATGCTGTTCTCAGAGACATCAGACAAAGTCATTGTTTGTTAAATGGCACACATGTAAGCCAAGCAACAGTTGAGAAAATCTAAGGGGAAACTTTCTTTTTGAGTAAGTTGGTTCATATTTCCTGACCATCAGGTTTTTTTGTATCTTCGTTTTGAAGTGGTCAAATGTAATACAATGGATCACAAAAAACTGAATTTTTGTAAGTTATTTTACTTATTGTTTGTTACATTCAATATATCCAATATTACCATATAAATAACACCTCCTTCAACATCTGAATTTGACCAACTATTTTCAATTACATATAATCCACACATTTTTTCAAATGAATTAAAACTTTGCCTTATTTTTTTTCTATTTTCTTTCAGTATCTACCTGATTATATCAATAGCAGGCATTATTCTCATTTATTTAAAATAGCCTACAGTGATCACATGGTTTTTCCATGTCCTGGCACCTACTTTATTTAACATACATTATCCAATTTTATTTGAAGTACATCTGTAAGACCCCACGCCTCCAGTGCTTCCTGGCAGCTCCACTTGGCTGGAAACAAAATTCAAGGAACGGCATTTTTGTTAATGCATTTGTATTTCAAACTGTGATCTCCAGTGTAACAACAGATACACTGCTGGGTACAAAGATTACATCCTTAGGAATGTGGACCTGAGTGTCATTTGTACCAAGGTGAGGTGTGACTAAATTTATGTCTACTTTAAGGCCACTTTCCACTGACTTAGCATAAATTTGACTCTGAGCCTTATACATTGGAGTCCTGCATCCAAACTCATTGGACTCTCCATATGAGGAGTCCTGTTAAAACACGAATCACAATCAGCCTTCTACAGAATTAACTTTCTGCTGTTTTATTAGGAGAATACTTGAAGCTGCTCTGCAGAGTTTAATTATGAAAGAATTGAAATGGGACAAAAATAACTGAGGACAAGAAGGCAAAAGGCATGGAAATCTCGGTAATACCCAACTTCAGTTGCTGAGAGTAAGAAATCACCTTTGTCAAYTGTGATCACAATCACCAATCAAAAAGGGAGAGCCCTAATGAGAYTGTGCCCAATATCCCTTTGAGCACTTCTGGCTCTCTGTGATAGCACCTACAGCACAGCTGGGTGTGTGATCTTGCTCCTGTTGAAACGACTGGTAAAATTTTCATCAAGTTAAGATGTGTTAATTCTGCCYCATGAATAAATTTTGATTAAAGGATTCTTTTCCAGATATTTAATGTGACAGCCTGCACTCAATGCAGATGTCACTAAAGACACAATATTCTCAGCTCTAAAAATCAAGACTCTCTTATCTATTCTTRGATGGACAGATGAAGACCATGGCTGCCATAAAAACACAGATCATCATAAGCAGAGATTAATCTCTTGGATTGTCAATAAAYTGAGACCTTTGACATTTCCCTTTGAAATCAATACACTTTCCATCACACCTTTCAACAGGTGTCACTATTTTTTGTGTACTTGACTTCCAATGCTGAAACCTGTTTAATAGGAATAGGAGAGSGACCTTCCATACCTCACCTTACAACTGGGTCATGGCACAGGAAAAAATTATCTGTTGTTTCACATTACTTGAAATATTTTCCAGTAAGAAGTACTCTTAGAATTTTTCCAGCTGAAGCCCAGGATTCTGCTAAATATACAAAAGTCTCAGAAGTGTTCTCTACAGACACTGCAAACTATTTTTCAACAGGTCAGCTCTACATACTGAACTATTTGCAAATTATTAAAAATATAAAAAATATTAAACACACAGACTGTTCATTACATTTACAAGTCTCACAGGGCTGAAATGCAAATTACTCTGTACTACAAATATTTGGGTAACTGAAAACTTGCCCAAAATGTTTGAATTTAAAAAAAAAATAAAAAAAAAAAGGAAAAAGCCTTTTTATGGGTTAAGGTAAAAATGAGAAAACTGTTCTCCCAAAAATCTGTATCTTATTGTTGGACTGAAAATAGTTTAATAGAGAAAATATTCATTGACAGGGCAGTATTTTACATACAGAATTAAGCCCCATCAAAGTGGGCAATGTCATTCCATCTACAAGGGAAGTGCCAAAGGAGACGGCCAAAATTTGCAACGGTGTGATAATACCAGCAGGGATGGATTTGTTGCTATTATGATTAAAGCATATAAACAGAAGAAGATTAGGAGGGGTGAGAGTGAAAAGAGAGGAAGAATCGTTTATTGGTTGGAAGAAGGGCAGGGAGAAGCTTATGTTGGAATGCAGT
The DNA here is from genome assembly GCF_030028575.1 of Malurus melanocephalus. Taxonomy (NCBI): domain Eukaryota; kingdom Metazoa; phylum Chordata; class Aves; order Passeriformes; family Maluridae; genus Malurus; species Malurus melanocephalus. The sequence continues at coordinate 2,542,289 of NW_026623258.1, read as the reverse complement.
GTCACAGTTACACACCATAAAGCTTTCAGTTGCTCCCATTACATGAATGTCAGAATGCAGCTGCCAYTTTCCAGCAGAAATTCTTTCCGTTTTCATTTTGGAAGTACAGAGTGGGTTTTTTTTTTCAGTGTAGCACTCCCATGAGATCACCATRTTGCATCTGCAGGTACTCTTATGGCCCAGGGACTGGCAAATGTGACCTTTGTGCACATGCTCTGGGACATTTATCCYTTAGGATAAACCAGCAATATGCCCTGAAAATGGAGAGGTGACTCAACCAAAAAAAACATTAAAAATCAGATTTTGTGTTGTCTTGAACCAACTGCTTTCACAGCCATCAATGTACAGCCATACCTACCACTAAATCTCACTGACAATTCATTCAGCTTAAGGAAATGGGGCTGAACAAGGTAAATGAGAAACCAGCTTCACAATTATAATTTCAGTTTGCTGATGAAAAGGAAAAGCTGCAATTTTCCACCAGCGAATTTGGAAGAGATCTCTGGACYTTTTAAGTGCTCCACTCAAGACATTTGGGAGGGGTTTGTTCCACTACTCACCGCAGTCAGCCCTCAAAAAGGCATCTGGTCAACCCAGACCCATAGCCCTCAGCTCAAAGAGTGAGGAGTCAAAGAAAGAAAGCTAAGCTGTCACTGAATAYTGCAAGGAGTTCAGTCCCTTACCATTATAACCAACTGAAATGGYTTAGTGTCTTAATGATATACTGGGGAGAAAGAACAGTAAGGTTCTGCCTTGTGATAYCAGTGAAGAACAGGATGAGTAAGTCAGGAAGTATACACTGAGCAGAACTTAATATTTTTGTCAAAGAAAGAAAAGAAACCATGAATATTTGAGGTTTGAGAGAGAACTTATATCSCAAATTCTTGTCAGGGTATCAGAAGAAGAGAAAAAGAGAGAAAAGGGAATTAGAAATTCTCTCAGTCAGCTCATTTTTTTCATCCTTGTTTTCATCTTTCCAGAACTGTAAGCATTTTAAATGGTAAGGGAAAAATATAAAATTCCTTCCTTTACAATACTACAGACTAGTGCTAGCCTTAATTATTCTAACAAATTCGGTGTATGCAGGAATCTGCTAAGAAAGCAAAATCATTGTATCTAATTTATCTCACAAATAAAACTGGTCACCAGRTAGTAAGATTTTAGTGCAACTGAGAACAAGACTATTTAGAGTATCTTTCAATTGCCAGTGTCAGGCAAAAAGTGAATTCTGCCAGCTGTCATTAAAGGCTGCAATTTAAACCGTATTTATTGAGAACTGGGGTTAGTACCTTCCATCTCAGTAAAATACACTAGCAGTAGTCATAATACTGTTTTAAAGTACAGGAGCAGAAATTCTGTTTTCAAGAACAATTGGGACTCAGTAAATTCTGCTCCTTATACAGAACTATGCTTTGTTTTGGAATTTAAAATGGAGGGGAATGTTCTTAATGTTTTCCAGTAACTAGAAATGTTGTGACGAAGTTATTAGAAGCATATTTTCATTAACATAAACTTAACTTCCTTACAAGACTCAAAAGATAACAATTGTTAAATTTATTGATTTAAATGTATTTGTTTATTAAATACACTGTTGCTCCTGGACTTCCGCTTAAATGTATAATTAACACAGAATTCCACAGGAAAGAGCAAACTCCAAGGAGGTTTTATTTTGGGTTTTTTTTTTTTCCACAAAATGCCACAGTTAAATAGACTTGAATCCAAACATCAGAAATCAAGCATTTCAAATACTTACACATTGAAACAAATAGAAAAGGAAGTGGACTTCTATTATGTTTAATTTTGAAGATAACCTCAGTCATAAGAGCACAGAGGGAGATTCTTAAGAAGAAATCTAGGGCTTGATTTAGTTCCCTAAACAGGTTTATAGTCACTGAACACTTCCTCAGGTATCTGAAAAGATCTGTGGTGGCATTGGCAAAAACTCCCCTAAAATAATTAACAATGAAAGAAATACTAAAAAGATACAGAAAAAAAATTCTTCAGTATTTGCCTGAACTTCATTCCACAGGGTATTAGAAATGTCCTCCATGAGTGAATGTGCTAAGCCCAGTGACGTTATAACAGTTTTGTATAAAGTCTGTGTCTTTTTTTGATTCCTTTCACTTCTGCAATGAACTCTTCAAACAGGACAAACCATTCTTGGGATAGAAACCAATGCAGCAGAAGCACCCCTAGATAACCATAAGCCATGTGGAATGAACAAAGGAACAATATGGCAGAGTAGGAAATATTTGCAATTACAACCCAGTCTGTCCTAAGAAATCTCTTCCATAGAAGTTTCAAGCCAAGTCCTTCCTCACTGCCTGAGCATTCGTACTCAATATATAATGTGAGGCAAGAGCTGACAAAGCAGCTCAACTTCTTTGCTGAGGGCTCTAGATGGGCACTGAAATTCCATTTYAATTTAGAGCTTCTAGGAACAGATATTGGTTACTAGAGCTCAAAGTTCAACTATGTTTGCAAAATCTATGTTCAAAAACTCCACCATGTCCCCTCACCTCCGCTTTCACGGACAACTCTTTAATGCCCTTAGTGGCTGCATTCTCCTTTACCTACTATTAAAATAGCATGAGAACTGCTGGGTTTTGGCTCTGTTGTCTTCCATTAAAACACATTAACTGCAGTATAAAAACAAAACAAAAAAAAATTCAAGCTATGTGCAACATATACTGAATTCCATTAGTTTGGTCCAATTCTCCAAAGAGATGAGTCTCTGATTTTCAAGAGCTATGCRCACACATCTGCAGAATTTCAAAAGATCTCACCTCCCAGCATAAAAAGTTCTTTGGGAAATCTGGCTTGCAAAAGGGTGTTGAGCTCTTCTTAAAACATATGCCATAAATCCTAATTGTTTTTGAAACTCACTTCTTGCTTTCGATTCCCTCATTTTTACACAATCATTTCACTTWGTTATTACAATATGAATCTATATTTCTGAAGATTCAAAATAATAAGATTTTTATGAACAAATCTGTAAAAATTCACAGTACTTAATAAATCCTGTTATTCTGCCATTTACCATTTTAATAATCCTTTTATTTTTAGTTCTTCATTTCCKCCTCATTCTCATGTTTTACTTTGGATTCCTGATGAATGATCACAGATTCCACTTTTCAGTTTATTTTTCTTTCTYTTCTGTTTGTACATTTGGCTACTTTAATGTCTTTTAACTTTCTAGAAAAAATAATTTTTATAGATGTATTTAAATTTTGACTACATACACTTGAAAATCAGATGTTTCATTACCAGTGAAATAAACACAGTGTTACAAAAAAAAATCAAGTCTCTTGAAATTAAAATTATATTTTTTAAGTTTGATCATCACAGATCAAAATCTCACTTTCCATATTGTTTCTATGTTCAACTGAGCATTAAACCCATATATTAAACAAAGCGAGAGAAGTTGAAGTTTCAGTGAACATTATGAACAAAATACAATTTTATGAACAGAAAAGCTTGGGAATTAAGTTTTTCCTCAGGCTTTCTGATCACAGACTTATGATCTAAACAAGGAAATCTTATGCCAATGTTGTCACTAACTGTGAATCCTCACTCCTAAAAATGTGAAACTATAACTCCTAAAAAACAGAAACTATTATTAATCTGCTCAGTAATTATGATCTGACAGATATGGTGTTGCTGATTTCGTCAAGCCTCTCTTCTAATTGCAAGAATTGTCACTTTACAATTGACCAATCTCATCTCATCCTCATTAATTCTGGACTGCAAATATTCTTGACTCAGAAGACTACTGGACTATATGCAATCCAATATTCCCCATAAAGATTGAGTAGGTCATACCTACCTGCTTCACCCACACCAAAAATCACACAAGGTACACTATGGATGAACACAGTAAACTGTTCAAAATTTAACTTCCCTCAAGCATGTCACACCTGAAGTTCTATCACCTTCAACAGGATGTATCTCATTTCATTTAAAGCTTCCTAAATTTATTTTTTTTGTATCCTTGAGACACTTGACATTCTTTTGTTCTCTGTATTACAAGGTGGGGTTGTTTGCCTGTGGAGATAAAAGTAATTTCCAGCAGACCTATGCAGCACACGGCAATGGACAGTGCCTGTTCCTACTGACCAAGGCAGCGTCCATGGAGGGTTATACAAAAGAGCCCATCTGCCTGTTGACGGCTGCATTTCCTTACAGTTCACTATTTTTAAACTTTTTTTCAAGGGGAATGGCAGAAGAGAATATAACTGGGTCCCTCAGGGTTAGGGGCTGTCATCAAGCCAGTGGAAATAATGGTTGCTAGCAGTCTCTTGGGTGAGCTGACACTATCAACCTCATTCTGCAGTTATCAGCCTTTCACCAGTGGTGTTTTCAAGGTTTGTTGAAACTTTAAATCCAGGGCAGTGGCATTTTATGAGTGTCTCAGCCAAAAGTTAGTAGCTCCCTAACAAACCCTTGTTTGCAATGAACCCATCTCTCTACTTTGCAGCCTCCCACCCAAAACAGAGGATATTTTATATTTGCCTTAGGTTTCCATATGAAGGTTTTTTCCTATTTTCTCTTTAAGGAAAAAAAAAAGTTTCTTTGCAGAAACTTCTTCAATGCTTCAAAGACACAATAACCTATTTATTTTATTTGGCTAGAATTAACAAGCCATCTGCGTTACTTCTCTCTTTTTCCAGGTATGCAAGCTGCAGAACATTTGCATACACCCCACGTTCCTACTGGAGCTTTACTGCCTGTTCTACCAGAATTACTGATACTGCCTGAAGCATCATCCAGAGATGCAATATGGATTTTGGAGACTCTGTAATGTGTAAGCTGTCAACTAAAGCAATTTTTACTCCAACTGCTGTCTCAGACCACCTGAGCTTCCTTGTATAAGTTTCTGACATATCAAGAACTGATGGAACTGATGACTCTCTCTGTCTCCTCCTCTCTCATAGAATAATGCAACTCAGAWACCAGCTTAAAACATCCACAAAGTTAAATTAACACACTCATCTCACTGAAGGCAGCTGAATTTGGCTTAATGTTTAAATCTGTGCAAAATTGTGTCTGAGTATGTATTTTCTTGCTTCCTCAACACTTAAAGGGGGATGGAGGTGAGCGAATGTAAGCCCAATGCTGTTAGTTTATTCTTTTAATATGTATTTCATTTATATGGATGGATAGACTGAAGAAGAAAAATMAACCAGACTCAGTTTAGTTTTATATCATGGCCTAGAAATTCATAGCYCTCTTCACAAGATATGCATTTATCTGAAATGTGCACCAATTCCCTTGTGAGGTCTGCTAAGCATAGCCATCTGGTTTTTTCCTGCATAGTAATTTTACAAATATTGTCACTGACTTTGTGTTACYCTAAGTCTTTCACCTGTTTTAATTTCTATGCTGATTTTTTTCACTTTTTAATTTAATCCTGCAACTAACAAGAAATATTTATTACTGTCCCTGTCTAATACATATTTATGTATTATTTTTCTAATTTATGCAGTCTCACTGTACTCTTCAAAATATCTGAGATAAGCTTACTTTTCCAAGAGAGCATTCAAAGTGGTTAAAAACATATTGCTTTGCTAAGCATATTTTATAATGGGCAGTGAGACCATCAGAAGTTAATTTACCTAGACAACAGCTATGTAAACTGACTTTGTTTAAAGTACCATGACATCTAACTTATCAATTGAAACTTTCAAGAATGGAAGAAAAATTTCTATTCCTTTTAATCCCAGGTGTGGTTATGTTTTCATCTTCTCTCTCTTTCCAAAAAGCACCAGAACTTTCATTCAGAAGATGCTACATTATCATCCTTTCTGTAACGGTGACACCACGAATATTGGATTACACATTTATATTCTAATCTCAGCAAAAYAGAACCTGAATGAATGTCACTGCTTTCATACATTCCTTCCCTCTTCCTTTAATCCGGCTGAAAAGATTCCTTATTTTCTCAAAGGTCAGACATGCTTAGTAGTTCCTGTACTGTTAAAAAAATCTCCCTCTTTTAATCTCACAATCTGACAGATCCTGTGGATTTCCAGTAATTCCAGAGTAAAGAACTTCGTTTTCTTGTAGAAATACCAGATGTAAAAGCATGGTAGTTTTCTCTTTCCTAATATCATGAAAGTGCTTCCTGAACAATCAAGTGTTGGACAACTAAAACTAAATAATTAGCATGTGCACAGAAATGTCAGGGTTTCCAAGTCAGAAATTTGTTTTAAGTACAACTATTCCAAGTTCTGTGATTTTAGCTACAATTTACAAAATCAACAAGTTCYAGAAATACCCAATATTCCTTCACATCATTGAAATGTAGTAGCAATGCATGGGTTTGATTTAGATATTACAGAAATTTTATTTGCTTAAACTGATACATACTCAGAGTGTTTAAACTCTTCCTCCTCAATGAATTTTACAGGAAGAGAAACACTTACATTGTACTGATTAACAAGAGTTAATTTACTACCACAAAGCTGCTAGCATTTCAAAAGCATTGACTAAAGCTCTAAGAGCTTGAATTTCATTGGCAAGGAATTTTATCAATCTTCAATTAAATTAATGATCAAACGGAATGTTTTAGGAAACACTCAGTAGTGTTACCCRTAAAGCACAAGGAAATCCTCCAAGTAAGGATTTGCATTTTAGAAGAGAATGCCTGAAGGATGTAGCATATTTATGAGACAGATGCATGTTCCAACAACTGAGAAAATCATTTTGTCGCTCAGCCTCATTTTTCAGTTCTGCTGTCTGAATAAAGAGTGGAGAAGATGATGAGGTTAAGAGCAAGTATCAAGGAAGCTGCACATTATTGCAGTTTTCCATCTCCACAAAGTGAGGCTGACTTTTTTTCCTTCCCAGTGCCAAATTTTTTTAGCAGTCTGGCAAAATCTGGATACTCTACTTCCCACAAAGAGGTGAATGTTGTTAAGACTTGAAGCCCACCATGACAACTGGAAAGTGTTCRTGGTTACTCATGAGCCAGAAAACAGACCAGCCAGGAATTATTCCGCAGGCTCATTGAACAGGAGGGCATGGGACGGTCCGTGTCGACATGGATGAATCTCCTGCCTCCAAACAGGATGTCAGCATCCAAACAAACTACTGGGAATGGTCCTGGGCCTCTGCCAAGCCCAGAACCATGCAAGGGTGTTGCTGGGAGTTGCTGGCTCCTTTGGGACAAGAWGTCACTTAGAGCCAAGTGTCAAACATCACTGTCCCAGTACTGAAATCAATGCTGCAGCCCCAGTTACAAGTATGGATGTAACCTGTGTACCCTTCTCAACCAGGCTCRGTTAAAGGCATCAGCCTAAGACTAAGTTTGTGTTATAGTCATTATATTATAGTTTTAAGTTTGTTGTTAAGGTCTCCTGAAGGAACCCTCAACAGAAGTCTCCCTGAGAGCCAAWGGGAAAATAGGGATGGGCTCCAAAACTGAATTTATGCAGGAATAAACTGGCAATTCCTGTTTTATTTCTCTTAACAAAACAGGAAAGCATTATTTCACACAAGTTTAATGAGAAAATTTACTTGCAGAGCACAGGGGCTCTAGATAAGAGCAGCATTTGGGTCCACGAAGGGCAATGAAGATGGTAAAGGGTCTAGATAACACRTCTCATGAGAAGTGGTTGAGGGAGCTGGGATTTTTTAGTCTGGAGGAGGCTYRGGGGGACCTCTGYGACTACCTCAAAGGAGGCTGCAGTGAGGTGGGGGTCAGTCTTTTCTGACCTGGCTCAAGTGAAAACATAAGAGGAAATGGCATTAAAGTTTCACCAAGGGAGACTCAGATTAGCTATTAATTTTTTTTTTTTTCACTGAAAGAGTGGTCAGGCACTGGAATAAGCTGTCCTGGGAGGTGGTGGAGTCACTGCCTCTGGAAGTGTTGAAAAGGCATCTGGATGAGGCACCTGAGGTTATGGTTTAGGGGTGAATACAGTGGTGCTGGATTGATGACTGGACTCGATGTTCTTGAAGGTCTCTTCCAAATTTGATGATTCTGTGACTCTGTAAAAACTGACAGCTAAAAAGGAACCAAGAAGCAGAGAGAAGGGGATAGTACTTTCTCCTTTTCATGCGTGCTAAGGGAGGGACAATCTAGCCTGTATTTAGTTGGATTATGGAAGAGCTTTAAATTGTGAAACAAAAAATTTCTTCAGTGAAGCGGGGTCAGACATTGGAACAGACTGCACAGAGAAGTGGTTGAWTCTCCACCCCTGGAATTGTTCAAGAAACATGTGGCTGTGGCACCGTGGGGACATGGYTTAGTGGTGAAGACAGCAGTGCTGCGTTAACAATTGGACTCGATGATCTTAGAGATCTTTCCCAAACTTAACAATTCCATTACTCTGATTCTAAAAATCGAATCTGCTAAACATACATTCCAAATAYAAATGTTTACTGGGTTGTTTGAACAGCAAATACAACAAACTAACCTCTGGCTCAGAACAGCAAATGGTAAACAATGAAAGGCTCTTAAYGCAGAGAATTTTAAGACCAAACCAAAATTCATGTAATGAAAGAATATCACCAAGAACTACACAAAAATAAAATCAAATGATCTAGCTACTAAAATACACATATGTGCTCAAAATCTTGTGGGAGTCAAATATTCCAGTAAAAATAAAGGGAGAGATGGAAACACAAGTTTCTTATTATCACACTTCATATGTTATAAAACCTAAGAGTTAACTTATTTTTGGCAAAGGGACAGAGGTTGCACAATACCCTGGCTTATACAAATATTTTCTRTTGTTGAATGCATCTTAAATGTAGCTTGTCATATATTAACTTTATGCACACTGCACCATGAAGTCTAAGAGCGTCCCAGAGATCCCTACGTTTCAAAACACTGATGAATAGCAAGCTGCCAGCATCCGGTGAGCCAGGTGTAAAAATGTTACTCAACAATTTATAATTTAATTGAAACCACATAAAATCATTTGAGCAATAAAGACTACASATTTTGACCTTGACCCAAGAAAAGCTGGCACTTTTGGACAAATTAATGCAAAGTGGTATTTTCTAGAATGCTCCTTCCTGAAAATATATTAAATTTCTCTCAAAAAAAATGCTCTTGCTTATAATCACAAAGTGAAATATGCCTGTGGAAATAYATCAGGCTATCCTCATGTTTCACATTTTTAGTTCCTCTTTCCYTTAAAGGAAGAAAAAGTTAGAAGTGCAAAGAAAATGGTTATGAAGAAGTGGATATGCATCTATTAACCACATACATTACATATATTAACCACATGCATATATTAACCCCAGACTTCATGTCACCACTAACAGGGCACTTCCTTCCACTGAAGATTTTATAAAGCAACGGAAGAGGCAATGATTTAGCAAGAGTGAATGTTTAAGAATAAAAATTCCCTATTCTTTGTTCATCAGCCACAAGTAGAGTGAGCTATTACTGAGCACAGTTTGCMATTTCCAGAGGGCAAGGACATGGTCCTGCTTCAGCCTACTTATGCTTCACAGTGACAAAGAAAAATGTTCAGATGTACAGAACATGCAATAACAGCTCTCACTCTCATTRAGTTATACAAACCAAGACTGAGTTGCAGAAGCAGTGATATTTACATTAAATTTTAAAATCAAGGTCTTTCATAGTAGTACTCTTCACAATTTATATTACTATTCATTCCCATACATTTTTCTATATATAACCAACAATCTGTTCACCTCAAGATAAGAAACCACYATCAAAATCAAAATCAGTCTTAATTTTTGATGTAACACATAATGAAATTGCCAAACATCTAGTGATTGGCTTATAAATTATTTAAAGATGAGAACAAGGAAGTCATAAATATATTTCCCACCATTATTAATTATTTATATTCCATGGGCATTGAAGATCCAAATTCAGACTCAGAATTACATCAATCTGCTTCTTTACATGTTACTAGGATCAGCCATTTTTTTTGTTTGTGTGTAGCAGTTTCCACAGGAAATACATGGCATCACCCATAGGCTGAGGATGCACATGCTTTGCTAATAAAACAACTGCCATTCAAGAAGGTTCATGTACCTGAAGTTCTGATGCTCGCTTCATCATCTCCAGGGTGATGTAGCAACCAATAGAATGAGCAATCAGTACCAGCTTTATATCTTTTGACACATTCTTTTTGAGGAAGTTCAGCTTATGCTCTACTTGTCCGTTAAGTCCAAAAACATCCTCGAGCTCCTTAATATCTGTGTCTGAAACATAAAAGAAAAGAAGTCCTTTGGTTCAGTGAAAGAAATTTCAGAAATGTATTTTTCCCCACTTATTGGCAAAACACTAAAATAAACACATATATAATTAAAAAACCCCAAACAAACTAACCACAAAAAAAACCCCAATAACCCACCAGACTTAAACATTTAATTTTCAGTTACCACCAATGGAAACTACAGAATGATATATCACATGCACAGGATGTGAAGCCTTATGTGTAGCACGGGAACCAGCAAAAGATACATAAACACATGGGGATTCCATGGCACATCATCCATTATTTTGGTCTCCATCAGACCAAAATCAGGGCATTGGATCAGCTTAAATCAATCCAACTTTACAYTGAAAGTTCAGTACCTAGAACAGTCATACTGCCCAGGAGTAAGTGCCCTTCCTCATAGCAGACAAGCTATCATATGTCATCATGCACTAACACCTTTCAGATATTCAAAATCTCCTGTCTTAAAAATACAGAAAACATCTCATGGAATGAAGAAAAATAGGAAATGCTTCTGTGTCAACACAAAACACTAGCACCAATATAAAATATCCCTTTAATGCAGGTTCTTCTCACTGTCAGTTCAGCTGCAAAGAAGAAAATCAAGTTAGAACTTCATAATTCTAGATTACTCTACAATTTATTCCTGTTTTTCCAGGGACCTTCTAGAGGAGCTTGTGCAGTCCCTCATGATGAGGACTTAACTCCTTGCTTCCTGGCCAGTCACAAAGACAAATTGAACTGGTGCCTAAAAATATACAGAAATTTGGGCATCCTTAACTTCTGCTCATTACAAGGGTGAGATACATCTGAAGCTGCCCAGTTTGCAGGGAGTTCACAACTCTTTTATCTGCTAGAAAAGTGCTCTACCCACTAAACTAAACACTATGTTAAGGATACACCACTCCAGTTTATGCTGGACTACTCTACTGACATGACTGTAAGAAGAAATATTAAAAAAAAAGAAAGAGAAGAGACATAAACCATGAAGGAATGCATGCTTCTCTAGATGAGATGGAATGGTCTTAATTATCACTTAATCTTTTAAATCCATGCTATTATCTCAGGGTTTGAAATCATACTCCAGATGAAACCTCTGCTCTTTTATGCTCCTTACAGGTTAACTTGCAAAGCAGTTTTAGTCTGAACTAAGCAAAATCTCCTGGCAGCATGGTTCAGACACATTATGGGAACCAACTTATTCTGAGCCATGGCCCTACAAAAGCCACCTACTTGTACCAACTCAGGAGCAGCTAACAGAGAGTACACACACAGCCCTAACTGGCCCACCAAGGAGTTTAACTTWGCATTTGGTGTCTTTTGATGTGCTCTGTAACAGTTCCCTGTGTGAAAAATAGATGTGGAAGAAAACAGCCATTAGGCAAAGACACTGTAAAGATAAATATATTAAAAAGACTGATACACATTGAAAAACTACTGTAAGAGAAAGTCAGATAGCATTGMAGGTCTATTCCAGATTGTTCTGCACCTTTATAGAGAAAGAGGTAACTATGAGTTAACTGCCTATGACTGTRACCAGCATTTATCAAATCATGGCTCTCAGTGCTTTAATTCATACACAGGAAATTTGGTGGCAACTGGATCTCAARTACTGAAAATTACAAACACTGCTGTAGTGAAGTTATTGGAAGGTTGATACTGACAGTACTAATTGGYAACCCAAGTGGAGTGGCACTGCATTACCTTTTCAATCATCTGTATGAAACATGCTTTAGCAAAATAATTGCCAATAATTGCAAAATAATTGCTCGAGATGGCTCTTTTCTGMGTTTAAATTATTACCACCAAAGTCCCAACAGAGCTGTTTTTCAGTTAAACTAATACTTTTGCTAAAACTACTAATGATCATATCCCAGCATAATTTAGAGTAATTTACTCAAAATGAAAAAGGGTTTACTAAAACACACCCATGGAATGCAAAATCAGATGGGAAGTAATATTTTATTCATTAGGCTTTCTACAAGTAATGGAAAACAAAGAGTTTGTTCTATTTTCCAAAACCCTAAATAAAAGCCTAAGGCAAAAACATTGTTTTTAAATTTAGTTTCTATTTTTAGCAAAAGCTGTCCTTTCTACATTTAATTACAGAGCAGCTCAGCCACATGCAGGAATAGGCTGTCTACTACCAAACCTAATTACAGGTATATGTAATACAATGRAAACCCCAGCATACTAGAGAAACATGATGACCCACTGAACACAGAAACAAGTGAAAGAGTAAGTTATATTGAGTATATATGTACTACTATGTGTTGGTTGAGCAGGTCAATCACCCCTTGTAAACATTTGCTATCATTTCCATGTCTTACTCAGGCACTGCCATCTCAATAGTCTGTGTGCACATCTTTCAATGTTTTACATTTCATTTCAGTTCATGTTTTTCAGCTTATTTTCCAGTTAGAGCAAGGGAAAGGGAGGCAAAGTAGGTGTATAAATCTTCTAGAAAACTTTACATGATTCACAAGACCCCAGAAACCAAGAGGCAAATGAAACAAATTTTTGTTTGTATTATTCAGTCTCATGAGGTTAATAGCTGCTTTTCCCTACACAAATTCAGCATCTGCTAAAAAAGTTGCTGAAGATTGCTGTTATGAAATTAATAAATGGCACAGCAGAGAATTTTAACGCTGTGGTTAACGGTCTAGGCTCATCTACACGTTTTCCAAATTTAGATAACTATGTTAAACAAATACAGTTAATTACTTAAGACATTACATATCTAATTTAATGTTTATTTACCTAATAAATAGCAGCACAGCCATTCTGGCCGACATACCCATAGCTACTGACCTCAGCAGAGATGTGCCTGTTCAGAACCAGCTGTGTTGCCAAAGCAAGAACCCTGAGGAAGGATATGGCTGGGGATTAAGAATAAAGTGAAAACAATAGCTTTTTCCTCCTTATGTTTGGCCAGACTGGAGTTTAAGAATTGAGCACACTCAACTCAAGCCTGTGTATCAGTGTTTCCTYAAGGGAGGGCAGGTCCTGCAGAAGTSATTTTTAATTGGATGGGTCAGTTGTGATTGATGATGACCATGGACACTCGTTCTACTGTCCTGGGCCAAATCACCCTCAGCGCAGCCCTGCTCACACACTCAGAGCAAAGATGCTGATTCCCACAGCTACTGGCCTGTGTTACACACACAGAGAACCTCTCTGAGGCTGCGAGTCCTGACAGCCAAGGCCGACCCCAGAGAATTGTTTCAGCTGTTTAATACAATTTTTCTTTTTCTTCTGAAATACTGGTTTATTGCCAAAACCAATCACCTTGGCATTGCTCCTAGACAAGCCCCACTGGGGGATGAGCATGCAGTGTGGGGTCTGGTAATCCCCATGCAAAGCTCTCATCACGGACTGACCCCACACTCATCAGGTGAAGCTCCAGTGTCACGTAGCCCTGCACTGAAACACACATCCTATTTGACATCTGGACAAATATAAAATTGCCCACACCTCGTGTCACTTCATGTTTCCCCAACACAAATGCTACACTTCTAATAGTCYAAAATGTGCGAGAGCTGGGCTGCTTCACAAGTATGAAAGATTTATTTATTTATTTTAATGAATAAAATTGCCCAGGGATTATCCAAAATCAACATGAATTTCTTGGGTGGAGAAGCTTAAATGGGTTCTTTGTATAAGCAAACAGACTTGCACAAACACACTGGCAGTCAGCACTCCAATGGCTCTACATCAAAGAAGGGACCAGGGTGACTTCACCTCAGGTGTGGAATACATGCCATGGCTGAAGGAGAGCTCATTTAAGCAGTTTTCAGATAGTAGAAATTATAAGACTTGTACCTTATCCTGCAAACATCCCATCTGGGCCAAGACATGATTTTAAAACTTTATTTAACCGATGTTTATTAAAAGAAATACTATTTCTATATTTTCTTTGGCAATGCATTAATTTTCTGATGTGCTTTCGGAAAAACAAATGYGCCATCACTTTAATGAATCTCTTTTTCTGACCTCTGCTAAAACCACAGGCAGAAAACAATGATAGATTAAAATAAAGTGTTTGCCCTAAGATTAGCTGACAAGTTAATCTTGCTAGGAAAGAGGACTTTGGTTTTCAGGGAAATAACAGAGAATTGTGTTTGTTTTTCTGCTGTGTATGCAAGGGAAATTCTTATGCAGAAAAAAAAGMATAGCAGTTATATGAGCAGACTTTAAGCTGGCAATTCATAAAATTCAGCTTTTCATTAAAAAGTCTGCAAAAGTCATAGACGTCTTTTTACTGGATGATTCAAAAAGATACTGGAGGCCTGACTTTCTAAGAGAGTACCCTCAAATTTCTTTTTGCACTTCCCAGGTTTCACAATTTTACATGTCCAAACTCCAACMTGCCCTGGTCACAACAGGTGACCAAGTATTTGAGCTCGGTACATACGGGCACTTGTCCACTTGTCACGRAGGGACTTCAAAAACTGTCTCAAGATTCACTCATAAACAAGGCCTCCAAATTATTCGTGAACAAGGAACCATGTGAAAAGGTGACTTGCAATTACAGATCATGAAGGAAAGGGAGGTAAAAAGCACTGGTCTACCYGCACTGTATTTTCCTCTTCCACGGACTGTATACTCTAAGAAGTGGTTGCAGGATATTTACGTACAAACTTTAATGATTCACTTGTATAAACTCATGAGGTMAAGAATTTTCAGAACTGGACCTTCTGCAGTGTAAGGACAAGTATGTGTCCACAGGCTAAACTAAGGGGACATATTAATCCCTCTGCATCTCCACCAAATACCCGAAGAACAACCAACATATTGGACCAAGTGTTTTAGACTTTATGCACTGCTCCCTTTTTCCACTACAAACACAGACACAAACAGTGGTAGGAGGAGCAGTAGTTTTGACTGAGTAACTTGTGTTTAGATGAAGCAACACCTGGAAAAAGTTTATCTTTTCCTTTATGCAGTGTCAAGGAGAAATTGCAACTAAATTTCTGAGGTGGATTAGCTGTTAAAATTGTGTGCACAATATGAAATCTAAATAAATAATCTGATTGYTTTTTTTCTTATAGCAGAAGACAACAATTACTTAAAACTGAATGATGCCATTTGAAAGTGTTTAAATAGAACTGTAAGCTTAAAAACTGTGACTTAAGGTTTGTGGGTCTAGTACGGGCATGCCCTAAACATATATTTCTCAAAGCCTGAATATTTCATCCAATGTTTCATCTGATTAGTGAACCACGAATATTTTGTATCAGCAAGCAATAAAATGCCAAAGAAATAGGATGGAAACCGTGCAAGAATGTTAAATAAATACTGAAGAACTCCTCCTGACACCAAGGACCAGGTCTTAAAGCATTGTGTTTTAGATTAACCCTTAGACCTTAGTCTGGCCCTAGCACCCTCAGGAACTGTTCATGCAACTTTTAAGATAAACACACCACTCATTAGTGTTTATTGGAGCAATTACTTTTTGTAAAGGTATCCTCCACAAATAAATTACCATTTACTCAAGACACTGAAGTGGTCATATGTATTATTTTCTTTACTAGAAAAATAACAAGACCTTATTTTACAAATTGAACTACTGATTTCCTTCGCTCTCTACATACCTATTGCTGGGACACTTGTTTAACACCTAATATGTTTTTCAAAGGAAGCTGTATTATAATTGAATTAGTATGAGTGTAGTCTGACAGAATGAACTAATAAACATGACAAATACGAAACCACAGATTTTTATTAAAAGCATACACAAGCACCCTTAAATTATCTCTTAGAAACTTACTTTATTTTACATTCCCAGTCTTGCTTCCCTCTGTTTGGAATATCTATAACCAAGTAATGATGAAATAACACTACAAACTTTGAAGCAGAATTTTGTTGGTTGTCTCTAATTTTGGCAAGGCAAGCACCATTAAGGAGTGAATTGTTATGCAATTCTACACCAATCAGTGTTTCCATTCCAAACACTTTAGTGGGCATAAAGCAAATCTTATATGGCTGTTTTACATAATGTAGATGATAAARTTTTCTGCACTTGAATGACTGCATTTTGGAGTCAGTAAGCTGAGTAACTGCAGAAAGAGCAATCTGTAAGAATTTTAAGCATCATATTATAAAAAGAGAGAAAACAAACAAAAAAACAAAATTACAAAAAAATCTGCACACTTAGCAAGATAGAAGTTCGAGACCCATCACTGTACAGGAGCAGATCTGAATTTCCAACAAAAAAAAACACCTTAAGGAGCAAAAAGCAAAGAGGCTTGAGCCCGTCGGAAGCTGATTGTCCATGCTATGTTTCATATTTCTTGATACACTAAAGGCAAGTGCAAGGCTTCCTCAATTCCCCCCTCTTGCCTACACAAACAAAACTGCACACTTCWATAAAACTTGCTTTTATACAGATTAACAATGGAAGAAAACCAGAATAATKATGTTCTGCACATCACCAAGAATGAGTAGATGTAGCAGAGATGGTAAGGAAAGGACAGTTGAAATTGTGTAGCATTGAAGGGAACAAAAACAGATGAATATCACTTCACAGGCATTGATGCCATTGGTTATGACAAATGAGGTRCTGCACCACAGTAGGCAAATCCAACAGTTACACCTATTGAAAACAGCACTTCAAAACCTTGGGAAGTTTAAACAGATACAAAGAAAGAAGGACTGAGAACAAACAAGGGAGAGCCGAAGTTTGGAGCAGAGYAAGACAGCTGGCCAAGGAAGACAACCCATGTTATTTCACAGACAGGAAATAAAAGTATTACTTTCAAAGTAAGAGAAAATGAGAAGGTGCACACCATGATGTTAAGAAAAGGAAAAGGGAAAAAGCAAGGAGATGAGCGGGGCAGTTATACAACAGCCAAAGTAACAATACAGAATCTGTACTTCATAGTGACTGGACAGGTTGATGGGTGGCATTTTCTGAAGTGCTTGATGTTCTATTGAATTCAAGCTGTAACTTTTAATTTGCAAGGCCAGTCCCAATTTTTCTTGAGAATCCATCCCAAAATTTTGTTCAGTTCTGCGATATTAACCAAGACTGAAATGTTCAGTGAAGTACGACTCTTCAGAATAATATCAAAGTAACACTAATGCACTTCTTGTTTCACAAGCTCCTATAATGGCGTTAGGATGGCATTCAGTAAACTTAGTCCTTTTTCTTTATCCTTATGTATATTCACCTTGGATGACACTGTTTCAGTAGAAGTACAAAAGGAAGTGTAGGTTTCTATGTTCATTTATCCATAAATTTAATACTCAGATGCAAATTATGTAACAATAGCATCCTTTTTAAAGGAGTAAATGATCCACTTAGGAAAGCAAAACATGTTTCCATCTTTCAYATTTTCATCTGATGGATATAAGAAGCCTTCAAAACTATTATCCCATATTCCCTGCTGCTGTAAACTGGTGTCACAGTGCTGACTGAAAAGAGCTATGTCAGTTTATGCCAGCAGAGAACACGCTCCCCTGCTAGCAGGCTGAGGGCTGTAGCACAGCATGACTGCAAAATACCCTGCAATGCAGTGCCACCAGCTTTGAAAAGCTTTGAAAAGCCTTGTAATTTCTGCCTGGACTCCTCTTCACACAAGGACTGTGACCTGACAGCAAAGGGAACCAGCTATGGATCAGTGACTCCCAGACTGATCCCCACTGGTAAAAGAGAAATGGACAAAACAGCACATGCAAAAGTCTGARTTTATGAAAATCAGTGGCAAAACTGAGGAGAATAGAATTTCACCTTGTACTTTGTGTAAATGTAGCAGGTTTCTTTATCAGTTGCTGATGCTTTAAATAACCATTTGCATATGCTGTGCAGTGCAAATTTTGTATCTTTGGGGAGGAAACACATTTTTGTGAAATGAAATGCTTCAAATTCTGATTCATATCTTTTCTTCTGTAGTGGTCTGTTACACTGTTTAAAAATTAATTCTCTATTACCAAGATAGCAGTTTCCTTTTTAACCTTCCTGAAGAAAATGCTGAAGGTTTCTTTTTTAACCACCCGCAGACACTGCCCAGCAACACAACTATGGCAACATGCCCAAGGTACTGTGATRGCTTTATTCTACTTGGAGTTTTACCTGCTAGCTGAAATAGAGACTGAAGTGCCATCAGTACAAAACTGTGGACTTAAAAAGGCTACAAGCAAGCTGGAGGAGTTTTACAAGGGTATGGAGTGACAGAACAAAGGGGAATGGCTTTAAACTGGAGGAGAGCAGATTTAGATCAGATATAAGGAAGRAATTCTTTACTGTGAGGAGGTTGAGACACTGGAACAGGCTGCCCAGAGAAGTTGTGGATGCCCCATCCCTCAAGGCCAGGCTGGATGGGACTATGAGCAACCTGGTGTAGTAGAAGGTGTCCCTGCCCATGGCAGGGGGGTGGAACCAGATRATCTATAATGTCCTTTCCAACATAAACCATTCCAACATCTGTCATGGATGAATAAGAGAGTTTTTTGTCTTCTTTTTGCACAGGTGAGAGGTCCTARATGGAAAGTAAATCAATTCACCACAAGCAGTTCCAGACTCATGGCTGGACAAAGTTTGGTTTCCTCACTCATTTACATTGGCAGMCATTGAAGCAATAGCTCAAAACAAACAGTTTGAAACTGCCTGAGGCTTTACAATATAATTGATATAAAAAGACATCAACTGAGTTTGACCAGCACTCTAGACAAACAGATCCAAATATGATCAGGTAGAGTTTTATACTGAAGTGCATTCTGAAACACTGGAATTGCCCACTTTGTGATTAACTGAAAAATAAAACTTCTTCCTCCAAATCATGCAAACCAYAGCACAGAAGTCAGTGTAATCTCTAACAGCAAAGACTCAGCAGTAATATATTTGAAACTATAGCTCTCTTCTGAAAAAAGTGACACTATAATGGCAATCCCTGAGAATTTTAATCATCTGCTATAACATTTAACTCATTATGAGTTAATTGGCAACCAAGTAGTCACCTGACCACACCAGTAATTCAGTAACTGGAGTTAATTCGATTATTTTAATAGATGTATTAATCCACCAAACCTCAAAGTCAGCCTTTGGAGAGGTAGGAATATTCCTATCTTAAAGACAGTAATGGCATGTAGTGTCAAAGCCAGAAAAAAGAAAAACCTCATCCAGCAAGTAGCAATGAGAGTTCCTCACTCAACTTGAGTCCACAGTACCACATCATTTTGTTTTTTATCATTTCTCTAAGCACTCTGCCTCCACTCAGATCTTYCTCACAGATTTAAGTAGATACACTAGAGGTGACAGTAATTCATTACTGATTATTGAAGAATGAGCCCATGCACTCTGCCTTAGTTTCCTGTATTTCCCTGAAATGCCTGCATTGCTTCTTAAAGGAAGGCAAATTCCTTAAAAAGAAACCAAAACCAGAAAACGTCCATGTTCCAAACCTGATTATTTTYAGTATCTGGAATTATGTTGTGCATTACTGATGGTTTCTCTGTAGATTACTGTCAATTAGAAATAAAAATGTCATTAAACACTGGACTCATGSCATCAAGAGCTGCACCATTTGTTGCAAGCTTTGTAGGCATCAAAATCAAATCAAAGGTCTCTACTACAAACTAGATTTGTGAAATGAACATTCTTGAACACTTGCCCCCCTCACCCCCCAACTAAAAGCTACATCTAAACAGAAATGGTGGTATCAGCTGGCAACATACCTATGTCATGGGATGAAATGGAGAAAATAATCCATAAGCAATTTCAAAACCTACAAAGTTTCACGCAATGCAGTAAAGACATTGTGCAGTCCAATGGACAAATTTTTGCTTTTTTTTTAACATCTTGTTTTCTGGATAAAGATCCAGAAGATTTTATCAGGCTTCAAAAGCCACTACTTTTAAAGCCATCTTTAAAAATAGAAATATATTACTTTTATTTGTAGGTATGGATGAAAAATTCTGATTCTTTTAACCAAGGAATTAGTTAAATAAAGTAATTGAATGGACTAGAAAGCTCTTCGTGGATATTTTAAAATAATATTCCGATAGATATTATGTCAACAGACTCAGTGGAAAACCTTGAAAGAAATAGAGAATGCAGAGAACCTATTTTTCATATAGTCATAAGAAATGTAAAGACAAAGTCCTATTCCTTGTAGTGAAGACAAAAATCAGTCACTACTCCATCAAACTCAATGGAACAGAGGTACATYAATTGGCACCAAAACGAGCTTAACAGCGTTTAAGTGATGTTTACAAAGAAATACATGGCTGCTAAGGTATGACAATATGAACACTTAAAATGGTTATCATTTTGGATGGCCAGAAAAGAAAACAGAGCAACTTAGAAATATTTCATACATGGCAAAATTTTATTTTTCTTAGTTTTGATTTTGAATGGAACAAGGCTGTTAAACACATGCTTAAAATTAAGCAGGACTGATAAAGTCAATGCCAAATACCAAGATTTTACTCTAAGGATGTATTTGCATAATTATGGGCATGATCACGGGACCTCCATGAATAATTAACCGAATGTGGTTTAAAGAAAAGAAGTAAAYGGAGTAGTGCAGCATCCCTAGGGCTGCTTATTTTTCACACATTTAGATTTCAAACATTCCAGTGGGTTCATAACATGAAATGACCATTTGTTTCCTTAAAATAGACACTTAGCATTAAAGCCATACAGTAAAATTCAGATCCTTCCAGGCAAAGACAAAAACCTCAGCATTCAAATGCCTCATAATAACTTTTACATATGCACACACACTTCCTTCCTTAGGATGYCTTTTCCAAGACAAGGAAGGAACAAGGTTTCTGGGCAACAGCAGTTTCTGGATCAGGAGGGACAGCAGGGCTGCACTGCAGGGAGCTGGCAGTTCCAGTCCCATCCTGTGAAAATAACCAGTCCCTCTGTGCACAYCCCAACCTGGGATCCCTTGCTGCCAATGAGTACCATGTGAGGAACTCTGTGWGATTAATCAGTGCCAAGGCCAGCTCCCTAAACAGCTACCCCACTACATACATTAAGAAACCTACACTTAGCTATAAAATAGTTCTGAAACCATCGTAACACTACCTGAATGGCATGCTTGAAGCTTGGAGGTTTTAATGTATCTACAGCATGATACTGCTAGACTGGGAGACATTGTGTCACATAAATCTGCATTAAAGTTAAGCAGAATTTTAATGTGTTCTGGGACATAAACATGACTACAGAGTTCTCTGGGTCTGTAATATAGAAACATAACTGACTAAACCTCAAAAGAACTTATATTAAAGATAATTCATCTTTCAATGATTCTCAGATATTTTAATTTAGATCCTAAGAGGCTGAAAGCGTTGTTGAAATACAAATTAATGCAAATTAAACATGTGTAATGTGAATTAAATGTAGCCCAGCTGCCTTCCCACTGCTTTTCTCCCTATGTATAAATGTATATATAAATATGAAAGACATAAATGTCTTTTAAACACTGTGTACATGAATGTGGCCATCTATCTGCTCTTATCACCAACCAAACAGTGCTGAAGTACAGATAAGGATTTGCTGGTCAAAAAACTTCCAAGAAAGACATAGATTAATTCTGAGGTGTTTTCATACAGACTAGGGACTGCCAGCATCTCTGATCCACCTGATTCAGCAGTGCAAGTATTCTCCATCATCAGCAATTGCTAAAAACATCAATTATATTTAAAATAAATCAGTCACAAGCCAGAAGAAAATACCAAATGCCCTGTGCCTGTGTAACTTCTGCCCCTGGAAATCTTTAAGGGCTGGCTGGATGGAGCTTTGAGTAACCAGGTCTAGTGGAAGGTGTCTGTRTCAACAGCAGGGAGGTTGRAACTAAATGATCTTTAAGGTCCCTTCCAACCCAGGCCATTCTGTGATTCTRCGATGCACAGAACAGGGATAAGCCCCTATTTTTAAGAACCCAGTTCTTTGAACACCAAACTTCCATGACCTCCTCCTGTCCTTTTTGCAGCAGTGCAAACCACAATCCCTCTCCTTGCTGGCACCACACGTTCATGGTGACAAACACCTCCAAGGGTACTGCAGCAATGCTCACACAGAAGTGTTATTCTTAGTTACCATTCATTCCACTTAGCAAGTGGAAAGCAGTGAGAGTGCCAACTCCATCTGATCAGCCAGCTCTTCCTGGACCACAAGCAAGTGTCCYGGGAACCACCAGTGCCCCACAGGCCACAGTTTGGGAATCACTGTCCTAAATAACTCATAACCCTCTCATTATAGAACACCACGCTCTTTGTCTTGCTCAGGCTACTATTTTAGGCCCTTTCCTGCCAGCACAGCATATCATGGTGGTAAAAACTTATGGCTCGTATCTTCTAATCATGCCACACTACTATCTGTCATTTGGTGGACAACTACCTAGCAATTAACAAGATTATTAACTTGCTGAAGTATAAATTCAGTTTTATCCAAACAATCTCAGTCATGTTTTGTAGATTTATATCACTTGAGCTACAAGCAGACTCTTACTCATAGTTAATTCTGCAGTTTCATTAGAAGCCAGAGGGCTGCAAAAGCAAACTCTATTCAGATGAATTGCAACAACAGCCAAGAAGCAATATATCAAATAAATTTAAGCTACACACCACTTCCAAATTTTCCTGTAATGCTAGAATTTATTTTTTTTATGCACAACTTAATTTCAGTTCAAAACTTCACACTGATGGTACATTAACATTTTGGGTTCACATAATCAATGTCTTCACAGACAATTTATTATTCCTTCACCACTTCTCTGCTTTTCCCATACTGCTTTTTAGGATGTAATTCAGTTTCAAAATGGTCTGAAGGCCCTAGTCCCCTTGTGTAAAGAGAAAGCAATGGAAACACTCTTTTGATGGACTACGAATCAATCATTACCAATCTCTTTTTACCAAAAATCATGAACTTAAATCTGCTAGTTTAGCAGATTTTAAGGACACACTATTATGTCTACAGTCCACAGAACATAAAAGATCAAACTAGAAATTTATTTTCTAAATTGACTACTAAGAATGTCACTCAAAATTCCCTTTCATTCAGAAGGAAAAAACATGCTTTGTTGAAACAATAAAAAAGTATTTTTACCTTGACTGTGTATAGCTCACCATTTCTATATGTACAGCTATACAGTTTATAAAGTTCTAGAGATTTATCTTTRATTTATCATTTGACCAAATATTGTATCACTAAGTCATGAATGCTGACTAGCACTTATTAGGTATATGATATTTTAATACATCAATTGTCTCTCTTTAGTCAACTAAGATATGGATCACAGGATTCCATATTTCTATAGCACTTGGCCAAGCTATACTACTACAACATTTAATTGATAATTTTTGATTTAATTTTTCTTTATTCTCTGTCTTAGTCTGCTACCAAAAGTAGTATATTGGCAGCCCTAGGAATAAACAAAATCAAACCTTCAATCTTCTTGAAGGACTTTGAGGTGTTGGACCATGTCCAGAGAAAGGCAATGTGCTGGAGAAGAGTCTGGAGCTCAAGTCTGATGAGGAGCAGCTTTGGGAGCTGGGGGTGTTCCGCTTGCAGAAAATTAAGTACCTCATTGCTCTCTTCAGCTACCTGAAAGGYTGTAGCCAGGTCGGGGTTGGTTTCYCCCAGGTACCAACAGACAGAATAAGAGAAAACAACCTCAAGTTGTGCCAAGGGAGGGATAGGTTGGACACTAGGAAAGTTTTTTTTTCACTGAAGGAGTGGTTAAGYRTTTGAACAGGCTRCCMAGGGAACTGGTAGAGTCACCATCTTTGGAAATGTTCAAAAAACAAGTAGGTGTGGAGCTTTATGATATGGTTTAGTGGGTCTGGTAGTATTTGGTCAACTTGAAATTGATCTTAGTGGTCTTTCCCAACTTTAATGATTCCATGATTCTACTCTTATTTCTGTCTGAGATGTTCTATTTTGTATAAAAGCACAGCAGATATCCACAGAATGAAACCACTTAAAAACATGGCTATGTATGTACACCTGCCATCTATGCATATGTATTATGCTAATTTTAATTATAATAATAAATATAAATAAGAGAGAACTAGAAAACTGTTCTCCTTTTTTGCAATTTTGCCTACACCTAAGGATTGATGCCAGACTGTTTTATGTTCATAGCAGTATTCAAAACAAATGTCTTTTTAAAAGCTGAGGAGGAGGATAAGGACATTGAGATTGAGGTATAACTTTTGTATTGTATTCACCGAATAAAATTAAGTTTCAAATCATTCTGCACAGTGGATTGATTGCTGGCAGCAGAATTAGAGCAATGAAATGTTCAATTAATGGTGTGTGTCTCTGTGGAGCAGAAATTGCAAGAGCTCTCTGGATAGAAGGATATCATACAGAAGTAAAAATGAAGGGTGTAGCTTTGTTCAGTTTCCAAATTGTAAAGTGATATCCCTCCAGTCAGTTAGGCAGTAGTCTGTGATTGATGGCTGCTGTTGGAAAACTTGCTTTAAGTCTTTATGAGACTTTCAAAATCTACTTGAATTAAATATAATCAGGCATATTATTCCCACATWGTTTGCTTTATTTTAGACCCTTTACAGGCAGCATCATTCATAAGTCATGTGCACTATTTAAATGCTTGCACACTCTAAATCAGTGGTTTCCAAAGTGGGGTATGTACACGGTGGGGAATAGGAAGAAAATATCAGAAATGCTGGTTCACTGCTACATCACTGCAGCTTGACCAATCCAGAGGACTTCCAACATTAATCAGCTTCCAGGACAGGATTCACTGCTGGCTCCCCCCACCTAACAATGCTTAGAGTTGGCTACCATTTCTTGCTGGAGATCTGTATATTAAAAGACTCTAGACAGATACACTGGCAACCTCTCCCCTGCAAACATCCCATACTCCAGCCTCAGAAAGATGTACTTTCTTCCAGGAAATTTACTGATTTAGTACAGCTATTTTTAAATTCAGAGATAATGAAATCTCTCCTAACCTACTCCATCTCTGAATTGGATATTTAATTTAAAAATGTCCTTTTCTAATCTACTCTTTTCAACATAAACACATTATAGACCTTCTTCATTGTAACTTGTCTCTAAGGACTGCCAACAGCAACCTCTCTTATTCYCTTAATAACACATATTTGTCTGGCAAATCTAATTTACCTAAAATACTTCTTTAACTCACTAACTTCTCAAACGGTTCTGTTGAAATACAATGGAGACATTTAAAACTCATGTCAATCTGCTCTTAACAGACACAAGTGTTGCCACTGAAATCAGAGGGGTACAAACATTTGTATGCACAAGTCACAGTATTGTACCTTCAATCATTTCCATCCCATTAGGAGGTTTACAGTGTCCAGCGTGGCTCACAACCCAGACAGGATACTGCTGGTTCAACCCACGGTATAAGGCCTGTATAAAAGTCCTGTAATAACCTGCCAGYCCAGGGTTACCTGCCAAAAAACAAAACATACAAGCACAGTCAATATTAACCTTCCAACAGCAAGCAATAGGCTTCAAAACAATCTAAACAGCATTATACAGMAGTATTTTGTAAAAAGACAACAATTTTTTAAGGCAAAGACATTCCAAAATAACACCAATATATCACAAAATGAAACAGCCTTCATTAAAATTGTGTCAACTCCTTTACATCAGTCTGGCTGAGCTGTGCAAGTATTGATAGTGACAGAGAAGAATTAGAACTATAAGCAAATTAGTACTTGTGGAGATAAAAACAAGGGTTTTTCCACTCCTCTTTCTCCGTAATGGGTATTTTCCTATTTTCYACTTTTACTTCCAACCTTTTGCTCTTCAGATAGCACACTGTAAGYTCTTTGCTGTCTCAAAAGAGGGTCTCTGAACCCAGGGCCACTGAGGTACCCACAGCCACCCAGAGCAGAGCCACATGCACGGGAGGTGAGGCCAGGGTTCACACTGGGATGACACATGAGCACAGGAGGGGASTCTTCCCCTCTAGGTAATGTATCTCACACACTTCACCTCTCACTTACATGTAAAAAGTGTCTCTGGGGGGTTTTAAATCTTAATAAAACTACTGATCTTTAAAAAAACAGTTTTTACTGCACTACACAAATGGTGGGGGGGAACTACCACCAAACCAAAAACATTCCTATCAGTTATTACACATTTCTAAGCATCTCTTTGTAAGCTTGACATTAAAGGAGACTTTAAAAAAGGAACTGTTGCATTGCAAAAACCCAAAAATATATGACCAAACTTTTGTAAGGTAATTTCTAGAAAAACAATTTAAAATTCACAAGGRTCATGCATCCATACAATTGCATCACACTTTTGTACATCAAAAAGACAGAACATAAAGGGCCCCAGAGACAATAAAACATAATCTACACATCATCTGTCAAGTTCCTTGGATTGATGTCACACAGAGGAAATCTGTCTTTCAGCTAGGCTGAAGATAAAAGTATCAGCAATCCAAAATCAATTGTGTCTTTTGTAGTACAAATGATCATGATGTTTTACACTATGTTTAATTCTGGAGTACAATGCATTAAGAATTTTGAGATCAAGGAATCACAAAACTAATCTCAATCACAGCATTCTTTCCTTACACTTTTCTCTCCTTTAATAATGCGGAACAAGGATGGGGGAGAAATGACAGCAGCTCTGACATTTGGCACTCTTTCCCATCATCAGCCAGATGAATCTAACACATAAAATCTGCTCAGGATTTGGTCATCAGCTGAAGAACAATCAAGAACTGCTTAAGAACAGTGAGGCTTTGCRTCAAATATTATACAAAGCCTAAGAAACTCTAATACTTCTTTCAGGGAAAGGGGACTTCTATCCTGTGATAAACRTGATACGTATTTTAGGCAGGTAAAAGAGAAAATCCATAAATGCTAAAGAAACCTCATTTCCCCAGTCYTCATAAGCATCTGCTCATGGTAAGAGATATTCTGAGAGGTCAGAGCTGTTAAAACTGCTACTGGCACTCCAAAATGCCTTGAAGGGGTATGAAGGGGAACTGCTGGCACACAKGGGAATGAAAATCAACAAGAATTTTAACAGTAAAAATTTCTRCAGAAAAATCACCATGTGTAAAGCAGCTATAAATTTATTCTTTATTGAACTGGCAATTCCAATGGAGTTATTCCAGATTTGTCCTGACCTAAGTAAATGTAGATTAATAGTCCCTGCTCTTGAAAGCTGGCATCTACAATATTTATGAGTGAAGAATGTTTGTCTCACATGTCTTCAAAGTAATTTTATATGTTTTCACTTGAACTGCTATCTGTCAAAGTACTTTATGGGTAGGAAACAAAAAAAAAACCCTGAACAGATTTAGACTTTTTCATACAACAGAGTAATAGTAACAGCTAATGGAAATACCTGGGACTTAATATGCACAGCAGCCTGTGACCAATAATGTTTTGGGCTCATCTATGCAAGTGAAGTATGTTCAATTAAATTATTTTATTTTACAGAAAAAGAACTACCAGGTTAATCACAAAGGCACTCAGGCAATGCAGGGCTCGTTTGTGCTTTTTAAGGATTTCTCAGTACAGCAAACTAGAACTACCTATGCTCTATCACTCAGCAACTAAGTGTCAAAAAATGGAAACCATAAGTAAATGCAGGTTAACCTCCATGATTTGAAGGTTACTCCAGTTATTTGAAAACCACATCAATCCTTAGACACCTCAGGGCAGCTGAATCATTCACGCATGTCAGCAAATCTCAGACTGCAGTCATCTGAACCAAGAAGCCCATCTTAAGCAGTTACTCTCAACTGTACTTAATTTTCAACACCATTTATGTTGCTTCAGAAGTCTTTCAAACAACAGCTGTAAATGGTGACCATAACAGAAAAGGACACAAGACTGCAATATACTGAGTATTTGTCTAATTTACAAAAGATTTCTAAGCATTTCACAGAAAGAGTGCATCAAATGGACAATTTATACAGTGAATGACAGTGGGACCACTTTATTGATGCACCCACAAGCTGCAATAATCAACATTCCCCGTTTTTCTCTGTAACACATGACATTTCACCCAGCTAYTCTACATTAAGCTCAGTCTTTCCATTTTTAATTTGAAGACGGGAATCCACTGCTTCCTTCTCCGATCTGTTCCACCCACAGCTAACACAAAATGGTACAGAAGTATTGAGAGCACAGAAGTGGAATTTGGAGCTATTTTAGAAGGCAAATATTCTCCACTTCTATACACTGCAGGTATAGACTTCCAAGAACTAGAATTAATACTCTTTAATCATCCATGCAAGTAGAAATATGAACATTACTTATAAACATGTAATTGCCTACCTTTCACCTGCAAACATTTTCCTGTTAATGCTTTTTCCATCAAATCAAGATTCTAAATGCCATCTGCTTCCTCAATAAGACAGTCAGGCAGTGGCAAAAGAACAACTTGTACAAATGGAGTATCTACCCCAGGATACCACTGCTGAAGAATAACTTTTATCCTGATTTCCTATACAATGCATCATAAAGTCAGACTTGGCCTKTTTTAAAATCAAACACAGACTAACAATTGAGGTGCTGCATTTCCACAAGAGAAATTATATTAATAATAATATATAAATAAAAAATATATTGAATTTCATACATTAATATATATTATAGTAAATATATAATTATTATATATTATAATATTTATAATATATATTATAATATTTAACATATATTAAAAATTATATTTATATATATATAAATTTAAACTTATATACAGTGCACCATCAGTGCAACCCAATCAGCTTAATTCTRAATGGCAAACAATAAACACATCATGTCCATTTAAAAAGTCACAGACCATAACCATTCCTTACAAGCAATGACAGCTTTTATGGCTTACAAATTGTCAAGGCAAAATGTCGAGCATTTTGAATTCTTCAGCAACAGAACATATTCATGTAAAATAGAAGCTGTAGTATTGAGAACACTAGCATTAGATAACCCYGTGCAAAAAAATGTTCCAGGTTAGAAACAAATACAGAAAAACATGAAAGAAAAGCCTTCTGTCCAGAAAATGGTAGGTCAAAAATATATACAGCTTGCTCAAAAGAAATTGAGACTAAAACATAAAACTGGGTAGTTTTTAGCAGTTCTGGAAGGGATAGCTGAAATGAGAAACATTTATTTAAGCAGTATATTGTAAAAGCCAAGAGTGGTGGGGAGTGAATAAAACATTGATGCGTAACTACATCATCCCAAACAGTGACAAGGTTYCTTGCACCTTGCTTGAAACAAGCGTTTGGGTTCCCTGCACTGTCCTGTGAGACACAACCCAGTGTTTCCAGTTGTGTCTCCAGGACATCTCCCGACCATCCGTGGGAGCAGAAGCTGGCACTGAGCCGTGCTGCTTTATGCACTTCTCCAGTTGGTTTCTGCCTGCTCTGGGACCTCGGCAGGACTATAAAGAATAAAGGCAGCTACATRAGTACAAGAAGGGAAATACACAGCCAGCAGTGGGTTTGCAGAGAACTCTGAGGAACTGGAAGCCATGCCAGCAATTACCATGAGAATAATTTTAGAAATAATCCACAGAACTAAGTGTAAGCTGCAGTATTTACATTATAGTCTCCTGCAAGAAAAAAACAAATGTAGGCTTCTAAAAAACAAAAAGAAAGGGGGCAGCCATAAATCAAATCTGAAATCCAGGGGTGCACAGCAGGACACATAAAAATCRTTTTTGTGGCAATGATTCTCACTGCCTCTTCACAGAGCTGCCAAAGCTCCCAGCTCCAGCTCGAAGAGCCTCAATGACAAGTTCCTTGCTCAAAGAAACTTAATCTGCCTTTGGCGTCCGACCAGCCACCATGGAAGAAGATGCAACTCCCCTATGTTAATGAATGGAAAGCAGCCCACGCAGATGTCAGAAGAATTTAAATGGAGCATGCAAAAAACACAATGATGTTCTCACACATGGGGGAAAACGGCAGAATCTGACACCGTGGCTGGTGATCAGGCCTTAAAAGGCAACATATAGGTCTCCCTGACATGCAAGGYCAAGGGATTTCAAATAAAACATGTCAAATAATATCTGAGTGACCATCATAAACTCATGTCAATGAAGCTTTYGCCTGTTTGCACGTCTCAGGGACTGGCATTCTTTGTTCTGTATTCATTTATAGTYCCTACTCTAGGGGTGCAGCATCAGCCAAGGAGCAAAGCATTACAAGGACATTATACAGAAACACATGCGAAATTTTTGTTTGATCCTCTCTAACTCTGGASTCATGAATTTGGCTGGAAAGCACCTTAATATATTTGCTTAGGTTGTGAAAATAGGGAATCTCAGAAGGATTCAGCCAGGTGTCTGTAACACAGCTTATTAGAGAGGTTTTTCAAGAATATTTCAAGAACATTTCAAGAACATTTTTTTCCCTATATAAACATACACACATACACTGTTATTAGTTTGATACAGCTATAAAACTTACATATAGGATTTTATAATACACATTCTTTATATACATTTTGTAAAGCCAATAAACTTGTCTGCTGTTCTCTAATGCTGTTTCACCTTCAGGATAAACGTAGGTTCATTCACCTCTAAAGAAATCTCACAGTCCTGTGAGAATAAATCCTGAGATAAACCTGAATTAACCTAACACAGATGGTTTTGCCCAAGTGCCAAGTGTGCCCAAAGCCTGAGAMTTAAAATTCCCAGCTGAAAATTGTGACAGTCCATGCCAGTTTTGCCATGRGAATAATTAACAGCATCTATCCAGGCAGATAAGATAGAAAGTCCAGAATGCTGATTTCATCCACTGCAAACCTACTGGACTTTGTGATTAAGCAATATTTCAAAGGTTTATAAGTCCCCAGGTGTATTTCACTAACTACTTCTGCCATCTCAAGCAAAACAGGTACATAAGTAAAAAAGAAATCTTGATTTTAATTTTTTWAATGTGTCTGTAAATGAATATTTCTCGGGAGCTAAGACTGAGACTTAACACTTATTCCTAATGGAATAGCGAATTTTTCACATTTTTCAAGGGCAGAACCCAGGATTTTCTACTGCTTTCAATTAAATAATTTGTGTTCCATTTTCCTCATAGCAAATGAAAAATTAAAATATTTAGATCTCCTAATACACACCTACACATACACAGTCTCTTAAAGCAGATGAAGACAAATATAACTACTTTTAACACCTCAGAGGTGGTTGGTCTGATACAATCCATCCTACAACTAACGTTGGTAGAGAGGCTACTGAAAGTTCTGTGCTGGGTCTAGAATTCCCAGTGGGAATTTATCAGCCAGCTTCATGGTCTGAAGCAGCACTGGACCAGAAGAAAACAAACCTCCATCTGAAAGAAAGAGGGTGAACAAAGGAAAGGAACACGAGATTTGATGCCAAATGGGTTCACAAGAAAGCCTACGAAACATCTGAATAACACAACCCTGATGAGAAAACAGCAGCAGGAAAAAGACAAAGACAGGAAAAAAAAATTCAAACCCAAGATAACCACAAATTATTTGCTTTGTGCAGATACACAGCTCTGCAAATTCGATCACTTTTGAATAATATACAAGGAAGAAGCAAACAATACACTCAAAAAGCATCAGAAAGAGAATTTTCAAATCTGAATCAGATTTTCCTATGCTGTACCACTGGTAAGAATTAATAAAAAAACAGAAAAGCGTAAGTCTGGATGCTTTGGGTATTTGTTTTATCCAAGTAGTAAGGGGAAACAAATAGCAACAGTGAAAGAACACTAAAACAGTTAATTTCAGAAAAAAAAAAAAGACTGAAAATGTGTTTCTGCAATTTTTGTGTTTTGAGACTTCAGGAGAATGTTGTATTTAAAGCCARTTGCAGGGTGATTTTGTATATGAATTTTGCATTGCATCTGTGTGAGTCTTCAGAAATGCAAGATAAAACAACAGACTGCTCTGAACATGGATAAACATGGATAAACGAAGACATACCATATCACATCCTTAGGGAAAAACTCTTTGCGTTGACACCACTGGATTTCTGACTGAAGAAAAAGCCTTGTGAGTGGAGTATTAGCACTGGAATAAGTAAATGCTCCATGAAGACTTCAATTGAAAAAATTTACTGAGGAAAACACAAGTCACTTCACAGGCACATCTATTCACCCATTTAAGATCTATTGTGAAGAGTTTCTGCCTCTTAAGAGAAGGCTGATGMTGGATATAAAATATCTAAAACTTAAAAGTGGAAGGCAGTATTTATGTATCACTATGTATTTACTTAGTCCTATGAGAGTTTTTTAAATTCAACAACGATAGTCAAGGTTTTCAAAAATGGAAATCAGGACAATGATCAAAATCTTCCATCATGCCCATAACAGGAGAAACAAAATCAAAAGCTATGATTTCCTGAGTTTCTGGTTCCACTGTTTTCCATAATCCAGATACTGAACATAATGGGTCACATTTATTCCTAATATAGATTCAGTGATCCRTAAGATTTACTATGGGACAAAARTGAGGCCATGTGTTAACTAGAAYCTGAAAAAAAGATTTTTGTTTTTCATTATTTTCAAGTATATCTAATCCAAAATGTTTAGTATCAAGGCAAATCCATATTAGTCAARGTATTTTGGTATCAGCTCCTAGAAAGGAAGTACATTATACACTCCTGCTGTTGCTTAAAAAAWTTTAATTGCTTTATTTGTACATGATGCACATGGAAACACTGGATTTCCTTCATAGGTAGGTCCTTCACTAAGCAATTTCTTCTTCCCTTCTGCCTCAGACATTCCRTGAAGAGAAACAGATCTTTTTTAAAATTGTCAAATCAAGCAAAACAACCTAGAACACAATTTTTCCATAACCCTGGCCAACTCAAGCCACTRCACGCTGCAGGAGAGGGATCACTTCCTTCTCTGATCCGTTCACACAGCCAGGCAGGAAGGATCCATGCTGAAAACGCCTCATTAGTAGGGAGAGGACACCAAAAGAAGACTGTGGATTGAGAAATTTCAGTAAGTCACTTCAGTAAGTCACATCTGCCACCCAGATTTAGTGGAGMGAAATACTGTCAAGCACAGTTGGAAGTTCAACCATCCTGTCATTACTCTGCCTCCTCAAACTTAACAAGCTCAACTGTGCCAAGCCCCCATTAGAGGTACTTCTGGAGCACTGGGAAATTCAACAAAAATGGCATATTTCAAGCCTAGATCTGACATACAGGCTCCTCTCTGCATGAGGAAGTTTTTATTTTTAATGAAAGATTATGTTTTTTTCTGTTCTAAAGACAATGGAAGTTTGTGGGCTGACCCAGTAAACAAAGCTCAACTGTCATCATATTTTAAAATATTACTCACAAACAAGTAGTCCACAAGCAGCAAAAATAATGGAGAACAGTGTCCTAAGAATTGAATTTTTTAATATATAATATGGGATACAACATACACCTATCTTCCAGCATGCATGTGTTCTATCCAAACTCTTACTTTGGTATCCTTTGGAGTCCACTATGTTTCAGAAAAAAATGGGAAAAATTCATTAAAGTTTTACGTGAATTGAAAACAAAAATCAAACAGGTACAAACAAATTAGTATAATCTGCTGTAAAAATAAGGTTCTCAGGAAGTCAAACTGTTTACGTCAGTAAGTAAAGGGGATATTTATTCCCGTTTTATAAATTAGAAACAGACGAAATAGCCTGTGTATGAAAATTAAAGTATTACTAGCCACTAAGAACTCCAGCTTACAGCACCTTACATGCATGACCATCTGAGAAAAGAAGGCTGATCTTGTAATCAAGTCATTAATATTGGTGCTCGAGATAAAGAAATAGGTAGAAAACTTGGGAGAAATGACTGGAAATATTACGAAGATAAGGTTGGGTTGATTTTGGTTTTTTTTGTGTATTCTTTTGCTCCTGCTCAAAGTACAAATATACAAAGTACAGTGATACACATTGCATACAAGCATAAGAATAAAAACCGTTTTGCAGTGTTTAAAAACCGTTTTTGCAGTCTCACTAAAATAGAAAATTGTGCTCTTACTTCCTTACCTGCTGATAAGAAGACGAGTCATAGGGAAAGAGAAAAACATTTTATCTTACTCTGTGTATTTCTACCTGGATTGCTATGCTGCAATGACCTTTTATCTCCAGAGTGTAGCCTGTTCTCAGTGATTACTTTTGCATCCCATGTAACAGTTACTGGAGAGCAGGAAAGCCAAATTTTGTATTCAGAAAAAAAATAAACTCACAGCAATGTAAAATATCAATTCTCCACCTCAGAATCTGAGAACGCAGGGTCAAATGCGTTGTCAGCTTCAGCTGGAGCTGCAGTGGAAACAAAAGCAGAAGCCTCAAGGGAGAGGCATTCTCAGAGAATCACTACCACCTGCAGAGGCTGGTGGGGCACCAGCTCCTGCCAGACAGAGCATGTGAACTCAAATGCATGTGCTGAGCGCTATGGACTGACACCAAAATTTATCAACAGAAAGCTCTGTGGCAAATCCAGCTGAAGAAACTCCCACATTTTCCCTTGACAATCATTCCCTCCCTCCTACCATGGCTCACCAACCCTTGAACTACACTGGCACAATTCTGTTCAATTTTGTGAACCCAAASAGGGAACTGTTCCAGCTGTAAAAAGACCCCAGAAATAAATGTATGTATTTACTTAATTCACAGCACGATCTCTCAAAGTATTGTTCTGGCATAACTGAGGGGTGGAATGGCACAGTGTGATGGGAAAAGGAATACCTTATGCCAGTATTGTTGACAAAGATTTTGGATTGCGAAATAATGGCCTCAGGAAGATTTTTAAGTGCTCCAAGCACTATTCTTTTGAACTTCCAGTTTCTGGTGGGTCCTAATGAATACTCTGGAATCAGTTTCCACCTTCCACACTGCTTTAAACTCAGGAACATCTGCTTTATACCTCACTTCATGGTTCCAACAGCGGTCTGAAGGCAGGAGCTTTATGAACAGCCCAGTCCTGCTACCCAGACTCGTCAGTGGCTGCCCACATCCAAAGAGGGGCTCGATTACCTACTGCTAATAAAAGCAGGTAACAGTAGAGACTTTCCAGGAAAACTCCAATTATGTAATACTGATCACATAAGATCATTAAAGACACTCTTAAATATTTTAGGAACAGMAGGGAGCTTTCTCTGAGTGTGATAGCAGCCCAGCAAACAAGTAATACATTCAAAGATCAAGTGGCTGCTTCAATTCCTATGCTGCAAATGAGACCATGATAAAAGAGTATAGCATTTCTCTTCCTCTCGCAAGAAAGAGCTGCAGATTCACTGCCATCCTCTCCATACAGCTAGGAATGATGTTTTATAGTAAATACTCCACTCAAATACAGTATCACAGAACTAAGTTTAATTTCAAGCAGTGCAAATATCAAGGAACGGATGAACGCTGCTGCTAAGCTAAAATATAATAGAGAAATCTTTCCCAAATAAATAGAGTGTCTTTGCACACGCAGAGGGAATTCTGCTCAGCTGTTTGGATATGARCAGCATATAATCAGGACAGAATTTCAGATGCACAATTCAGACTTTTTTTTTTGTTCCTGCTGATAAGCCACATGTGAGTCAGGTGTGCCAGCTGGACTAGATGCCATTCTGAGCTCTATAAACCTCCACACACCTTGTCAAGAGAGCCAAGACTCCAATCAARCAAGATTTTAAAGTTGATTCCCTGGACCACATGTGTGAAATAACAATATCTTCACTTTTGAAAACCRAAAATTTCCTTTTTCTCTGCTCCACTGCTTCAGCTGAGATTGGACAACAGCAGCACTGCTCTACTTGGGATAGTATGGTCAAAACCAAAGGCAATAGGACTCATGAAACCTTGTATCTTATACTAGTAGAGGTAGTGAAGATAAACACACAAAGCAAAATGTTAATATGATGGAAAACATCTGCATAGGAAACAGCCTCAGCTTTATGTCACCACAACTATATAATAYAGGATTAAGAAACATAAAGTGCAAGATAGCATGTGAACAGGGGTCCTCTGTAGCTTATTTCAACATTAGTACTAGTCTAGCTACGCTTTATGACTTCCACCTAAAAATTCTCATTGCATTACTTAATTTAAACCACCAAAATCCAAAGTTAAACGAATGATTCCTTAAAAAAAGACCTGAAATACTTCTATCTGATGAGATACTTTCCTTAAKGTCCTTTGGGTATTTACTGCTGTACATTGGAAGGTGATACCAGCCCRGGCACAAGAATTTTTCACAGAAAGTAAGAGAGGAGCTGCCCATGGAGCTGGTAAATGATTTAAACATTCCAGGAGYGGAAGTATTTGTTGTCTCACTCTACRCAGCTGTGTTCTATGTTAATTTATTTACTTGGTGTTARCTGACTGTAAGTGAATGCTAGCTTMGAAACTTWGGTGATTGTATAATTACAAATATTRYAAATGTGAATGAGGATTTGTTTGRTGGYTCRGGACACAATTTGTGAGGATGATCTGCTGAGAAGTAATGMAGTGGAAAGGTGGGAACAGAAGCCACGGCACTCCCAAATCTTATATTCTCTGCTCTACCTTGATATTCTTTAYCTCACTCCTAATACAAATAAAAGGCATTTGTATAACCCTCAACAACTAACATAACTGATTAATCATCATCATATAATCTTATAAAACTATGGTTTTTTCTGATAAGAATACAGTAGAGAAACAGTCAATGCTTACCTCTGCATTTAGAAGAGAGCCTGAAGCCTGTAGATACATGGTATATCTGGCAATAAGCTTGCCAAAACCCGTTATTTTYCTAATCTTTAGAACAGCTCCCTCTTCTGGTATACTCTGTTTATACTGWATTTAAGTACCCTGCTTCATTCCTTACCAATTTTTAATTCTCTTTGGTTCCCAACACTTAACAAACCCAATTTCATTGTTAAGGCTCTCACTGTTCAGTACGGCTGTGAAGGCAAACTACAGCTTTTGAAAGGGCAACTAATTCTAACCAGGTATTTATCTAAGATTATCCATAGAGTTACCTTTACTACTTTTTKAAAGTATCCCAAAATCAACCAGAATCCACATATGGACACGAAGCCTGGATGGCCTGTTCAGGGGTTGCATTTGCAGGATCACTGAATTTGGAAGGGATCATCTGAGATTTCTGAGCCCTCCCTGCTCACACAGAGTCAGAGCAGACCATGCACATAGACAAGTTTTGATTACCTTTAGAGCTGGAGATTTCACATCTCAGGGCAACCTAATCCCTCAGTAGGCAGAAATGCTCATGGCAGTGCCTCTGTACCTACTGGTTCTCCAAACTACCCAGAAATTTTGCTCCTCCCTTCAGCATCTGCATTAGGTGTTGAATATCAGGCTGGATGAAATTGGACCTTGGACACCTGAACCTGTTGTCATGGACTCAGCCTGGCCAACCCCCCAAAGAAACCCAATCAAAAAAAAAAAATCAACAAGCCACCACGAAAAACACAAACAAACAAACATAACAACCAAAACCAAACTTCATGAGAGCTCTCATAATCCTGCTGATAATAACAAAACTGCAGAGGTAACATATGAGGACAGATTTTTTCCTATGTGATGCTCTGGTACTATTCTGAAAAATAAAAAGCAAAAACAAAAACAAAAACAAACAAACAAAAAAAAACCTCAAAAAAAAACCAACCACGAAACATGAAACTAGAAAAAGGAAAAAAAAACTGCCTAATGTATTCAGACAGAACTGGTTCTCAATTTCGTTCACAGAATTGTTGCTGGAGCTCATTTAGTCACTAGGTACAAAATACAAGACCCAGAACTCAGAAGTCCTCCTGACCAGAAGGTAAGAAATCGTTTTTCATCTTAACCTGGCTGTCCATTGTTAGCAACATTCCCTTTCCTCCAGMTGCATTTCAAAKGTAAATTGTGCACACTGCTATGTCSTGGKGAAGGAGACCCTGGCTGCTGACTTAGAAACTGGTGTCTGAGAAGATAAAGTACCTTCCCTGAGTAACTCAATGGTCTTAACTCCAAAATCAGATTTTGCTTCAAGTACACAGTTCTGATCCATCYATGTAAGGTGCCAAGATTCCATATAGGATTCCTGATTATATCCTGGCTAAGRCTGCCAGAAGCTACACATTGCAACCTCATCTGCTGATACTGAGAGTCCTTACTAAATCCAGCTCAGCTCTTGCAGACAAAGTTGTAACAGAGAGATTATGTACCAATAAGCACATTTTTTATAAATCAACGGCATTCTAAAAGCAAACTGAAGAGAATTAAACATGCTTTACACAGTTTGCAGAATGAGGAAATAAATTATTTTTACCCCTTGCTCTCAGTGGTGACAGGAGACCCTCCAAAGAACAATTCATTCCAGTAACTGCTGAGCAGAGTGAATGATTAATAACTTTCAAAGAGCTGGTTTTGTGGAAGCCAAAAAACCAAAACACAAAGGAACTAAGCTTCAGGGCTACACAACTAGTTTTATTGCAAATTATTATTGCATAGTGAGTCTTATTATAACTTTCCTTATGCAAATGTTGAGGGTGATGACTGTTAAGTGAAATRGCAGGTGAAGACAAAGCCAGATAATGTACTGAAAGTTTTACAGAGTCCCTATGTTACAGTCAAAAAGAGAACTTAGAGATTTTCTCATCTCAAGAGTACATACTAAAGACTTGTCATAATCCAGGCAAATTGTTTGCACTGTTTTCAGTGCTGAAAAATAGTTAAGTAGTCTTCAAGTGAAACGGTGTTGTTGATATAAGTACATGTAACTACTCCTAGGAGACGAGTAGATTCCAAGTCYTCACTTTCTATTGTGCATAAGCAATCTTTGACGCAGAGAATCAGCTCAGAACAAAGAYCTTTATACCTGAAAAAAGTGTCAATTTAAGTCCTCATAACCCTTAAACATCACCAAGTGACAGCATGAGTTGGTATAACAATGAGATGATCCAATAACTGAGCAGTGATCTAACTGCAAACAGGCAGACCAAGAAACTTGGCAAAGCATAGGGAGTACTTGGCATGCGGGCCAGAGATTCTGAAATTATTTCTGTATTTTGGTGAATGAAACTTGTGTAACACGCTTTACCACAAAAAATGTTATTTACATTATATTCCCAAGTACAAGATTGTAAATTGCAAAATTGTCTTGTTTACAGCAATGGTAACACAAACTAGGACACTTGGAACAAAGGTATCACAATGCACTCCTGCGATGAAATGCAAGAAAAACTTTGATGAAAAGCAAAATGTCACGAGCTAAACAGCAGAGTGGTTTTAAAATTTGTAGAGTGTTTATTTACAAGACTAAATGTTTCATAAATATACAGGMACAAATAGATACTCTTAAAACAGAAAAAAAAAATTCCATTACACTTTGTGGATTCTGGTTTTCAATGAACACAAGCAATGTTAAATATTGCTGTAGCAGATTTTGTACTTCACTGCTAATTTTACACTAAACAAACACTGTAAAAGGGCAAACAGCCCTTTCTTTATGACAACAGAAAAAACACTAATTTCTGTTCTTTCCATAACACCTACATTTCAAGAAAATCATGGACCTGATCCTTCAACTATACACATTTAATGTTATTCTCCTGARTAAATCTCATCAATTTTAATAGAAAATAATTCACAAGAAAGTCAAACAACTATACACTCATATTCTGGACTGAGGAAAAACTGGACCTTCTACATAGTAATTACTTTAGTAAAYATATTATTATTACTCTTATTCAGAGGTTTTGTACATAAGAAAAAATGTTATGAAACAAAAAAGTGTGTATCAAACATTTCAACTAATAGACTAACGCTTTATTAAAATTGTAAGTTCACACAAATCGCCACTAATAAAACACCATTTGTTTGCTGAAGTTTAACGAGATTAAACTCTGCTGCATGTTCTGTATTCCAACCACTTCAAGCAAAATGAGCTATCAGTCCTCAGGAGGCAGAATCCTGCCTTGTTTCAAGTCAATGGGAATTTTGCCATTGATTTCAGAGTAGAAGAATGCTTTGGAGTTATTGTGTAAAAAAAACTGGGGAGAGGGAAAAAGCTAAGTCAGACCAGAGAGGATGCCTCCCCATTCTGAAGTAACATGATTAAAACACAAAATGAAAATGAATATATAGGATTTATTCTCAAATCTCCTGCAATTTGATTCCATCAGAAACTGAGAATTTTGTTTTAATTCTCAATACCCACCCACAACCCATTTTGGTTTGACTACATATCAACAAAATCATATGCCTGAATTTCATTAGGACTGGAAAAGTATGTACCAGAGCAGTTTAATACACAGAACAGGGTTAACACATGCAGGACTAACCRCCTTCAATACAGATCACTCGACACTTGGCTGTGCATATTCTCTTTTTTCAGCCAGAGCTGCCCGTGTCCGGATATTGCTTTACGTGATTTGTGTACCAAGTTGTCCTTTTGCCCCTCTTTCCCTCATTCCATGAAGAATGCCAGCCAGGGATACATGCCTTTCAAGTGTGAAAATTGCTGGACTCCAGAAGGGCTCCAAATTTCATACTCGRGAAGTTACAAAAGCACAAGGGGAATGCTATCTAATCCTGACTGTTTAGGTACACAAACACATTGCCAGATGACCCAAATGTCCAGATCTCTCCTAAAGCTGTGTTTTTTACATTGACAGATAAGTCTTCTCTTAAAGACTAAAAATGAGGCATGTAACAGTAGCAAAAAAATCCACCATTTGTTTTATCAGAAGCAAATTRCACTTTGTTATGCCAGGTCCCACTCAGCTCCCTGCCAGTCACAGGAAGAAGCTTGGGTAACTTTCACTACTGAATTCGGGCACCTAAAGTGAAGATGGCATTATAGTGGTTGCCGTGGTTTYAAATTGTTTTCTCAGTGAAGAAATTCCAGTTTGTTACCAATATAATTCTGAAATAAGAGCAAAACCATAAATCAGCTGCTTCCAAAAGTCTAAAATCATGACAGAAGCACACTGAATATTTCAGTGATGTCTATTTCTGAATACCTATCTAGTTAAGATGTTWCTAAGAACTGTTCTGCAGGAAATAAGCTCAAAATAGCCCTGCCATTACAATTTCTTGCATTAGAAGTTTCTATGATTAATATAGAGACCATGCAAGGTGTGTGACTTGGTACATATTCAACAGAATAACTTACATGCCTTGTAGAAGTACCATGCATTGGATGTTAATGATTCACTTTTGTATTCCTCCCCTTCATACCTTTCTACTGATATAATTTAGCTTTACAGATTTATCCTTGTTGCAGCCTCTACTATCAACCTGAACAGAAGGTATCAGAGTGGTGAAAGCTCCAGAACTAGTGGGAAAAAGAAACTCTTTGTTTAGCTGTACAATAAACCTTCCACAAATGCCTTAACTAGGAGAAAGCAACAATTGAAAAGCATGACATCAGACTTGTACATCCAGAGAGATACTAAAGAAATACACCATGCAGTATCTGGTTTAAAAAGTTATTCCCCACAAAAGAGGAACAAGATGCACTCATAGAAGGCTCTCATTTTAAGACAGCCATATTTAAATATAATGAAGAACTGTGTAATAGTCATTGAGTTCAAGAGGGTCAGCATAAAAATTCATGTGCAAAAGTCTGAGTTGAAGAATTTTTACTATC
Organism: Malurus melanocephalus; assembly: GCF_030028575.1. NCBI lineage: Eukaryota > Metazoa > Chordata > Aves > Passeriformes > Maluridae > Malurus > Malurus melanocephalus. The sequence continues at coordinate 2,500,547 of NW_026623258.1, read as the reverse complement.
AAAAAAACCCAAATAAAAGAAACAACTGGATCTAGAATTTTCCCTCAAATACTGTAACTTTCAACTCTCAGTTGTCACACAGATGACATTGGTGTAACACCTCAAGGTGCAAAAGATAAATGGAAGAAAAGCAATGAAAACAAAAAAAAAAACCACAATGCTCTCAGCAAACCACCACCACCAAGAAAATGAGTAAGCCATCCTAATTTCTCAGTATTGCCTTCTGGCACTGTTAGAAATAAAGGTAGAAGTAATAATCAAATGTAATAAAGATACATCACCATTGCAATATTATTGATTTTTTGGCCATGTGCATGAGCCAAAATCTACCACTTACATAGTAAGATTTTTGAAAATGAAACTAGATATACCCTTTTTCATCAACAAATTTCTAGACTTAAACAAAAAAAAAGACCCTTACCAGGAATAATCATGAACAAGAGCCTGGGCAGATTTTTACTTTCATCTTTTGAGAGGTCTTTCCAGGGCCCACACTTTAACACATGGGTAGCAGCTCCACAACAGTAGATAAATTCTTCATGTAAGGGGACTGGCTCTTCTGACCCCGACCTCATGTTTGCTGTTAAGCAGAATAAGATACTGTTACAACAGGTCAATTATTACAGAGCTGTCTCTTTGCTATTATACCTTCCCACAGAATAACTGCAAAAAAAAAACCCAGCCAAACCACCCACCCCCAAACAGCTGTCATATCCAGTAAGCTGCGCCCCAGTTGAGTATTTGACGTCTGAAGAAGCTGCAGAAGTTGATACATGCTACCACTACATAAGAGAAAGCATCTTTCAGTTTCTGTCACACAGAAATACACAGTGATAAACTGGACAATAAGCAATATTCGACCTTGAAGGCAAGTAATTTTAAATGTCGTGCTGTCCACTGAAAAGATTCACCTGAAACCTATTTGAAGGCAAACAAATGAAAAAATACCAAACAAACAGAACTAGTGTATGAGTGTCTTTGCAAGTTCTGTGTGCCTCATAATAAAACTGGATAAGGTAGTATAACACCATGATCTTCAACCATCAAAAGCATCTAGTTAAAAATAACATTAGGCCTTTCAACTATTTTTGCTTAGTGAAAAAGGACCATTAATTTTTAAGTACAAGGATACAAATTGTGTTTCCTAGACAGTTTGTGAAATTTCAGGCATGTAAACGAAACCCTAAAAGATCTACAACGTCTGCAGCATTGTTAGGTGGGGGGCACTATCCTCACTAATAGTCACTGAACAATTCTCAGCGCTGCACAACTTAAAAGGATCTGACTGAAATATTAARTAATGACCCCTTAAAAAAGTACACTTGAAGAAACAACATTTCCTTACTTTCCCCAGTTTTCATTTGAAGTTTTGAAAGGCTCAAGGTAAAGAACAGCCAAGGCAGAAAAGATAGATAATGTTTTGTATTGAACTAACAAGATGATACGGATGCAGAAGCATGGGATGTATGTCCAGAGGACACGGAAAAACAGTCAAAAGTTGCAGTGAAGGAAATTCCAATAACAAAGGTTTGCCCCACAACTGGGGGAATTTAGGACTATTAAATAGTGCCAGTAGTTGCCCAGAAGGGCAGGACAATCTCCAGCTGTACAATGCTTTYAGCAACCTGACCTGCTTTGACCRTTTTGAGAAAGGAGCTGGACTACAGCTTTGGGATAACCTGCRAAGTCRGATGTATGCAAATTCATGAGACTGRACTCGATACACCATAGAGTGCCRATRGCRAGGATGCTGTTTATCAAAAAACACTGTAAATCAGGGGAGGTCTTGATGGCTAAGGTAGAAAAGGTATTTAAAATCATAGCCATTTTCCCTCAGAAAAGGCAAGAAGGAGCACCCAAGGCACTGTGTGCTGATCTGGCTCAACTGAGGCCACAGGAAAAATCACAGGAGCATGTATTATATATGTTCCTCTAATCACATAAAGAAAAAAATGTTAATCCAGATTAAGGGACCAATCTGATGACAGTAAATTATTCTCAAGYAATGCAATTGCCTTCACTGATAAAATATCTGGCTACAAGAAAGAAAACATGTAAATGTAATGCACAGTGCCTTATTAAGAATTTTGGCACTGTCTCCCCTTGCATTCTCCTTTCTAGGCCAAGGAAATGCATAAGGCTGAATAAACTGACTTGCATAGTTTAAAAAGTAACTGAACAAGCTTAAAAAATAATCAACKACTGTCTGCCAGATGCCAAGTGATCTTGGGTCAATACTGGAGCTGATACAACTGAGCATTTTCATCTGAAACATACCTGCAACACTGAGCYCAGCTGTGTTCACCCCACCAGGTCAAGAACACAGGGAATCTTGCTAGACTCAAGTAAATAACTAGGCTAGAGCCATAAAGRAAAAGCTTTATGAACTGTGCTTTTKCAGTTTCCAGTGCTGTAATCAAATAGCAACCTAGAGCCATTTGAACAAGACCTGCAAAAGCAGCATAGCCAAACTTTTCATTGCAATGGAAGATATTAAAACAAGAGGCAACAKCCACAAGCTGCGTCTTGACAGTTTAAGAAATTCCAGAAAAATTAGTTGCTAAGAAGGCAATGGAAGATCGCTTGGAAGGCAGCAGAACCTCTATTGGAGGTTTGTTAAGACTCAACTGGACAAAACAGTAATTTTGATCTCAAAAGAACAATGGACTAAGTTTTCTCCAGAGCTTTTCAGAAATCAACAGTTAAAAATTCTTATGGCCCTAAAACATCGGAAAATGATAAAGCATGAGGTACCAAGGATCTCAAGTAATTTTTCTAGTACWTCAGTAAATGCAGTTTCATGAATACAGTACATGACAGTAACTAAAATATACAGGTCAGAGAAAAGGAATCTAAACAAGACCAGGCCCCCAAAAMATAGGAAACTGAAGCAGATGTATTCTATGGATTAGTTGTAACAGCTTCAACAAAAAAAAGAAACCCTGCCCTAATAGGTGATTTTATGTGATTGAATTCAAYACCACAATGCAAAAGAATAACTGGAAAAACAGCAAGATTCTTTCAGCTGCCTTCTAKGCTAAGGCTCTGACAATTTCTGCAACATTATTCCCAGAGGAGAATCATCCAGACCTGACATATGCTCTTTGATTTGCAGACTGCAATTTACATGCTCATAGCTAAGAACTAGAAAGGGACAGACTGACCGACCTGGTAAAAAAACTGCAAAGAGGAACAACGGAAGGGGGGACCTCATGATGTGAAAGATGAGGTATGACATGACACAGCATGCCCAGATCTCATCAAAGATTTATYTAGACAAACTACAAACAGTGGATCCCAGATTTTCTCAGGGAAAACAATAAAAGCCTTTGCAAGCTGTTGTGACATCAGTCACAAATCTTGACCAATTCTGTGTAAGAGAAAGAAGCAGCAGCAGCCAGTAGCACATAAAAATGAAACATTTCTTCATTGTGCTTTCCAGTACAGTTCTCTGTCAAAGTCATATACAAGTCCCTTTCACACTAGCTCTGAATTAGTAAATAAAAACTGTTAGGCAGTATTTGTAAAAACAAACAAAGCTGAAAAATTAACACTATGGAGACATCACACAAAGCAATGTAGTTATACAAAATAAGGCTGCTTTCTTCTWAAACCAGTGAAGGTTTTAGGAGGCCTTGTTTTTAGTGATCAGTTGATGACCTWGCAATGTGATACCTTCAATCTGTTCTGTTCCTGTGTCATTCCACCCATGCCCAGCCTCAAGGAGTAAAACAGCTGGGAGAATTTCACTGATGATTGCATAAAAATATCAGTGAAACATATGGAAATGGGGTACAGCTTACTCATGCTTAGGGTTGTCATGATAAGAAGCTGAAGTGCAGAATGAAAACCGGAATCACTCAATTCTAAACCTTRTTCAGAAACAACATACAGTGGACTGAATTAGTAATGGCATACAACATACAGCAAAGACCTAAGGAGGAAGAAACCCAGTTTTAACATCTGGACCTGTTTGCAAGACCTTTGCACCATCACAAAATTTGGATTTTATTATAACTAATAACTTTGTAGCAATGACCAAGAAAATTCATACTGTGGACGGGAAGCAGTGAAAATAACTTCTGGGCATCTATTCTGTACTGGACAAGGGGTCCCATCACTGCCAAACATTATAAAACTAATTATTGAGACAGCTTTTTGGCAAAGCAGGGTAGGACTCACAAATCAAAAAATTGCTAGCTTGGAAAGGTCCATTTGAGGACTCAAACCAGGAAGAGATTGATCCCTCACCAATGTTGCTCCAAAAAGGTGTTTTGCCCTGAAATGAATAATTTGAAAAAGTTTTGGAGTTAGGGAACCAAGAAATCAGAAAACATTTTCAGGACCCACAATGATACATTCATCCAGCACAAATTTATTCAAAAAGAGGATGACCAAAACCCTGGAGAAATATTAGGAAGACCCACCATAACTTTTAACCAATCTTTATATATCACTGCGAGTTACAGCTTTGAGAAGTTCAGCATGTACTAATGACTAAAAAAAAAAATAATGGAGCTCTTGTTAATTATTATAATGGAACTACTACCGCAGTCTTGSCCTTGACTTCCCCACTACTCTCAAGAGGGTGAAATAGAAAATGAAAGATTTCCATGGGGATCAGGCACAATGRCAACCTTTATGAAAGCAGTCACCCCTCCGAAAGCATAAATTGTCAGTGTGCAACATTCAACAGCCAGCAAGTGGATCCGATGTCTCACTGCAATTCTGGCAACAACACTTTAAGTTTGATACCTGGTCTCTTTTTCCTTTGGCAATCACAGACCTCAGTTTAACAAAGGTCACAAAAMCCCAGTTATGCCAGCCCAGTGCTCCAAGAACAGAGTCCATGACTTTTATTACCAGCCAGATCAAAGCTCCTCCATTTGCTGTCACTATTTAACACTCGGTTAAGAAACACAGCACTAGAGTCAGAGCAAATTTAAGGAGACCCTGAGAAGTTACCCCGGTGTGAACTGGGGTCCCTGAGGCTACACACAATACCAGCCACTACAAATGTATCCAAAAGAATAAAGATAGGACATGCTAAAAGTGGAGTAAGTTTTATCAAACACATTTCAGGATACAGTGGAAGAGGTCCTACATACCAAGTCCTGCCACAATTTTTAAACGCACTGAGACAGTAACTTCCACTTTTTTCAAAACAGCTAAATCATCACAGACTGTTCATGAACTGTTGAGAGCTACCAACATGAAAATGACCCCAAAAAAGTCCAAGTTTGTTGTCTGGTTTGTTTTTTCTTAAAGTAACTTCATAAGCATAATTAAGGTTGGGAATCCCACAGATTACAAGAAAGTGGCAGCTATGCAAATTCCCAATTTCCCAGCCACTATGCACACCTAATGATAAAGCTAAGAATGTCCATGACCTAAAATGAAATGAGCAAGAAAGTTGTTGTTTAAGGAAAGAAATCCACTCAAAGACATAATGATGGTTTCATTTGCATTAAAGCAAAGATGGATTAATTTGGTGTAATATGAAGCATTTTCCAGAACAGAAAGTGGGATTTTGGGAAACCTTTTCATCTCAAAGGCAGAAAAAGTTATTAATTTGCACATAGTATTGAGAATTMCTGATGAAATAAAAGTAACTTTCAAAGATAGCTTTCCCTCCAAATACTGCATTAAAGTACTGGACCCAGAGAAAAAACTTGGGGTTTTTAAAACTGAAATCTCACAGAGAAATAAACAGAAGGTGGTAGGCATGAATAACATAAATATACTTTATATTCTGAGATTAAACTGCAATGTTATCAAAACCTCAGTCAAATATAGTATYGATGTGAAAGAACACAAAAAGTTGTTGCTGAAGTACAGTGTCTACATTTTTTCCAGGGGGAAAAAACTCTCTGGCCAGCTCTCTTCTGACCAACAAATTTCAAAGACACAGCAGACGTATGTCAAYAGAATCTTGTAAATAAACTCTCCCAGCTGCCTGTTGCATTAGAAAGTCAAAGGGAGATAAACCAATTTGGAATGGATARCATGAGAAAATTGTCACAAATACAGTAAAGTTTGCACAGTATGCAAATAAACTTTGTTTATTTGAATTATGGTGAACAGCAGTATTTTGGAAGGCACTGGGCAAAACTGAAATGTAACACCACGATTACAGACTGGGTTAAAACTTGGCAGAAGTTAGAGGTGGGAATGTTATACTTCATGAACAAGAACCCACCACATTTATGTTTGGATGCAGAGAGAAGAAACATCCACGGTCTCTAAATTTCAGCACAAACCATCACACAAACCAGAGCATGTTCAAAAGTCAACAGTTGTGTGAATTATGGAGGAGAAAACATGGCCTTTCACAGGGTATTGCTTCAAAGGACAGAATTATCAAAATATACTGAAAAAAAAAAAAAGAGTGAGGGAACAAGTTACCAAGGACACATGAACAAGAAGAAACTGAAAATAGTATTGAGAGAGAGGAAAGATACACATGCAAATAAGTTTGCTGATGGTCTAAGGGCTTGAAAAAGACTCACTTGCTCACTAAACAAAGATGATGCTYCTTTACCCTTCAGTTCCTACTATCCCTAGGGAAAATCAGAACTTTTCAAAAGATTTTCAAAAGAGCTGGAGAGCTAAGCTGAACAAGCCAAAAATCTATTTTGTCTCTTCAACCATAGGTTCTAAACTCTTATTTTTTCTCCTACATCAAAAGAACTATGGTCCCACATTTCAGTTGGACAGCTGTATTTAAGTAATAAAGGTAATCTCCACAGCACTCAATGAAACACAAACATGCAACAATTTAAAGTAATGGCAACCTATATATTCACTTAAACTACAGCTCCCAGAAGTTAAGCGTTTGAAGAAATGTCCATCTTTCAGCAGCAGTAGTAACAGGCAAAAGCAGAAAAAAGTAATTCTATTTCATCTTATGTTCAATAACTCCTTTTCTACCTCCTATCAGAACAAGATTCACTACTTCACGGAGAGCACTATACTTTCGTCTTGTCAAGCAATGCAAAGTTCAAAGAGCATAATGAATACTAGCAAGAAGTAGATATCAAATTAAAAAAAAAAGTCCACAAGTACAATTAGCATTACACTGCCCTTGATTTGGCTTCCCCTATCCTTTCCTATGCTGTTCCACGTAAATCTCCCTATGGAACTATCACTTATGTCTTTGTTTCTTTCATATTTCCATGTTAGTTATTCTCCTTTAACCTAAAATACTCTCCAAATTCAAACCATTTTTTCTTCTCATTTTATTATTTCAACTTGCATGTGTTTTCACATCAACTGCCTATACCACCTTCAGCTTAGCTCTCCAGCTGCTGCTGGTTTTCTTRCTTTCTAACAAGGACATACAAGAGTAAGTCAAAATCCTATCTACTCACAGTAGACCAACTTACTAGTCACAGCTGCATTCTCCCCCAACCTGTGTTTGCTGCTTACCACCTCCTCCTTATGTTTCCTGCAGCAGCTGTACATTCTGATACTCATCTACCCACTTGAACAGGTTAGGAAGGCACTGCAAGCAGAGACATGAAAACAAACAGAAGCAGACTGTATGGAGCTCTCCAAAAAGGACAAAGGAAATCAAACAGGAGAATCAATGAACAGGAGACATGAATACAACCAGGCAGCATTAGATCCCTTTCAGAGTCACTACAGCAATGTAATTGTCTATTCTACTGATATGAGGCCTGGAGTCCAAGTCCTTCCCAGTAAGAAGCATTGCTTCTGTTGATCAGGAGGACAGAACAGGGAGTTGAACGCCCAAGCTGGACAAACTGGTGCARGAAACAAGGTTTCTCCCAGAACCAGTGCTGCAGGAAGGCTTGCACATGCCAGTGCTCTGACGAACAGACCTACAGCTCCAGTCACAAGAGGATCCAAAGACAATTCACCAGGCTGGGAAACTGCAGCTTGTTCCTCACCACACCAGTAACACTTGAAGTTACTCCATTGCAACATTTTGCACAAGGGCCCAGCTCCTCCCATGAACCTAACCCAGCTAAACCCAGATAATCCACGACTATGAACAAATCATACAGRGACAAAGCCAGTGCTCATCACAGGTTCAAACAGGAATCCAGTTATCATCTGATACTRATTCCCAGTTGGTGCTACAATTTCTTTCAGAGGTAAGATCTGAGGAGTCAGACTTCTGCAAAAAGTTTGTATCACAAGTGTTTTCATTTTTTTCTTAAAAAGATTTAAGCAAAGAATTGGTCTAAACAAAGGACAAAGGGACCAGAATCTAAATGGATGCGGGAGATGAGATGGAAAAAGGAAAGAAGCAAGTGAACAGCATGGTTACTGGCAGAAAGAGGACTACGGACAGACCTCCATATACTGAGGAAAGAAACAAGGATAATGATGAAAGAAACCCTGCCAAACTTGAAATTRTAGCATCTCTGTTTAGATGTTGTTCTGGCACATCAGGATTACCTAATATATGGTAACAAGGCACTATAATGCTACATGAGGTGGTTGTGCAACCCCACCAAGGTAAACAAGCAATTCTCACTCATTTCACCAGTGACTGTGGAGTCAAGTTTGTAATCAGTGTGAAAACTTGGATTTGTTTCATGCTCAATTGTTCTTTAAGGTCAGACATTTCATATTACACATTTTTCTGCCTATTATTAATATTCTTTTATCAGAATAATTTACTTCCCTCAGTATAACCTGTTTACAAGCCATACTACACATCTAAATATCATCATTCAACATGTAAGCTGGAATTCCATTTTGTCAAACATTTCACTGGGAATTCAGTACAGAGTGGTTTGTCAGAAGCAGAAAAAACAGTCATATTGCTATTAAGAGTAAGCCTGATWTAAGTATGTGAAAACTACCTGTCCTTCATACCCTGCAAACATGTTTTCTGCACAAATGCATGCATAGCATACCCAAAAGCTGAAACCTTAAAATTCTGATTCTAATACTCAGTAAAAATAACCTAGACATCATCCAAAATGGAGACCACCCCTTTTCCAGACAAGGTGCCCTCATTATAATAAACCACAAGAATAGAAAAAGAAAGTGTCATTTAAAAGAAATCAAAATTATCAATTAAAAAACCCCACACTATCAATGAACAAACCCCACACAAACAAAAAACAAAACCAGCATTGTAAACAGGACAATTAGGAAGCTTTAGAGTAAATCTTTTCAAATTTACTGGTAAGTTCTTTGGCTTRGCAGTCATATTGGAAATTTTACTATTACCCATATACAATTTATTGTAATTGTCCTTGTGAATCAAATGTAGCAGATGAAGAGGCAGTATCTATCGTATCCRTGTCTATTCTAATTTTAAAAGTAGGAAATACTACATAGAAGTAACAGAAAGTATGTAAAAAACCAACAGAAGTTAGTGAGTTAGTGGAYTTTTGGCACACAGAACAACTTGAGGCTGGATGCTTGGAAAACTAGAGCTACACATGGGTCAAAGGCAAGGATGAGTTGATGGAGAAATCCACAGTGGATCTTAAACACCTCAGCAGAACTGTTCCAGAAAATTCCTGGACCACACTTTGTTGCAAACTGCATGGATACTCACAAAGTGGGACTAGGTGAAGTAGAATCACATACGCTTGCCTTTTTCACAGGTATCTTACTTAGGGTACTCTTCAAGATTCATGAAAAATCACTGACTTTGGCTGCTTTGATACAATCCTTGTAGTAATTCCATGATGAACTGCATTAAGTGCTGCACTTACCCAGGCCTATAAATGTATGACCACTTCCCTCACTGACATCATAAGCAAGTGCCACRAGAAAATAGGAAGCTGCAATAATCCCAATTAATAACTGAAGGCTTCTAGTCTCTGAGATATACAGAATACAGATTCATATAATGATTCTGACACAGGACAATGTAGATGGACTCTCAGACCTTAACTGGGCATCATAAGGTCCCAGAAAGCCAGGATTACACAACACCTAAAAAAATAAGGGTCTGCATCATCCAAGCCATTCAAGGCTTTAATATGACAGTCAAGTTGCAAGAGAGAAGCTGTTTCTTCATTTTTGCAATACAACAAGAAACYAACCAGTAAGAAAGCTCTCAACAACTGTCATGCCTCAAATATCCTTTCATCATTAYCTTAATTTCTTTCACCGTACATTTCCATACCAGCATTTTCTTGCTTCCCGAATCTGCTGCTCACCCTGTTTGGCACAGGCACCTGTCTGGCACTTCTCTTGTAGTAAATAGAGGCTTGAAGGTGGATGCTGACAGTGATGATGCCCTGGGATCACCAGTGAGAGCAAACCTGACCGACAGCGGGTTCCCAAAGGAGGGTGTAAGCCTGCAGGATTCCCTGCTTTTCCAAGTCAGTAGCTCCTCCACTRAAAGATGCTTCTTTCCACTTAAAAAAAAAAAATCTCATCTCACTTCTAACTTCTAAAAATTTATAATCTTATTTTCCTCTTTTCCTATTTAGGCCCTCCAGGTCATAGACGTTTCCTTCATTCCTTGTTTTATAACATGCCACCAATATAACAAGCATCACCCAGCCYCGAGAGATGCTTCACAGGAACAAGCGCTAACACACAGAAAAAACACCACAAATAGCATCATTTTAGTTATTTTCTGGAAAAGGAGACATCGTTTAGGACTCGTTTCATTAAGTCTCCTGCACGACAAAACAAGCCAAGGGAGGAAGTACGAAGCCCTTATTTCTGCATGGGATGTGCTACTCCATCCTCAACCGCACGCCTAGAGATCACCCGCATAATTTGGCGGAACAGGTCTCCATACAGACCTGACACCCGACCCAGGCGGGCTGGCGGCACCTCCCTGCTGGGCGAGGCTCCGGGTCGGGTCAGCCGCGCACGGCGGCGGGGGTTGAACGGCCGGGGCCCGGGGCGGCTCTCGGGCCCGGCACGGGGGCAGGGGAGGCAGGGGCGGGCAGGGCAGGGCCGCTGCGACACGTACCTTCCCCGTTGGCAGGCTCCCCGGCACGGCGGCGGCCGGYGCTGTCTCTGCCGACAGCGGGCGGAAGCAGCCGGCGAGGAGGGGCGGGGGCGGCCGGGCCGCTCCTTCCGCCGGGGCCGCGGGGAGCGCTGAGGGCGGGCCCGAGCCGCCCCCCCCGCCCGCGCCGTGAGGGCGGCGGCTGCGACCCCCTGAGGGACCGGACAGCCCTTCGTGCACAGCCATTCCTACCCAGCCCTCCCGCCCGGGATAGCGCGCCTGCCATCGCATGGGAGTGGCCGGAGCAGGAGCGGAGATGGTCCCGGGACGCGAGTCTTGTGGGTTTCCATCTGCCTGTCATTCACCCTTTCTCAAACTTCACTGTTTCTTTGGGAATTCTGGCAAAGGAGGAAAAGAATTGGTAGTTTTGAAAGAGCAAAATGAGCTGGGGTGCATAAAAGTGGCAGAGAAAGGGGTAAAGTGCAGGCTTGTCCTTTGACATGTTTGAAGGCTTGGGACTGTGGGATCTGTGGGATCACCGAGGCTGGAAAATCCAGTCCAACCATCAGCCCGATGCTGCYGCTGTTACCCCAAAACCACTAAACCACATCAASCCRGCACCAAATCCAGAWGCTTCTTGAACACCTCCAAAGATGGTGACTCCACGCCCTCCCTGGGCAGCCTAATCCAATGCCTGACCACTCTAACTGTGAATTTTTTTTCCTAATACCTGACATGAATCTCCCCAGTCCGTTTAAGGCCAATTCCTCTGGTTCTCATATTGTAGCCATGGTAGAAGAGACCACCCCCCCTCCTCACTACCACCTCCTGTCAGGTGGTTTTAGAGAGCARTGAGGTCCCCCCTGAGTGTTCTGGAGACTAAACAAGCTCAGCTACCTCAGATGTTCCTCATAAGACAGATGTTCCTCATATTTTCTGCAGCTTTCATGTGCCCTGTTGCTCTTCACTGRAMATGCTYCAGCACATCAATGTCCTTTTTAAAAYGAGGAGCCCAAAACTGAGCACMYYACTTGAGATGCAGCATCACCAGGGSTGAGTACMGGGGGATAATCACTTGCCTGGTCCTGCTGGCTACACTGTTCTTGATATGGGCCAAGAAACCATTGGTTTTCTTGGCCATATGGGCATGTTCCTGGCTCATATTGAGCCTGCCCTCAATCAGCSCTCCCAAGGATGTTTCCTTTAGTGGCATCTAAATGAGGAAACTGGACCAGAGCACCTGAACTGTAGCATCACACTAAAGCACACACATCCCTTCCCCCTGCAAAAGAAGTAGGGTTTTTTTGAGGGTCAACTTGCAAAAGAACACCATGCAACTAGCAATAGGACAAGAGAACATAATCTTAAATTCAGCCAGGGGAAGTTTAGATTGGACATTAGGAAGAAATTCTTCACAGAAAGGGTGATTAGACATTGGAATGGGCTGCCCAGGGAGGTGGTGGAGTCACTTCCCTGGAGACATTTAAGGAAAGATTGGACATGGTACTCAGTGCCATGGCCTAGTTGGCATGCTGCTGTTAGGTCATAGGTTGGTCTCAATGATTTCTTCTTTTCCAACCTAATTGATTCTGTGACTCTGTGAAGATAGAAAAAGTAGCAGTAAATCATTTCCCTGCACACYGGGATCCTGACACACAGTCTGAATGCCTGCAAAGTAAGGTGTGAAAGGATGTGAGGGAAGATGTAATGATAAAACTGAACCCTGTGATTATCAGAGAGGAGCTGAGGGAAGTTTGCATGCTCAAATGCTGCTTTTTGGGTACAAGTGTTGGTGGAGCATGGTAGAATGTAAAAGAAATAAATTGGCAAGACTGGATGGTGTTTACACAGGAGTTACACAGRGATTTGGRCAWTAAGCAGTTGGACRTRKGTAACCATYAAGCATTGGATTGTGTAATAGGAGGCATTGGAGGACTGGGGAGTGCTGGCTGTAGCCAAAACCTGAGCAGCCTCAAAAGGCGTTGGTGTGTGTGTTGATCAAATTAGGGGAAGTATAACAAAAAATAGAGGAAGTGGAATAGGAATGGATATGATGCGCTCAAGAACTATCAGCATCATCTTCTGTGCAGAGACATGGTGCCTCAGAACTGTGAGGAAGTCTTTGGYGGAGCCAAGTGACCTCATCTGGCCAAGGCAAGCCAGATCAATGAACAAAGAATCACAGAATAATAGAATATCCTGAGTTGGAAGGGACACATCAAGCCCAACCCCTGGCCCTGCACAGGACACCCCAAGAATCACACCATGCACCTGAGAGCACTGTCCAAACACTTCTTGCCTTCTGTCAGGCTGGTGCTGTGACCACTTCCCTGGGGAGCCTGTTCCAGTGCCCACCCACCGGCTGGGTGAAAAACCTTCTCCTAACATCAAACCTAATCCTACCCTGGTGTAGCTTCCTCCATTCTCTTGGGTCCTGTCACAAGAGAAAAAAGGATTAGTGCCTGCCCCTTGGCTACCCGTCATGAGGATATGGAAGACCATAACRAGGTCTCCCCTCAGACTCTTCTCCAGGCTGAACAAGCCAAGTACTCTCAGCTGCTCTTGTATGGCTTTCCATTTAGACCCCTCACCATATTTGTGACTCTCCTGTAGACACTTTCTACACCTTTAACARCACCTAACACCTTTATATCTTTTTGTACTGTGGTATCCAACACTGCACACAGGACTTGAGGTAAGGCTGCACCGGTGTAGAGCAGAGCAGGATAGTYACCTCCCTTGGYTGGCTGGCAATGYTRTGCCTGRTGCACCACAGRMCATGGTTGGCCCTCCTGGCTYGGSCAAGAATTTTCATTAAAAGTTTTTAGAAGATTCAACAGTCATGATTTATTGAGCCGCTCAAAATGTGAGCCCATCGAGATTTGATCCCCTCAAGATTTGAATCCAACTGCAATTTTTTTTTAGTTAATCAGTAGCTCTAACTACACAGTTATGATTAAGCAATTGCATTGCGAATGTTGCAAGCTTGGCTAATCTGTTGTTTTAAGGAAAAGGGAAGACAATCCCAAGATGAATGAGCTRTCTGGATGACAGCCACCAGGRGTGAAGTCAGCAGAACTGAACAGTAACTGAGGGGAAAGGTAATTCCAGCAGYGGGAGATCATGACCACCGACTCATTGACCACTGACTCAAAACAGACCCCCAGCTCAAAWGGAGGAAAGAACTGTGCATATGGGCTAATTATAAGAAATGAGAGTTATAACTAGCAGATAGGAGGGTTGAGTGCTAATTAATGAAAACGTTGTGTAATGCTGTTGCCTTTGTTTGCTAAAATGTAYAAATAGTGTAAAGTTTTGTTGATTGGTGAGCCAGCCTGTTGTGGCTTAGCACCGAGCTCCCTACTTTGCACAAACTTGAAACAAAAACTGAAAGACTTTGCCTCAATGTGTGAATTGACTGTGTGCACTTGTTAACAAGCTCAATGAGTTAAAGATTGTAACCTTGAGATGGGTGGATACTTGGTGGAAAGATATGGTAGAAAACAGAGATTAGGAATTTAATACCATCTTTTTCAATGGTAGGTCTGAGCAGGAATTCGTGTGAAGGTCAGTATTGTTCAACATAGRCATTAAYAGTCTGGAAAAAGGGGTGGACAGTRGAGTAGTAAAATCTGTTGTTCACATTGAGTTATTTAGATTAAAAATAATTGTCTGGTTGCAGAAGACCTCTTGATTCTTATTGAACATAAAATTATGGATGTGTTGATATGTGAGATAAAGCTGAGTATTTAGGTGGAATATGAAACCTTGTGCTTCCAAAATCAAGTGATATTTAATAGCCATTGGGAAATGAATGCCATGATTCTCACTCTGTGCGATGATGAGCTAGCTCTCTGCTTAGATGGAGTCTTCAGGTCTAGCAGTTCCTACCTCTCAGAAGGGGTACAGTAAATCTACAAAAGGTATAGAAATACGACAAAATTTTTCACAGATCTGAAATTCCTCCACATAGTTAGCACAAAATGAAATGGAATTTGGAAGACAAGCTGATGAGAAAAGTGGCTTGGAGAAATGATGGCAGTGGTTTGTGAAACCAAGTTGTATGGACAGTGATTCCTCATTGTGAGAATGTATGTTTTCTCTGTATCTTTGATAATATTGCAATATTCTTTATACTCTAAACCTGTATTGTTGGTGAAATAAAATAGTAATTTCTAATGCAAAATCTTTGGAAAACAAATTAAGTTAATAGGCAGCAGTTTCAAAACAAAAAGTATTTTGATGTAGTATTAAACTTCATTAGAAATATCACAGATTCCTAAAATTTCACRAGAATATGCAAATAGATAAGGCAGATTTATGGAAAGAAAATCCATCCGAAACTGCCTAAAGGCTCAGGAAACCCTGAGAACCATCACTCTGATGGAGATGGTACCAGGGCAGTAGCCCAGTGTGCTTGCCCTTTCCTTGGCACAACTTGAGAGGCTGTCAAAAACAGAATGGACTTTTGGCCTAATCTGGTACAATTTTCATGTTCCTATTTGTAACTAACATTGCTTTTTTTTCTGAGATTCACATCAAATCCTGCAGGTAATTTCTTTATTCCAGGGCTTAGTTTGTCTAATGTGTGTTTAATGTATCAAAGAACCGCCTAGGTGCTTGATGCACTGYTGATCAGAGTACAACATTTTATTAAACTGTTTATAAAATTTGATCGTCAGCAGCAGGTCAKCTCATGTGTGACATTAAAATAATGAATGCCTGTATTTAATTTGAACTGAAGTTAGTAAAGTTCCTGTAGTGAAGTCACAAAAACACTTTCACTTTATAGAAGAGGCACTTTGTCCTGGTCTGTGGGCAAAGAGAAACATTAAGTAGGAAGATGTCATTATTCCRCATCTCCTTGAAAATAAATGGACTTGACACAGTGTTGATTTTCTCATTGTGCCCTATTGTTTGAGTACATGCAGACCTTGYGCCTTTGAGTATGTTCCCATCATAAATGGCAGCAATAATATTTTCATACATATTCCTATAAGACTAAAAAAACCAAATGCAAGCTTTTGGAATTGGAAGTTGGTTGGAGGTTTTATATTTTATGTGTCATATATATAGTATCACTCTCATGTGATTCTCTTTTAAAAGTATATAAAGCTGCAGCACAGCATACACAAAACTTTGAGTATGTGAATGAACTAACATAGAGTAATGGTCCCAGAGTTTCTGGACATGCATASGTTTGCTTAAACAAACAGCATYCTGGAAAACAGTGATCTTAAAGTGKCTCACATGCAYRAAAATTTTGSTCGATCAGGGTGGAATACAATAAATACATTTAAGGACTTGTTTAATTCAGGGATAGGGGAAAAAGTAAAATTTATGTTATAAAAGCTTGGGGTAGTGCTTTATAAGGCCAGATTTTCATGACTATTTGGCCTTACTTCCCTGGTTACATTTTCACCGCTGCATAAAACGGGACCAGTGAGTATCCTTCAGTGCTGGATCACTTGTTCAGATTGGTCAAGCATTACCCTGTTCTGAGCCTGTGAACACTCTGATGATGAGTCCTGGGTGCAGTCCAAGGCACAGACTTGCACCAGAAGCCACACTCAGTAGTCGGGATGAAAAAACCTGCACCGAAAGTGATGTTCTTTGGCTTTTATGGTCTTCCAGAGCTGTCCTAGAAGCTATAAATGAAAAAAAACCCTACACAATATAACAGTTTTGTCTAATGGCCACAGTGGTACCACCCAGCCTCCAAAAGAAGACCTGGGCCAAGTGTTAACAAGTGTGGATGTGGCCAGGCTGCACCCCTTGGCTGGTTAAGGGTCCCTGGTGCTGCTTCATTTAACTGCAGGGGCAGGGCTTCCAACAAGGCCCAAGTAGGAACTKTTTATACAGCCAGGTAGCAGGAAGGACTTGAGGAATATTGGTGCCGAAACAAATAAGCCTGGAATATTTTTGCTGGCTTCAAATGAGAGGCACAATGGCATTCAAGCAGGTTGGAGAAGTTAGTTGGTAGTATCTCCAAGCACCAAATAAATCTACAGGAGATAGGTTCTTCTGGCCAGAGCCCTGGAGGCCATCTGCTGCAGACTTGTTTAGTAATGTAAATAACACAATAATTCCTATGACCTATATATTTAAGGCTGTTTTCATAGTTCAGTTTAAAATGCTTAATCCAAAAAAAGCACAATTAATGTCCAATCAAAATAGAAAATGCCATTTACATGTCAAGAAGTTACAGGATAGCAAATCCTGTCGAGAAACAGATGGAAATGTCTTTGTTATTGTTGCCCTACAGATGAGTGGAAATCAGTTTTAAGGCATCAGAGACAGGAAAAAGTGCATGTATGTGGAAAGTAACATACAGAATTTGCTGGAACTCTGTAAGTACATGAAAAAAGTTGCTGGTAAAACTTCCTGAAGAGACATTTGGTCCTTGAAAGTACCCACCAGTGTAAAATGTATTTGTAGCTAGCTGTTAATGCAGCTGTGTGTACTGGAACAACTCACACAGCAACTGCCTCATATTTAATAGCTGCAAAGTGTAATATGAAATAAAACATTGAATTTCAAGAAAATAAATTCCATTTATAAGTACGTTTGAGAACTAGTCAAATAATTTATAGTCCATTTCTTTTTTCTCCTGCCTTCCCCTGTTGCATTCTAAAACTGACCATGAGAACTGTTAGTCCTGAGTCACAGCAGTGTTTGGGTAAGAATCTTCATCAGAGATTTTCTGGTGTTTCATAGGGTGCAGACTTCATCTCAGGTACAGCAATTAATCTCTTCCAAAAAGACAGATCTATCCCTAACTTTTGCCTAAGCAGCATGTATCAAATTTTTGCTTAGCCTTTTCAGAATATTGAATTTTATTCTGAGCTGTTGTGATTACTTGTATACGATCTCCCTCTAAGCAATTGTAGACCCATATGCAGAGTTAAAGGGAGACAATGAAATACAAACCACTAGAAAGTGGTGAACTTTCCAAGCACCTATTTACACTTTTTCTTCTTGTTATTGATGAGACCAGCTACTTTGCCCTTGAGGTCAATGTGCAGCAAAAACCTGCTATGCTAATGTTTTGATTTTAGTCCCAATGCAGATAATAAATTGAAATTATTTCTGCTTCAACCATTTTAACTGTATCAAATTGTTCTCTTTTTCAACAGCTTTTGCATAAGTTTAGCTATTTTAAATCCTCTAAAATGTCATGTATGTTTTCTCTGTATCTTTGATAATATTGCAATATTCTTTATACTCTAAACCTGTATTGTGGGTGGGTGAAATAAAATCTGTGACTGACTTTTAATTTAGTGATATAATTTTCATTTAATRTGTGTCAGTGTTACATGAAAGAAAGTTTTAACATTTCTGAAGTMATGTTTTCCTTTCCTGCCACCATTATATTGGTGTAGAACTTTATAGGGTGCAGWAGGTGACTTTAATTTTCTATTCCTTTGTTTATTTTTGGAAAGAGATGTAGTTCCAAAACTAACATGATGTTTAGATGTCAATTGAAAGAGAGGTCAACCCGTCTGCTCCTGAGTCCTGCACAAATGGTGAATGGAGTACATGGGCAAGCGTAGGTTTGTCGTTATAATTTGACTCTGAAAGTTAAGTATAGCACAGACAAACCAAAATGTTATTTTTCTGCCTTTTTATCTGTCCTTTTAAACTATGCTTACAGACTCACAGACTCACAGGAAGGATAGCATAGGAAGGGATTCTGCAGATTTTCTACACCAATTCCRCTGCTCAAAGCATGGTCAGATGCAGCAGGTTGCTCAGAGCTCTGTGACCATTTGAGTTTGAATCTCCCCAGGGATGGAGACTCCATAAGTTTCCTGGGCAACCTCTTCCAGTGTTAGACCAACTTTCTTTTGTAAGAAAGTTGGTTTGGGGTATTTTAATTTTTWATTTTATTCCCTGTGTTTCTGTTTGTTCCTACTTCCTCTTGTCATGTCACTGCTCCAGCTTCTTCATTCCCCTRCATCAGGTGTCTTTACTCCCCTGAACATTGATAGGAGSTCCCTGAAATTTCTCCAGGGTGGRCACTCMCAGCTAATCTTCTCTTGCTTCTATMCCTCAGTCATCTTTGCAGCCCTTTGCTAGACTTGCCCATGTAAGTCCATGTCTCTCTTGCCCTGGGGTCCCATCTCTGGACAGAGCCCTCCAGATGAGTGGAAGGCAAGGATCACTTCTCTCAGCCTCCCAGCAATGTTCCTCCTGCCATAGTCCCAGGATACTGTTGGCCTTCCTTGTTGCAAGGACTCATTGCTGGCTTACAGTGAAATTTGTCCACCAGGACCCACAGGGCCTTCTGTCCAGAGCTGCTTTCCMGCTGGCTGGTGTCCAGCCTGCTYGGGTGTGCAGGATTATTCCTTTTCCTGGTGCAGTRCTTCCTACTTTCCTTTGTGGGACTGTGTGATGTTCCTCTATGCCCATCTCTGCAGCCCACCRAGGTTCTTCTGCATTGCAGCACCTCCACACCACTCCTCAGTTTTGCTGAGGRTCTGYCCTGTTYTCCAGGYCTYKAATGTAGAGGTTAGACTGTACTGAWCTCATTATYRACTCCTSRGTGCACTGTTAGTGAGGACACTGTTAGTTGGCCTTCAACTGAGCTTAGTGCCACTTATTACAGCCCTTTGAACCCAGAAGTTGCTGATATTTTACCATGATTTCTGGCAGTTTCCCAATTTGCAGCACATCAGATTTTCTTACATTTTCTGTTAAAGTGCCTATAATGGCCCATCCATTATTCTCTGATAAATTCTACTGCCTTTTCATTGTGTTGCTGACTTCACATGACATCGTTTTCCCCTGTGCAGAAGAAAGGAAGCTCATTCTGCCCTATTTATATTTTCAGTCAGCAACAGTGGAGAACAACAGACCTGTGCAAACTTAGGAGTTATTTTGAAATAGTAATACACAATTCCATTTCAGAAATACTCTGTAATGTTCTGTGACTATTTTCCATCATAATCTAGGAAGCCTATTGTTTTGGTTTTTTGGGTTTCTTGGGGTTCCCTTTGGGGTGGTTATATTTCAATTAGTTGCTACTTTCAATTCAATTGTTTTTGAAGGGCACATAGGTGCAATTAGGCTGTTACTGCAGCTATTGAGCTCAGCTGTTTTGTTGCTGTGGCCAGTTTTGCTGTTCATTCTACTCTAGAAAGCTATTGGAAACCAGATTCAACAACCCAAACATAGCAATCTTGTGCTATTTGACATGTTCTTGTGCACTTAAGATATATGTAGGGGTCTGRCACAGATGAGATAGGACCTGTCAGGCACTTTTTTTCTGGCAGCTGGTGTCTGAACATCTCAGGACAGAGCAGCATCCCCTAGGACATCTTGTCTGGGACTTTTGGGTGTTTGCACAACCAAATTTTGTCCTGGCAGTCAGCCAAGGAGTGAATTCCAGTAACCAGTGCAACCTTACCACGTGTGTTTAAAAGGCCTCTAAAATTAACAATATTTCCAAATTTACCAATAAATTCTTTAAGTTACTGTGCCTGAAAGAGGGCTGAAAAAACATGTATGCATACTGACACCTGTCCATGTGGAATGTGATTGCATATGCAGTRGKTTGGGCTCTTTSGGAAGASTATAAAGAGGTCTTTAATAAAATTRWATATTACCCAGATAAGAAATAAAAAAGGCTGAGTATTTAATTAGGAAAACAATTCCATTTGCAAGCTGGAAAGCACACACAATAGATTGTACTTTAGAGAAGAATACATTTGGTGTATTTCTAGAAGCTCTTAACAGCCTGTGTTACAAAAGTGGCATTCTTGCASTGAGTTTGAAAGTGTTAACTGGCCTCAGCATAAATGTGCATTAAAGCTGCTCTTGTTACACATGAACTGGAGCTGGGKGCATTGTACTCATGTAAGTGCCGAACTTTCTCCTCTAATTCCTGGGCAGGAGCCCTGTAATCCTCTGGGAAGGTGTTTTGACAGTCTTTTTCATTGCTGAAAGCAGTGCTGAAAGGAATTTCCTGCCTTAGATTTCAGAGGTCTATTGGAATTGCTTTACTGGGGAGACTGACTCTTCAGCGGGGAGGAGGGAGGTGGCTATGGTAGGGCAAGGTTTGCTCCATAAAACTGGGCCTCRCTACGCCTTCCAAGAAAAAGAATGGAAATTGGTCACTTTTTCTTCAGACTCAGAAGTCAGCAACTTGAGATCTCATAGCATTTTTGAACCTTCTCCCCTTCCTTTCTATTTCTCCTGTGCTGTCTGTATAATTTAAGTAGAACAAGTGTGTTCAAGAATTTGCTATCRGCTTTTTCTAGGTCATATTTCTGAAGACCTCACAAGCATCACACTGCCATTTGCCAAAAAATTAACATAAGGTAAAGTGAAATTCCAGCATATGGCTGGAAGAAATCCAAGTGAATGCAATGTGTAAATAATCAGACTTTCAGCTTCTGCCCTTTACTAAATGTGTTTCCTTTGTTACAATCAGTTCTTTATTATTTGAATATCTCATGCCATTCGTTTAGTCACCAAATTCTCCACTATCCATAATTTTTTCCTTTCTCAAATAAAATAGAAAAAGTATGTATGTTTTGCTAAAACATACTGGGTTTAATATTAGAATTTTTTTCATAGTGCTTCAAAGTAATTAAGTTTGGAGTATCGTTTTATTTTAAATCTTACATTGCTAAAAATGGCAAAGGAAGTTAGAAGGGATAAAAAGTAACACTTTTTTTGACTGCTGAAATTCAAATTCAGCTAAATATAAACACTTTTTTTCTCCTTGAAACTGAGATCACAAGCAGACAGCCAAATCTTTCCCAACTTCAACTGACTAAGTCTAGTTGGAGGTTTATTTTAAGCACATAATGCCATTGCTGATGAATCTTTTATATGTTTATCTTCACAACATCCCTGTGAATGTAGGAATTGCTGTTGTCTCTCCTTAGAAGACAAACACATCAGTTGCATTAGATATTAAAACTATTTAAAATCTAGCCTGACTAGAATGAGATTTTCGTGTATAGTTGGCTTCTTGCATGAGTTTTCAGAGATGTATTTGAATTATTTGTGAAAACCAAGTTCTATATTATTCATAGATAAAAAGCAAAGTCTCTGAATTTACATTGTTATACGGTAGTTAAATTTTCCATCCAAAGCCATACAATGGTGTGAAAMAATTCTCAGCTAACACTGAAGGAAATTTCTCAAAGTTTTCGCTGATTTGGGGGACATTTTCCTGTGAACCTGAGAATGGAAGCCTCTCTTCCCAAACTACCATGTCCTCTGGGTAGTCAAGATGGGTCTTGCTTGGTTGCAACTACCTCTGATTTCCTTTCCTACCTGTACTTGTCTGGCAGGTGATGAGCCCCAGCAAATTAGCTGCAGTCCCTTCTTTGATCAGTTAATCTYTGTGCTGCCATGTATCAGTCACAGGAGCAAATGGGTGTGATTTACATGGAGTTTGTTGTAGCTCACAGACCAAGTTTTGAATCAGCACCACAAACCTCCCATTGCTTATGCTAGAATTCTCACTTAGGATGCTGAGAACATAAATTAGCAAAATCAGGTTTCAGATGGTTTGGGGGAGTTTTCTGTTTCAGAGGTCGCCTTTTCTTTCTCTGCTTTTTAGAAAAAAAAAATTAATTAAGCTTTAATATTCTGGGTACATTTTTTTTTAAAGTATAGTCTATGTTTATATTATTTGTCTGATACTATTTGTATGAAGTGGCCGCCACCTGCATTTAATTTATCTTGTGACAGGTCCTTCCTGCCTTGATCTAAAATTCTTTAGAACACAGAAGAAATGACTATTTTCTGCTTGGACTTTACTGGCTAGCTCCAGTTTGATTGTTGTGGGCCTCTTCGAGCCTAAACAGATAACATACATCCAGCACACAGGTTTTTAACTAATTACTAATGTTCTTAAAGCACTTTGAAGAGTAAAAGCACAATACATGTGTTAATTATTATTAAGAACTTAGCTTTGAACATCATGTTCTGATATGAAAAATGTTTAGTGAGTCCTCACCAAATTGTAACATTATAAATGTATTTCATTAAGAGGTCATTAAGACATTAAAAAGCATCATTACTAATCTATACATGATCTAAGCTTGGCAAACCTCTGTAATCCAGACTCATTATATTAGCATGAGTGCCTTTCCGGCCAAAAAAGTGCTGGGATTTTGCATGGTAGCGTTTCCATTTATCAACAATATTATAGATGAAATAAAACCTCTGATTTTTGGAAAATCTCCCTTTCCAGTCCCATTACTTTTTCCTGGGCTTGATATGGTGCAGTTGTTGTTTCTGGCATTAATGCCTCTTAGGTTCAGCGTTGCACACATTATTTGAATTGAGTAGTCTTATACATTAAGTGCAAAAGATCTTCAGCAGGCTCTGTCCAGGGGTTTCTTGGATGTGCATCAGTGGATTTTGTGGGAGAAAAAATCCTTCTGGTAAATAATAGTTATACGTGTTCTTTGATAATGTGTTCTAGAGAAACTGTTAATTTTTCTAAATTACCAATTGTGATGTGTAGCACAATAAACAGACTGTTGAAAATCATGGTGATTTTCTTTAAAGTATGTATGATGAAAAAACAGATTAAGTGATGAACTTCCAGAATGAAAAATCTTCAAAGAAATCTGCTAAGAAAAATCCAAGAAACCTAGCAGGCTGCCTTTTCAGTTTTCCTTCAAGCTTTTATCTGTCATTTATAAGTGCACAGTTGTCTCTTAATTAGAGCTTTTCTGCTTTTAAAACTAAAAGTGTAGCCAGCTATGACATGTGAAGAAGAATCCCAGTATTCTTCTTTTTGCAATGTATTTCTCTGAAATGTGATAAGAGAAATGAAATCTTTTCTTAAAATGTGAAAGCAATTTTTCAAAATAAATTTTATGTTTTGAAATGTTAACATGTCTTTTCTGGGATATTTTGATGTACTATAAGAAAGTGCTAGTAATTTTTTAAAAACACGTTAAATCACACTGAGGATAAATGTGACAATTTAATATAACGACTGAAATCCACAAATCCTGTTTTGCATGTAATTGCAATATTGTAATGGCACAGTGCAATCATCATGTCAGTATTTTTGCTTATAAATTCTGACGTATTTCACCAAAACCATCTACTGTGGCCAATGTATTTACTTTACTGTGAAAATCATTTTATTCAGAAGAATGCAGAARGTTTTTTAAGTCCTGTCCTTGAAAATGCTCACATATCAGGTCATTTAATGGTCACTTAATATAATGAAGTTCATAGATATGCAGCACTGGAATGTGCAAAGTTTCTTAGTGTCTAGTTTATGTATGCAGCTAAAAATTAGGCATTTTACCCCTGACTTCCTTTAAACTTTCTGTAATAGAATTCTGGTCAATATGCTGGCTTGGAAAATACTTTCTTTCCAGTTATGGAAATTTATACTTAATATTAGATGCCAAGTCAAAACTCCATTTGGGATTTAGATTCAGATTCAGATGCATCTAAATTGAGTTGTCTACAATACAGCCATCTATGAATTACCTAGATTAGTGAATAAACTATATGGCTTGATCCTGTTGTCTGCATTTAAGGACCTACTGCCACCTGAGATGCCCTGGGCTTTTGAGACAGCTGCTTCTGATGGCAGAGGTGATGGAGGATCTGTGGGAGCTCCTTGCCCTGCTGGGGATGTGGCAGTGGTGAAGAGTCCTGCATAAGGGGAAATATATTTGAGGTCCTCAGGAGAGCATGTCGTGATGATTCCACTTAGGCTGTGAACAGTTACATTGGAAACTGAAATTCCAGGAGARTAACAGTGCTCTACAGCTTTGCAGTGTTAAAAAAATCCACTAGAGGCTCTAGTGGCGCCAGCCAAGTGAGTTTGGTCCTATTTTCAAAGGTGACRTAGCACTTGTAGGTTGAGAGTTTTATCATTGTTATACAATACCCTATTGGAGGTTCTTGAGTGGTTTCCAAGCATGCTGGCAGGCATTTACAGCACAGCCCTTTTGGAAAAGGGTCTTGTGACTTTAGCCAGACACATTTTGACAAACATTCTTGAATAAGAGTTAACCAAAAAAAAAAATATTTTCTAAAAAAAGGATATAAGAATACTAGTGATGCCTGCAAAATAGAAATTGGGAAATGGAATATMATTTTTATTTTACTTTCCTCTTTGTAAATAATATTAAGCACACTGTGCAAATATTACCAAAATAATATCCTTCAATATGATTAGCACTGGTTTATGATGCAATGTTAACATTTTCTACCAGAAGTTAAAAGCTTTGTGCAGAAGACTTGCCTCATCTAAGCTGAATGTATAAGACCTGCACTTTTTCATCACAAACTGACTGACTGACTGACTTTTTTATTCCAATCAGATCAGTCGATCATAGTTCAGTGTTAACAGAGCACACTCTTAGGTTGAGTATCAGATAGCAGACTAATRTACAGCAGATTACATTAATCTTACTTGTTATCTTTTCTCTCTACCCTTTCTWGCCTATTTTTATGGTTTTGATTCTATGTTTGTTTTCACTGTTCCATAAGAAAGATTATCTTTACAGGACACAAACTGTAATTACATATACACATACCACCTATACTCATTTTCTCATGACTGGTGTTTGAACTCTTAATTTCTTTGCTGGATTATGTTCACTTAGTAAAGAATAATTTAAAAAAAAACAAGCTTAACTGATTTATAAGCTTTTGTGCTTATCAGAATAAAGCTTGAGAGCACTTGGCTATGATATCAAACACATAGTCATGGTTGAATAAAGACTTCCTTAGTCGACACATATTTAGATTTTAATATCTTAAGCCCCTATGCATCAACCCGCAGAGCAGAAGCCTTTTGTATAGAAGTTTTGCAGTTTCACAGTTAAGGTATGTACCTAACAAATAGAATTGGGACTGAAAAGTTGTCTCATAGTCTAAAAAAGTTTGCTGACCATGAAACTGTCTGTCAGTTGAAAAGAACAGAAAGAAGTAGTATGTTTCATGCCTTACCTCTGTAGCTGAAGTTAAAATATTGTTTATCTATGAATGAGAAAGTGACGGTGCCCGGAAGGAGAGGAAGCACCAGGAGCCCTGATTTTGAAGTTTACTCAGTTTTCACTGCTAACAATATGGAAACTGGTTTTACATTGTCCAGTGACTAAGATAAACAACAATCCCAGGGTCAGCATCTATTATTCTAGCTGAGTGCACTTTTCTCTTTGCTTTGAGTTTCCTTACCAATTTTTCTTGTTAGAGTGGCCTCAGTTTTTAAGATGATCAAATGTTCTACTGCTGTAGTTTCTGAAGGACAGCTGTCCTCGTCCTAGATGGGTATTTTAACACGAGCAGTGAAGAGTCAGATTTCATCGTCATCAACTCACAGTGTGGCTGAAGTTGTCAGAAATCTTTGGAGRTTCTTTAGTTCAATCCACCTGCTCAAAGTAGGGTCAGTTAGAGCCACTTGCACAGAGTGTCCAGTTGGATTTTGAATATCTACCAGGATGGAGTCTCCACAAGCTTTCTTGACCACCTGTTCCAGTGTTGGATTATGTTCACAGTAAAAAAAAAAAATTAAAAAATAAAAAAAAAGCTTTTTCTTCTTCAGAAATGGAATTTCTTGCGTTTAAATGCATCTCTTCCAGTCATTGGATGACAGTGTGCCAAGTCTGGTTCTGTCTTTTTCATTCCTTCTTGCATTAACTCTTTGAACTAGTAAATGTAGGAAGCTTTTAGTACTCTAGACTGTACAACACACTTAGGTAATAAGTTTGTTAAAATTTATTATAATTCTGGTCAAATACAGTCATATTTTCAAAAAAGCACAGCCAAAAGCTTTAGATAAATCTTAAGCAGTCTTACAAAAAGTCATACCTTGTCTCAGAAGTGCATAAAACAAGATGATGGATCCTAGAACAAAAACTAYCACTAAGAATACCACACCACTAACAGACCTTAGTGTTTTAATCTGTATGCTCAAATATCAGCCCTTGCAAATGAGCTGCTCTTTWATAATGCACTATGAAGACAAGTGATATCTATCAGTATTATATGACCAAAGTCACAGTGTCTTTTACATCCYGAAGCCAATAGCCTCAGTTCCTTCCAGAGACAAAAATAAACCTGAAGATGCTGGAAAAAAAAATGGGAAGAATTTTCCCTAGAGTAAATGTATTCTCCAAAGCAAAACATATGCACGAGTAMAGAAGAAATATATGGACATTTCCACTAAAATCCACTGACACAAAGATGGTAAGTACCCCCAGGGCAGGGAGAATCAAAATGTCATAGAAGAAAGAAAGTGCTTGACTTTCTTGAAATACTATGCAATTACATGTGTTTAAGAAAAATAAGCACAATCTGAAACATAGTCATGGTAATAGGATGAGAAGGTGATCAATTACAGGAGTATCTAAATGGATTGCTTGGAAAAGGGCTTTACTGGTTTTTTTTTTTTTTCTAGGTGCATTAAGAGAGTGATTACCAAAGAAGGAAAAGAGTTAAACTGAAGAAAAATACCCTCAGAAACTGAAGAAAATCTACTATTATGTATGCAAATATAAAGCCCAACTCTTTCTGCAACAGGACATTATTATTTMTCCTGTCACAGTATCATTTGAAGGCTTAATAATCATATTCTGTCTCTTATTTAGGTCATTAATGAAAGTATACAAGTGCTGTGTGCTACTCATGTGCTTAAAATTAATTGGGCACATAAATGTTTGCAAGACAGATTCCTTTGTGGTGCATCAGTCACAGAGGTTTTGGCAATTTAATACTTTTTTAAGCAGTTGAAGCTTTGGGGGTTTTTGTTTGGTTTTGGTTTTTGTTTTATTTTTTTCAATAAAACCATAAATTGCAAAATAGGCTTTTAAAACTTTTCTGATACTCACTTTTTCAGACCTACTTGAAAGTGTATATAAATCTTATCTGCAAAGTTTGGAATTTCCCATTAATAATAATGAAGAAAAAGAAAAGAACAATAACTTGTTCAAGAAGAGCCTGGAATTTTTCACTGAGAGTTATTCAAYAGAGTAGAAAACTGAACAAAGATATAAACATCAAACAAATGAAATTTTGATTGTCATTTACGAGGAGAAAACATCTGTAATGGATAGAACAAGCAATCTTGAATCTTAATATTCAGACTTTAATGAGTAAACAGATATTTCACCATCTTGTAAAACAATGGTATTATGAGCTCAGTCTGGTTAGAACTACTCGGGTGCTTAAAGAAAGCCTTAAGTGTTTTTCTGGATCAGGCCAGAATGGTCAGCACCCTGCCAGATTAATTCTTGGAAGAGTTTACAAAAGATAGTGAGAAAACTTGTGCATAGCAAGAAATCCAAAACAGTGACCAAACAATGCATATTGACAACAGGGTGAGCCAAGTTCTTGAAGAGAATGATCTGAGGTACAGAGTGTCAAAGAAAAAATTATTTTGTGTCTTTTTTTTTTTTACTGGAAAAATTTTTGTCCTCAGTGACAGTCGAATGGATTCCAGGCAAAAGTAGAGTTCCAAAACTTTTTTTTTTGTGTGAAACACCACTTCTATTTGCACAAGCAGGCAAGTAAGCTCACTTRTGGTTGGGTTTGTGGGAAATGCTAATGTAAAGAAAATCACCACTTTATCTCAGTGCAAAAAGCAAGGAGTATGCCTAGATGTATGGAAACTGCTAAGAGATGAAAGAGCTTTTAAATAACCTGCCTGACTTACTGACTTGATAACCTCTTTTCATCACTGAAATGTTTTCAAGAAAAAGTTTTAGACTTTTTCTACCTATGCTTCTTGCATTATATCCCCTTCTTTTCTCACCACAGAATGGGTGTATTTGCCAGTTCTGTCATATTTCATGAGGGTGAGATCCTCCACCTTCATGAAACACTTGGCTTTCTCCTCTCCGCCCTTCTTGTGGGACCATTGAAACTCTTGCAACCCTTTCAGGGCTGGGTTGATGGGACTCTGTGTGACCTGGTCAAGTGGAAGGTGTCCCTGCCTGTGGCAGRGGGATTTGAACTGGATGATCTTTAAGATCTCTTCCAACAGAAGCCTTTCTATGATTCTATGGTTTAAGGACAATGGGATCCTGAGTTAATTCTCTATTTGCTGGTAGTTTGTGTCTTTTCTACATGCTTCTTCCATTCCATCCACAATTCATCAACCCAATTATACATTAATTAGTCTTTATTATGTATTTACTATCTAGCCATTCAGGCAAATTCTAATTTCTCTTTGGCTCTGCCTGGGATGGAGTTAATTTTCAYCACAGCAGCCTGTATGGTGCTGTGCTTTGGATTTGTGGCTGAAACAGTGCTGGTAACACATTGGAGGTTTGGCTTTTGCTGAACAGTTGTTTGCACAGCATCAAGGCTTTATCTGCCCCCTTCCTTACCCCCAGTGAGAAGGCTGGTGTAGGGCAAAATGTTACAGGGAGACACATCTGGGACAGCTGATCCCCACTGACCAGAGGGATATCACATACTGTATGTCATTGTGCCCAGAAATAAAAACTGGCAGAAAGAGGAGGAAGGGAAAATTGCAGCATTTGTCTTGCCAAGTAGCTATTGTGTGTGCAGAGACCCTGCTGTCCAGGAAGAGGCTGGATATCTGCTGGCCAATGGAAAGTAATGAATTTATTCCTTACTTTGTTTTCTTGCATGTGCAACTTTTGTTTTCTCTGTTAAACTGTTATCAACTCAGTCTGTGAGTCTTCTCCCCTTACTTTTTCTTTCTTCCTGTCCCTGGGGAGAGAGGAGTTGAGTGAGTGGGTGGGTGGGTGGGTGTTTGGCAGGTGGCCAGGGCCAACCCACCATCTTGGCTAATTGGGTACTTGAATTAAGTAGGAATCCTTTCATTGTATGATAATAATCTAGGAAATTTATCATTTGGATCAATCTTAAAAATRTAATTCACCATAAACTGTGTAAAATTCCTGATTTCTTTTTTTCATTGTATCCATCTTTGTTCTATAATWTTTAAATTTCTTATGTGTTTCCAAGTCTGTAGGAGAATGTTATGTTGGCAAAACCACAGCAATTTTACCGGCTCCAACCTCAGTCACGTATTTCATGTTTTCAGAGTTCTTTCACTACCTACAATACATCTGAAGGCCTTGTCAGTTTGTATCCAATTTTACACATGTTTTTGCACTCTCTGGGTAGACTTTGGCCTATTTTACAAGAAGGGTTAGCTGATCTTCCCTTTGAAGTCTGGAAGCACTGCTGCAGCTATCGGCTATTAAAGGAAAGGAGGCACTGTGCCTTCCATAAGGGGATTTCAGTCCTCATTGATCACTTTAACATTGCCAGAAATCAAATAATCCTGATAACATGGCTGATCAGTTCAGGATAGTCTTTAAAGCAGATCCATACTGATAAAAGCAGAAAGGTAAACTCAATGAATTGTGTATGTACCCTGTATTTACTCAGCTCTGAACATTGCAGTGGTTATTTGTGAGGTTAATGAATACTGAGATACTTGATGGATAGACCTCCCACACTTAATGAGTGTGCCTTATAGGAACTTGAAGTGCATGTCCATTGAGAAGCCAAAAATAGTAGGAATATCTGTAATTTTCTGATTTCCCTGAATTCAGTGGTTACCTGAAAAGCCAAATATTAGAATACTGTTGCACAGTATTGTATAAGGCACTGGAACTGTCAACTTCTTTAAATGCAGAAATGACTACTCTCCCTACAATGTTTCGGTTGTTACAGGCATGCATCAGTAATTAAGGCAACACAAACAGCAAATCCTCATGAACAGAGTCATAATTCTGACTGCAACAGAGTCAATGATTTATTAATTTAAATAATTGAATAATTTAATTTAGTTTAAATTATTTAAACAATTTAAATAATTTTAACAATTTAAATATCATGAGACTAGGTCAAGAGCATGACATAAGCAAGATGTCTGYTTTGCTACCAGCTCTGGATCAAACACAACATTATTATTTCTTTGGTCAAGCACTGTGTGTTGCAATGAAATACAAATTTGCTCCTGGTMCAAAAAACAGTGCAAATAAGGAAAGGTGATGGGTTACAGTGGTAGGTAACTCCCTTCTGGAAGATTCAGGAGCACCTGTTTGCTGGCCTGATGGGCTCTCTGGAGAGGTGTGCTACTTACTGGGGGCTGGGATGGGAGATGTCACTGAGAGACTGCCAAGCTTTGTGCAGTCTACAGACCATTTTCTGCTGCTGCTGTTTTGCCTGGGCCCCAGTGATAGAGCCAAGAGTAGGCTGAGGAGGATCAGRAAGGATTACAGAGCCCTAGGAGTGATAGCAAGGGACTTTGTAGAGCTTGATTTTTTTTCATCGGTCCTTCTAGTCACGAAGAARGGTTTGAAAGGGCCATCAAATCTGTTTGACCAACAAATGGTTACAGGATGGGTGCCACAGCCAGGGGTTCAGCTTCCTTGCTACAGGAGTCTGAGATCTGTAGGGTGGCAAGGAGAGTGCTCAGCAAGCCCAATACCCTGGACTTCAGAGGAGCAGACTCCGGCCTCATCAGGGGTCTGCTTGCTAATGTACCATGGGAGAGAGCCCTGAAAGGAAAACAGATACAAGAAAGCTGTTCAGGGTTCAAGGATCACCTCCCCCAAGCTCAGCAGTGATGCATTCCAACAGAGTGGAAGTCAGGCAAAAGCCAGATGGCCTGCATGGATGAACAAGGATCTCCTGGACAAACTCAGACACAAGAAAGCCTACAAGAAGGAGGAAGCAAGGGCTGGTAGGTTGTGAGGAATGCAGAGAAATTGACTGAGGACCAGGGATCAGGTTGGGAAAACTGACAGCATTAAACCCTCTCAAGGACATTGAGGGCAATAAGCAAGCTTCTGTAGATCCCCTAGTGAGAAAAGGAAGATTAGGAAAAATGTGARCCCTCTCTGGAAGAAAGTGAAAGACATGGCCACCCAGGATATAGGTTGAGATACTCAACAACTTTTTGCCTTGGTCTTCACCAACAGGCATTCCAACCACACTGTCTGAGTTGCAGAATGCAAAGGCAGAGTTTGGGAGAATGAAGAACCATCTGCTGTAAGAGACAATCAGGTTTGAGACCATCTAAGGAAACTGAAGGGCCACTAGTTCATGGAATTGACGAAATTCATACACAGGTCCTGAAGGAACTGGTGGATGAAATCACTAAGCCACTATCCATCATATTTAAGTTGTGGCATTATGGTGAAGTTCCTGCTGACTGGAAAAGGGTAAACAGCCCCCATTTTTAAACAGGGGAAAAAAGGAAAAGCTGGGAATCTCACCACAGGGCCTGACAAGGTCATAGAGCTATACTGAGGCAATGGAAATCAAGGAGTTGATTTGTGACAGCCAGATGTGTGGTGTAAACACAGGAGAATAATGCTGGGAGTACCCTAACTATACTAGGGCAAATGGAAATCAAAGAGTTGATTTGTGGTGGCCAGCTGTGTGGTGTAAACACAGGAGGATAACATGAAATTGGGATTAATCTTCTGTAATTTGGARCATTGAATTCAGTTTTAAATTCGGAATGTATTTCAAATTCAGAGCCTAAACCTTACTGATTCCCTTACTAAAAATGTAGGCAACTGTTCAGTTGCCCAGGTATRGGTTTCTGATGCCTGTGACAGATGGTAACTGTGATGTCCTGCTGAAGGGAGCAATATGCAATAGAACCAGCTGGAGGCCAGAGAAGATTCTAGAAGACATCTGAAATGGCATGGGACTCCTCTGTATTCACAGCTGCCATGTGCCATAGAGCTAGATGAGAAAAATCATTTTCTATGGAGGCAGAATTTAGCACAAAAAGAATTGCTATGGCCTGCAGTCCTAAGGAGGTGACTATGACCACGTTTCTGTTTTACACAGCCTATAGAGAAACTGCCAAATGGTAAAAACCAGTAGCCAAAAATTATTTAATTTACATTCCRAGGTATCCTTAGTTCTGGTGAAATGATCCTGTGGGAATTTTTCTTATTCAAAAGAATATKACATTTAATTATATATTATAYATTTAATTATATATATATTTTACAATAACTCTTCCAAATTTGATTTCTTCAGCAACACTTTCTCTCTATTGCAGCAACAAATGTGTGGGTTGCATTATTTTACCTTTTGACTGGTGACCCAATYTATTTGCTGTTACTCATTGCTTGATAATCACCATAACAGCCATAAATACAGCAGTTTTGTGTTCTTAGGAACTTCCACTATGAAAGACTAAGGTCATAAAAGCAAGAATTTGTGGCTGCTCAGTTTAGCTAGAACAGCTGTAGGTAGTTCATCTACAGAAATTCAACAACGTGCACTGCAAAACATGACATACTGCTTATGATGCCAAGGCTTTACTTGGCAAACTTTTTTTTAGAGAAGAAAAGACAAGGTTAAGGTTAAGGTTAAAGTACAGCTACATCCTCTGACTCCAGGAATCTAGCTAGCTTTGCTCATTACATAATACAGAAGTATCCATAAGCATCTGAAAACACAAGATGCATCAAAGTGGGCA
>NW_026623258.1:2465165-2467168 GCF_030028575.1 Malurus melanocephalus | reverse complement strand
TTTTCTTTTCTTTTCTTTTCTTTTCATAGCTATAGGAAGAGATTAGAAACTCAGGTATGGAAACAAGCAGCTCTGTGCTTTTTTAAGCATCTCTTAAAAGCAGCCAAGTGCAGAAACAAACTTCCTGAGTAGAAACAACTAACAATGAGTCTTCACTACAATTCTGCTTTTCTGTTTTTAAGTATCTGTAACTTTACTTTTTATCTTCTTAAAATACATTTTGCAATGATTCTTCTCTGAATCCTTARCATTGATTTATCCCAATACATTTAAAATCCTTCCAATAGTCTGCACCTTCCTTGAAGGTGACAGACCTGCTTTAGAARAAAAGGTTACAAAGAAGATTCCTATGGATACCATAGGTTTCTTAAAAATATTTATGCTTGACATGAATGTTAGAGAGTTTTGTGAAATAGSAAAATACAGGAAATATTTAAAGAAGCCATATATGCTTCCAGCTGAGTGCTAGGGCATCCTGACCGCAGATCTGGAACTACAAAAAACAAGTCATAAACCTCTGGACCTCGTAATTAAGAAATTTGGCTCAAGAAGGCAAAACCTATCTGTTAATCCATAGTTAAYTGTTACACCTTTTTCACAATTGTAYAGGCAGAAGAAAATCATGTTTTGTTGAATAAACAGTGCTTACCTCAAGCAAAACCAGCTGATGCTATTGGAAAAGTGTGAAGGACATTGAGGAATCAAATGATCATCAAGCTCGAGGCAAATGCAGAAAAGACAGAAATGCAGAAATGTGTTAGAGACAGCCAGACCTCTGGTGCTTTCCCCAGCTGGCTTAATTTCATTTGTTACCTTCTTCATGCTCTSTAATGAAAATGTGAGTGTACAACAGAAACAGAGGTACAACAGAGAACCTGGAAAAAAAAGACAGAAAAGGAAATCAAAAACAAGAGAAACTAAACAAAACAGGACATGAAGAAAAATAGAATGGAATAGAAGCACTAACAGGAAAGGATGTCAAGTAGGAATCAAGAGGGAGAAAAATGATTCACACAGAATTACACATAAGGGTTAAGAAGATGGTGGAAAGCAGAGAGAAACTGCAAAAGGAAAAAATGAAATTATTTACTGATAAAATGGGCAAGTTTTACATTTCTAGGATGTAAGAGAGAAAAAATCTACCCAAAACATGGAGAAAAAAGTAGGTAGGGAATCTTATAAAGGAAATGAAATAATAAAATACAAAGGAGCAAAGAATAATTGAACAGAAGCACTAGAACTAGAACTTGCTTGAAGACCTGCAAGTAGCTGGAAATCGAATAGACAAGTGCATCAAGTTATCAAAATACCTTAAGAGGACTGCATTTGTTAAATATCAGTTCCTTCTGATGATGCAGTCTTCCTTGCTCCTGCACAAGAAGTGTGTTTTGTGAAATGAGGTTTCCAATGTACCACCTAGCAGTTCTTTCTTCTCATTACCAAAAGATTTATTCAAGTTATTTGCCTTTGTATTGTCATGCCAGTAGGAGTCAGGCTTCTGTAAACTTGCCAGGTGGTCTTCTTTCTCAAATTCTCTGTGTCCAAAGCAGGGAGTTGCTGAATAGGGGAAGACTAATAAAAGAAGCAAAAAAAATGGCAGTTCTAATTTCATTGCATATACTTCCCACCTCACCTTCTAGGAGGCTGGCTTAGATCTGAAATGTGATGTTGGGGCCTTGGTGTTTTATGCCAAAAAAAAAAGAAGTAGTAGTTATTAATATCAAGCTGCACTAGCCAAGTGGTAAAACAGATCAGTAAGCAGAAAGAGCAAAAATTAATTCCAGTGCGGAAAGCAATTCCTCTAAACAGGAAATCTTGTGGAGAGAAGTAACATTGTTCATAAATTGTATCTCTTTCTTAGCTAATTAAAAAACCCTTTTTTTGTAGCGTGTATCCTCACTTTTTGTATCCTCAGCTGGCTGCGATGCAAAAACCAATCATGTGAGGCTTGATGAATTAAAATCACAGTTTTCTTGTCTATTTGGCTTGCAAAGTTTTCCCCA
>NW_026623258.1:2370012-2465005 GCF_030028575.1 Malurus melanocephalus | reverse complement strand
CCCAAACCTTTGATGTCCTACTTAGGCCTAATAATAAAAAGCAGAAAGATGTTCAGGTAAAGACATAACTCTGCGTAGGAAGAAACATCTACAACATTCACAATTAGTCACAGTTAATGTTAAATCTGGAGTTTAAATGCATCATGCCAGATTTTCCTTTGGTGTGACTGTAACTTCTTTGACTTTGATAAAGCTGGATGGACTGTTTTATATCAGGTAGGATCTGCCCTTCTGAGTCATATTGTGAATGAGAAGAAAAGAAGGAACAAAACTTGCATAAGGATTAGAAGATGCCTGGTTTGTATCTCATTTAAATTCCTGTTGGTTTTCCAAAGCATTATGAAGGCTTTTGTGTTTTGTGATGCCGTRTGCAGCATTATTAAAAGTATCTGTAATGTAGTTCTTCTTTAAGTAGAAATTATTTTGATTCAGATATTAGATACATATTCAAATGTAGAAGAAATAGTATTTTCTTCTSTATTCCTCTCTGGGCTAAGCCCAATGATTTGCTATCTTTACCCATTTCTGTAGCCTTTTTAGGCTTTGAATTTTGCTTAATTGTCTTATATAAAAATGTTGAAGCCTTGGAAGTGTAGGGAAAGAAACAAGAAATCAAATCCTGGACTAAGTATTTATAAAACTTAGAGGTGAAACTACACAAAATTAATGCATTTCTAGCAGCATTACTTATAAGATCTTGTCCATGAGAGGACAACACTGCAGAATGTCATCTAATGAGSCTGATGTTCAGGAAAGCATCAGTACAAGTCAAGTGACCAGTAATGCTCCATAAAGCTGGGGGGGAAATTCTCCTAGAAACAGGAATGATCCCAGAGAGAGCASAGAGGAGACTAAGGAGGAGGTGAAAGGGCTTCACTGGTGAATTTAGTGAATTCCGATACAGCTGGGCTCTGACCAAGAGTTTATAATTTAGTAGAAACTTTGATCCATGCATCAGATTCCAGAGTAGGGGGTAGAACAATGGTGATAGACTGTTCAAATGGGATTCATGGGACACCACATGTGAGATCCCACCTGACTTCCAGTTGGTGAAAAGTGCAGCTTTTCTGTAGGTTCAGTTTAATACCTGTCAGAAGTTTCAGATGTCAAAAATGACATYTAACATGGCTTCTGATGCCTGGCTCTCACCAGAGCATTTTGGTTCATTTTCCTCCCAGCTGCTGCTGCTRTAAAACATCCATCACTGTGGGCTCATCTCAGACACAACAAACTTAATGTTTGTTAGACACTTACATGGGAGCAAATGAAGGAACTCCCAAAGGTGACCATGTAATTCAACTTTATCTTTATTTTTAATGAAGAGGAAAGATTACTTCCTCTCTCCTATTGCATCTACCGCTGTTAAAATGGGGTGAATGGGTGTTGCTCCCAGAGGACTCTCATGCTTCCCAAAGATAGCAGATACCTATGTTTAAGTAACCAAATCCTACCCAAGTGTGCCACGTGAGTTGAATTGTTGTTTCAGTGCCATTGACTCTATTGCCTGAACTAGAAATTCAGATTATAATGGGAATATTATTGTTTCCTGACTGACCTACAGCAGCTGCTCCAGGAGAGTGTTGATGGTACTGAGCTGACAGTTCTGTGGGTCCCTTACTGTCCCTTATGTGTCCAGCCCTTCACTGAAGTATAAGGCTCCTAAATTTAGATGACTGAAACAACTTCCTAACATTCATTAGTATTAGAATTAGGTTAGAAACATCACAGGCTAAATAAATGTCTATACATAATTATTTAAAACCAAAAGGTATTTAGATCACAGAACTGTGGTATTTAGATAGACCCTTCTGATTCTAACATATAGACACCATGAATAATATTTGTGTGAGATATTATTTTTGGTATTCAATCCTGAAGTCACTACTGTTTCTTGGATACTATGTTAATAACTATATTAGTATGCAATACTATAACTAAATATAAAAGTGTTCACAGAGCTTATTTATTGATTGTCAAGTCTAGTTATATTATAACTAGGGAGGTATAAAATAATTTTAAAACACTTAACAGAACAAATAAACCATGGCCTTCATCAAAACACTTCCTGGAGAACGAGAATCCAGAACATATAGTCAGAATTGAACTATAATGGTTTGAAATCTAAATACATAATTTTTAAAATCATGTAATTTTTATTAATTATTTTTGTTGTTACTATAATAATCATTATTAAATTTCTTCAGCATTTTTTGCATAGCATTAAAATCTGCTCTCAAAATTCTTTAGGCTGGTTCAATAATTTTTCATCAAAAATTTCAAATTTTTGAATAGAGTGGAATATTCTGAAGAAATATGTAGAGAGAAAATATGAAATTTTTAGTTTACCCATGAAACTAAACTAGTAATGTACCTTCAGAGCACCAGCACAGATCCCTGTTCTTAAATGGCACTTCATGAGAATCAGTCAAATATTTGTTTAATAAATGTCTTTCTATCTGTGTCTGTATCTGACCTAGCAGTAAGCATATAAATTTTCAGAATTGTATACAAATCCAAACCACACAAAATTAGTTCATTTTCTGTTGCAATAAAATGTTGCTAAACTAATTTACAGGTGTGCTGTCTGGARAGAGTCCAGGAGAAGAGCTTCAAAAGTTGCACAGTGAAATCACAAGAATTTGCAAATGATGGTGGGTCGTGCTTTTAATTCTACAAAGAGGTGTGCATCTAAGCAGGCAAAAGGGGTTTTAATCATGGCTGACTCAGTTTGAGGAAATCTTGTTTTAAATGTTTTTTGGTTTTCAAATATTCTCATTTTTTTTTTCCGAATAACTCAGATTCTTACGGAGAGCCTTTTAACAAGTAACAGTTGCTGGTATTAAGGTAAAGATTTTCCTTAAGCAGGAAAAATACTGTCTGAGGACCAAACAGGTATAGAGCTCTGTAAAAGTCTGAATRTTTACTGAGTGTATTTGAAAAACTTTGTCCTGTAAATTTGGCTCATATAAAGAGACATATGGGTTTAATCCTCCACTTCAGTACAACAGTTTTGCACTGGTGTAACTTCGTTAGAGTTGCAAGGGTGTAGAGTTGGAATAACAAAGTGGAGAATCAGACCCACATGTGTTTCATATCCCCTGGGAGCCGTGAATCAYGTGCCTCTCAGATCTGGTGCACATGGAGTGGCATGGAATATCCGTGGGACAGATCCTATGTCATGTCAGCTCATTTACTATCACGTAAATGGTAGTGGATAAAATATGTACTCTGTAGGTKGAACCTCTGGAAGGGGAAGAATGTTCTCAATGTATGCAAAACCCACTGTTGGAATGARCAGTAAGTAATTTCAGCTCTGCCTGTGTTCTGGTATTTGATRTAAAGAGTCAAGGCATTGGTGCAGTACTTAGGAATGGTTGCCCTCTAAAAGAGGTGAGTAAACCCAGTATTGATTTGCAGTGAGTACAGAGAAGTGAATAATTTCACTTATGGAAGGCCATCACTGCTTCTAAAAACCATCTGAATGGGGGTTTGAGGTTTTGTTTTGTTTTGTTTTGTTAAAATTGCAACCAAGCTGTGACCCAGCCCGAGCCTGTTTATGTTACAAGAACTGGTGGATCCGTAGCATGAGGCAACAAGACTTGACTAACAGCTGTAGGAAAACAGTGCRGTGTCCTGATCTGTGTACAAGATTCACAGCATATGCTAAATAGTTATTGTGTACAATGGAATGAATTTAATTGTATTTAGCCGCTCTGTAATTTGCGAATGAATTGTTAAAACATGCTGCAGGATGTCAAACTCATATTTTTAATAAGCTGGGCAAGCTATCAAGTGGTCAATGTTCTTGTGATTCAGCCTTTTTTGATTAGTTGCCTTGCAGGCGGGTTTGGACAGTTATATGGAAACAATACAGGGATGAACAAAGGAGAAACTGGAGTGATAATTTGAGAGAGTAACTGGGAAATTGGTCCAAGGGAAAAAAAAAAAAACCATGATGTAGATGGTTCAAGGCATGTTSCTTTTTATCCTGGTCATTTAAAAACAATGTGCTGTAATTTATGARTAGACAGACCTGGTTAATGCTTGCTTGGTTTATGTAGATGCTTGGGTGTCCAAAAACCCTAAATCAGTTTTATAGTATGCATTACATGTACTGTTGACTGGCTGACCTGAATAAAATGAAGTTTACAAACTGGTTTTGATTAACCATGTCTGAATGTAGACATTTAACCTATTATTAAATTTAGAAGACACTCGTTTATATGTTGTTTTATTGCTAATCATCTTTTACATTACTGTCAGAGTTTCCATAATGTCCAATTCAAAAACAAACCTTGTGCACAGATTAATAAAAGCTCTCCAGGCTTGTGACAATAGTGTAGACTGTGTTTGGAAAACACTCATTCAACTGCGTTGTATTACTATGGAAGAATTACTGCCAGAGACAAAAGACATCTCAGTCTCTTTTCTCTGCAGCAGACTGGATGGATGGTCTGTTAGTTTGACCAACACAGCTCCTCTGGGTTTACTTACAACAAAAACTACTGGAAGCACAGCTTCCCTGGCCGTTCATCCTGATAAATGAGCGTCCTCCTAGACATGGCAAATGTGCTCATTGTGGAATTTCTGTTCGGAGCCTCAGTGGATAAGGCACCCAAAAGAGGTCCTGAGGGTATCCCACGCTGGGCTCTCGTGGCTACTTAGCACTTTGACATGAAGCAATTAGAGCTACATACACTGACTCCATCTCTTCCAATAAAATAACTGCTGCTGGTGTGGGTCCAGGCACTGCCACATGTTGTCCATATTGTTTTCTAGCGCGCAGTCTCGGGTGTGCATTTCACTCGTGCCAAGAAGCTGTCTCCCAGGTGATATCTGAACAGAGATCAATGGGAGGCACGTACCAGAGTTCGTTTCCACAAAAGAAGTTTGGAGGTTCCACCTGGGTTGAGGAGTGAGACAGTTCAGTTGTACGGATGAAATCTCCACCRGTGTCAGCTGGACAGAGAATCAGTCGTGGTTCATTTTCATTGCTGCTGTAAATGAGGCCATTAAGTTGCAGAGAGGCACAGCTGAAGTTTCTGAGGTATGTATTGCCTCAGAGGAGGCCCTAAACAATCCATTTGCATGTGTGCTTCTGAAAGGGAAAACACACAGTTTGAAAAGCTATTCTGCTTTGGGATGCTTACAGGGGGCTTAGCTTCCATCTGAAATCTATTTTTCCTGATTCAGYGCTTTGAATGTGGCAACTCATTAAGATATCAAGTATCTTAATGCGTGTTACCAGCAAAAATACAAACTGTAGATTAAAATCTGTTTTGCATTGAACCTGTGGGACTGAAGCATTCCACTCCAACTCCAGCATTTACTATGAGTATATAAGGGCTGGGAGCAATCAACTGCTAAAAGAGACTCACCTCACCATACCTCAGGTTGATTTCCAGCTTCTATTTCAGGGGAAATATCTGCATATTTTCCCAATAAAACTAGTGAAAAAAACCAACAAAACTAGAAGTGATATGCTAACAATTAAGGAACCAACCCCTCTAAAAYTGAAGGGGAAGGTAATGGGCACATCACCAATACCTTTCACACAGCAGGAGTTGACCATGTCTTGTTGCATGCACCTCCACAGCCACTGGTTTGGCTTGGCTTCAAGGGGGTCATTGTGGAACAGGACACACTTACATTTGGAGAAAGGTGGCAAAAAATCATTTATTGTCTATGCTTCAGATCATTGAGTTTTATCAGACCTTTGTGAGTATTGTTTGCAGTTCCCTTGAGATGTACAGAAGAATTCAGCCTTTATTGCCTCCAGCCTTCTCTCCTCAGCTGAGATTCAACTGCATGTCTCTGCTAACAAACCATCCCCTCCAGCTTCTTGACATCCACAAAATAAATATTACATCTCGTAAAAGAAACCAAAGCACTTAGGAGGAGCAATTTCCATGAGTCTCTTAACCACACTGCACAGTCTGCAGAGCTTAAAATGCAATGTGAGTTGGGAATGTGCTTCTTCCCTCATAGGTCAGGAGGGGATTGCTATTTCCAAATTACCACACCTGTTGAGTGCAAACACGACCTAACCCTGCAAACTGGAGAAATGTGGATGCTGCAAGAGTAAAAGAAGCCCTGTTTTCTGTCTGACCATCCAGTAAAACAGATCTGCCTTTGCCATCCTTCTGCACCCTATGGATCAGCCCACCGCCTCACTGGAGGCCATGTGGAAGGCTGAGGTCCCTCATTCCTGCTTCCCTCAGGAACATTTGATCAGTCAAGCAATGTGAGCAGAGAAAAATGCTGCATGGAAAAAAAGGCATATAAATAAATCTGATAGGGAAAAAAACAAAGCAAACCAAACCTATATTCAATGTATTTTCAAAAATATTGGGAAAGCTTTCATTTTGCAGAAGGTTCAAAATGTGGAACTGATTAATTCCTTTATTGTCATAAAAGCAAGTTTTCTCCTGTGAATTTTTTATACATCACTGCCCAGCTGATCATTTTTTTTAACTTAACATCTTGGCACAACATTGTTGCACTATGTCAAGAAGTTCAACTTTTTTTTTTGTAGGATCATTTTTCCCAAAAAATTTGAAGATCGATATTTCCTGGGCTTGACTTTCTAAAGCCTTTTACTGCATCAGAATGACATGTGGATTTCAAAATAATGATTTGTTATCATCATAGACTGGAATAAGTAYATCCTATAAAGTTCATGGAGTTCATGACCAGCATAATGCTATATTAATCAATATAATTTTATTAYGCAGAGTAGATATGGTAAATTTCAAATAATTATTGTTTCTGAYACCTTGTGGTTGGTTAACCTGTAGTTTCAGGAGAGTGATCAGAAGACACTAAGAGGAAAACCAGATATCATATCACTGTATAATTTGTTCCAGTGAATACTTTTGGAAAGGAGTACTTTTTCCTATTTTAAATTTTCTACCTTTAGCTTATACTWATGTGGAGGTTGTCAAACAAGAGATTGCCTGTTAAAAGTTTCAAGTGCTCCTTTTAGACTTTGGGACTTGGCAACCTCTGAAATGTTAAATTTTGAGACATTAACAATGATATCTAATAACATAAAAGTCGTAAAAGTTATAAAGCTCATAAAAATATAGTGGGATCATTCTCGTAAGTTCAGCTGTAACCCAGTTATAGAGAACTATTATCTGCACAAKTTAAAATTCACTTAGTGAATCTCAAACAGAGCAAATCCCTTTTCCATTTATAAGCATGTAGGCAACAGCAGGAAAAACAGCATCAYCTGACAGATTTGATTATCCTGCAGTAGGCCTGAAAGTCATAACTGTATTCCAGAGAGGTGCATATGATGGGATGATGTCAAAACACCTGGGTGGAACTCTGTCAGCTCCTTGTCTCCTGTTGGTGTGATCCCTGTGCAGCTGTCACAGAGGCTCTACAGTGTGTCGGGYTTAATAAAAGCACTGAGTGAAGGGAATGAAGCAATTGCAGAGCCATTCAGTCGAAAGCAGGTCCTTCACAA
Source organism: Malurus melanocephalus (assembly GCF_030028575.1). Taxonomy (NCBI): domain Eukaryota; kingdom Metazoa; phylum Chordata; class Aves; order Passeriformes; family Maluridae; genus Malurus; species Malurus melanocephalus. The sequence continues at coordinate 2,457,531 of NW_026623258.1, read as the reverse complement.
TTGATTGGGTAATTAAAAATATGAATGCAGCTAATCCATGTTGACATTTTTATAGCCTTTACATGAAACAACCTTTAAGGGTTTGTTGGAGTAGAGAGATAAAATTCTATGGGAGGACCACTGGCAGTCGATCACAGAAAAAGAAGGTATTATATGAAGAAAATGCTGGTTTAAACAGAGCATAAGAAAATAAACTAGATGCCTAAAAATAAACATCAATGGGAAGCTCCTACATAAAAATCACTGCTGAAGTAGTTGTATATATAATGATGAATCTGTAAAAACAAGCACTAAGCTATCCCAGAGGCGACTGAAGTGCATTGCTGCACACACCCTTAAGTGACATGGAGAATGGTGAATAGTGAGGATGATATTCTACCTTTTCTATCACTCATGGAACTTATTCATCTAATACTGCAACTTCTGGCATACTGTTCATTTCCCGTGTTATAAAACAAGAAAGCTTAGAAGCAAAAGAATGGTTCACAGTTTGGAAAATAAACCATAAAGGAGCTCAGTGATACATAAATCAAAGTAACAGATTTATTAAAATACATCCATGTGTACAGAAAACAACACAATTAATATTCCACCATTCTTCATTGTAGTAAAGAAAAGGCATGAAAGGATACAATAACACAGAATTTGAAGACCAGGGAAAAATAGAAGTATCCAGCTTCATTTTCACAGTGATGTAGTTCCCATTGAGTGTTGTGCAGTGAGAACTGCAGTGGATTTGACATCATGTAAAATAATTACATAATGGAAGTCTTTCCAGCTGATAGATTCTAATTGTCAGTTGATAAACTAATAAACCATGGGACATGGTAAATAAGTTCCAGTGCTCCATAATGTTTGGTATAAGGTAACTTACTTGGACAGTGCTATTAAACAGAMAAAATCTTAATACCATGGATTGGAAGATGATGGATTCTTTTGGTATTCTTCATGTTTGCAGGACATTTAATATTTTAAAATCAATCTGACATAAAGTGCAAAAGAGTTTGTACACAGAGGTGGTCTCTCACCAGTGTTACAGCATATGAACTGGTGAAAGTTGGGGACCACTGGGTTACCACAGCAGAAAATATTTAGTGAAACCAGTCTTTGAAAGTGTAAGTGGCAGGGATAGGACTTTGAATCCAAGAGCTTTTTTTTAAATGTTTTTTTGTCACCAACCACACACTAAACTAGYCCTTAAGAATATTTTAATGTATCAATAGATCTCCTCAGCTGCCATGACCTGCTCTCTTAGTTCATCGTGCCTGAATGTGAGCTGCTGTGCTTACATCCTCTCTCTCTTACTTCTTCCTGAAAAATGGGCCATGCTCYCCTTCCAGCCAGGGAATATGTTGCCACTACAAAATTAGGAGCAAAACAGTCCTCAAGATCTCTTGAATTAATTGGGGCAGATAATTCATAACAGTAGTCAGAGCGATTTTGGCATGAGTCACCTGTACAGAATCTGAACTGTCACAAGGCATAATAATGAAAAAGAAGGGAAACAGACTAGGAAAAAAATACTCTTTATGAAAGAGGTAATGGAAATCTGAACTGTGGTGTCCTGGGATGTTGTGGAGGCAGTGGCAGCACGTTCCAGASAGGATTAGCCAAATTAATGGACAGCATTCCATTAACAGATACGAGAAGGACCAGACAGGTATGTGCTCTCTGGCACCTCTCATGTGTTGGCCTTGGGGGTGTGTGAGTTTTTCAAGGGCTGCAAAAGTAACCATGATCATGGGCTGTCATTGCCTCTCCTGTTGCCACTGCTGGGGATAGCAGGGTTAAACGGTGTGAAGACAAATTCTTGAGTGCCAAAAAATGCTTATATTGAACAAARTTTTGCTCTCAGTTTTAACCCAGGRGAAGACTGTAAACTAATTTTACATTTGCAGATAACTGTGGAATATAAAGCAGCGCATTAAAATTTCAACAAATATATTAATAAATGTGGCATAAAATATCCAAAAGTAGAAAAACCTTTGAAGAAACCTTGATTTTATTCCTCTAGAAAATAGGCGTCTATATGCATAATATTCACCTTATTTTGTATGATGAGAAAGAGAAATAATAGGTAATTTCTCATCCATGTAAATTGATAGAGGTCACCTGAATAGGGTGTAAATATTCTGCTATGCACAAGCTGAGTGGTTGATTTAAAATTTTTATGTCAATGTTCTCAAAGGTATTAACCAACTACTGAGCTAACCCTGAACTCATGGAAACTTTGACAGAGGGTGGATCCCAAGAAATTTAAGTGAATTAGTCTCATTTCATGTGGAAAATTGGAGAGAAATATGCATACATTAAGGAAATATGCAAGCTGATGTTCTAKATGTTTATTGCTTCCATGTGTTTATTTCTAAACAGAGTAATTTAAGAAGCTCACTTTGGGCATATGGAAAAAATATAAGAAAAAATCTTACCTAAAATATAAGGAAACAAACCTAAAGTGAGAAGCTTTTTGAGCTTTTTCTTCAGTTCTTTCCATCAGTGGGAATGATTTTTAATAGTTTCTTAGGCTGCTGATGTTACTGATTGAGGTGCTGCTTGCTCATATTTCTGCTTTCTCTATTTTCCTTTTCCTCTTCCTTTCCCTTATTTTCTCTTTTTTTCCCCTTTGCCTTTCCCTTCGCCTTCCCTCTCTTCTTTCCCTTCCCTCCCCTCTTTCCCTTTTTCTGTCTCCTGSCTCTCCAGGAAGCTCTGCAGAACCTTCTTCCTTGGCCCTCTCCCTGTCTTGCACCCACTTWGGTTTTTTACACATGCAGAGAAACATTTCATCCTCACAGGGGGATCAACCAAAACCTGAATGCTCACTTTCCTTCCCACCTGTCAGCACCTGCAAGAGCACCTGCTCACCAATGTCTGCAGTCACACAATGGATGGTATTTTKCTTATTTTTTAAATTCTCTTCTGATTATTGTCTTTACTTTCTTCATTGTGACTTCAAAACCCCTTTCTGTCTCTTCATCCACTTGTCAAAATATTACATCATCCCTGCTTTCTTCTCCTTCTCCTTCACAGCAGCCACTCCAAATACATTTCCCAGTAATATTTCTGTCTAATATGAGCAGTGGGAGACTGGGAGTGACGTGGTTATATTGCATAAATTATGTACCTGCCTTTTTTTCCCTCTGAGATGTAACCTAGAACTTTTCTAGTTTCTCTYCTCCCAGGCATTGGCCACTTGGAAGTCTTGGATGTAAGACATTTCCATTGTAGTAGAAGAGAGGGAGTAATTTAACTTGTTCTGTGGCTATTCCATGAGGAAATCTGCTCCYAGTTAGGGGAGGCTTTCTTTTCAGTCAGTGGGTGTAATCTCACACTTGTGGTATTGAAGAGGATCTTTGGGAATGGCTTGGAGATGATTTATTATGAGTGGGTATTCTCGACTAAGTGAAAAAAAAAATTTAAAATACGTACAAACATAACTAGAGAACCACATCCCATGTCATTCCTGATAACAATGCCCATTGAGATCAGCTTTGTACTTTGCTGGGGAATTGTACTGCTGGACTGACCACACAGTCACTCAATGCCAGTAACAGGAACTGGGTGAATAATGGAAAGGAGGTGGCGAAGATGAACWCTAAAAAGAATTCTTTTCTTTCCCTATTCTTGCAGATTTGCAACTAAACCACACTGGACTAAACCTCAATGATTTCGTTACTGGTTGCAGAATTACTGAAATGTTGTCRGATCCTTGGGATTCTGTTGTGCTAAGTGTTGTGAAAAACAAAGGAAAAGAAACCTGGAGGAATTTACAGTCTGATTATAAGCCAAGAGRCAACAAATAGTTATGGGAGAACAGGAAGCACTGGGAAACTGTAAAATAATTTTTGTCATCATGGCAAAAATGATCTCAGCACCTGAGCTTTCTCATTAGCAGTGTTTTGTAGATATCATGGAAAATATTGGGTGGAAACAAAACTCCTGTTAGTTGCTATAAACAGAGGATTCAGAAATATTTYTGTGGTCTGTTGCAATTTTAGAGCAATCCATTTAAAATTGACTGATACCAATTTTCTTCATTGTGTAGCAACAAGATGAGTAACAATACAGATAAGTAAAGAACTGGGSTCATGAGCTTTGTCTGGCAAACAAAAAATTCCAAGTGAGATTCACCCAAATAAGTCTTGCTGGGCAAAACATAGCTTTGCTGATATATGAGTCTTGGACCAGGACAAGAAATGTAGTTGGGAACACAGCATGTCATAGGCATAATATTACAAAAATACATATATTTTATTAAATGAAATAGTAAAAACTGAATTGCATGTTTAGTCCTAGGACCATGGACTTTAGTTTCAGGCTCCAAGTCCACACAGAGAAGAAAGAGACATGTCTGGGTCAGAAACCTTGGAGCAACCTTGTTTCTTCTGCCACTATCACAACAGTATTTAAAGGGACCAAGGTGCAACTCGGTGAATCAACAGAGCTGTTATTATGAGTTTCTGCTCAGCATACTCTTTCTCCTGCTTACACAGGTCTTGTGCTTCCTATGAGATGAGTCTTYAAGTGACAAAACTCCATGACTAAGATCCTAATGCAGCTGCAYGGCAATTTTTTGACAACACACCCTTTCACCATTTATTTGAACTGGAAACAGTWTACAGGTTCACTGTTTCACTCCTGCATTAAAAATGTRCCTTGGTTTTYGCTGGGATAGAGTTAATTTTYCTCCTCTTAGCTCATTCAGTGTTGTGAKTTTTGGATTTAGTAYGAGAATAATGTTGACAACACACTGATGTTGTAGCTGTTGCTAAGTAGTCCTTACCCAAAGTCAAGAACTTTTCAGCGTCTCATGCTCTGCCAGTGAGGAGGTGYACAAGGGGGAGCATGGCCAGGACAGCTGTCCCAAGGGGATATTCCARCCAAGGAATGCCATGCMTGGTGCATAAAYTGGGGGGAGCTGGGCAGGAGGTGGTGATCACTGCTCGGAGGTGGGTTGGGCATTGGTCAGTGGGYSRGGAGCAGTTTTATTGGGCATCACTTGTTTCCCTTGGGTTTTATTTCTCTCCCTCTWTTGTTGTCTCTCTTTTAATGACAATTATAATTCATTTTGCTTATTTTTTTATATTGTTATATTGTTATATTTTATTTCAGATTTTAAACTGCTCTCAGCCCACCATTTTCTGATTCACCTCAATGCAGCAGGGGCAGTGAGAGGGCAGCTGCATGGTACTTAGTTCCAGGCTGGGATTAAAAAGTGACAAAAAGCAGCATTTTTTAGCATGAAATTGCTCTTCAAATTACATATAGCACTTGGAAGAGTATTCTAGATGATCAAAAGAACAGCAAAATATTTCAACCTACCCAWTTTTTCTATCAAGGTTTAAATTCCTGAACAGGAACACATACATGAAACTACTGACCTCAGTTCAGACATGTCTCTGCTCAACTCAAAAGAAAACCTAAAGCACTGGGGTGCTRCAGGAGTTAACAGCAGGAGCAAAGGTCTGTTCTGTTGTAGATGTCTAAGATGAGATCCAGAATAAAAAAAAGTTGCCCAGAACACAACTGATGTGAAACACCTAAATCCAAGAATAATAAGGGAGATTGTTACATGGCCCGAAATACTCTGGTAAAATCTTAAAAGTGTCTACAGTTTGGCTGCAGCATGTGCTTTAGGGCAGCTTTTGCTGCAGCTGAATGTTTTGAAAGCATATCCTCAGAAGGCTGTATAGGTTTTATACCAGAAAATAACACATGATGCTTGAGCTGCCTGGTGCATGGGCTGCGTTTAATCCAACATGGAGCAAAACAGTCACAGCCACACTTAAAGTGCAAAGTCGAGGGAGAAAATGGGGGATTCAAATCAGCAGCTACTGCTTCYACTTCCCAGGACTGTGGGTCGCCGAGCAGATTGCACAATCAGACTTGGTTAAGTGTCTGTCTGGCCCCATGAATCTTGAATTCTTGGCTGTGTCACAGAACAGATTTCAACACCTTCTCCCCTTCCTCTCCCTACATGCTCACATGTTTGCACAAACAAAGAGTGGTGCATAGCCTGCACTTCAGAGTGCTGGGGAGTGGGAGCTGAAGACCCAAGCTCCTTGTAGCCAAAGGGGGAAYTGAACTCCAGGTCTGCTCTTTCTGCTCCTGTGCTTTCCTGACAAGGCTGTGGTGGTGGAAAAATGAGCTCCTCTCTAAGGTTTTGCACTGAGTGTAGCAGGCAGAGAACCACAGAATGCTTTGAGTTGAAATGGATCTCAAAGCTCATTTARTTTCAGCCTCCRGCCATGGGCAGGGACATMTTCCACTARACCAGGTTCCTCAYCCAACCTGGCCTTGRACACTTCCAGGGATGGGGCATCCACAGYMTCTGGGCATCCTCTTCCCGTGCCCACCACCCTATCAGTGAAGAATTTCTTTCTACTATCTACTCTAAACCTCCCTTCTTTTCTATTTGAACACATTCCCCCTTGTCCTATCACTTCACACCCTTGTGTGGAGTCCCTCCACATCTCTCATAGCCCCTTTAGGTACTGGAAGGTCACAGTAAGGTCTCCCCAGAGCCTTCTCTTCTCCAGAGTGAACATTCCTGACCGTTTCATCCTGTCTTTATAGCAGAGATGCTCCAGTCCTCTGAACACCTCTGCTGGATTCACTGCATCAGGTTCGTGTCCTTCCTGTGCTGGAGACCCCAGAACTGAATTCAATCTTCCAGGTAAGGTCTCAGGATAGAAGAGCAGAGGGGCAGAATCACTTCCCACAGCTCTTTGATGCAGCAGGGCATGTTTGGCTGCAAGATCAAGTTGCTGGCTCGTTTGTGCCTCTCATCCACCAGCTCTCCAAAGAGCTTCTCCTCAGAGCTCCTCTAGATCCACTCTCAGCTCTTCTGTATTTGTMCTTGGCATTGGCCTGACCCTTGTGCAGGACCTTGCTCTTGTCCTTGATGAGGGTGAGGTTTGCACAAGCACACCTCTTGAGCTGGTCACATCCCTGTCACATCCCTGGATGTCACCCAGACGGCATCGGGATAGTCACACTTCTATTTGTGTTATCAGGGACTGATGAGGGCRTATTTAAAGGAAAAATCAGTGACACCACAGCTGAGTGAATCGTTTCAAGATAAATTGTCTTGAAAGGAAAGCTGATGTTGAGTAGCCTGTGTGATGGGTGGAGCAGTGCAGTGCAACACATGAATACAGTTATGTGCTGAGAGAGTTCTGATTAGGGCAGCTGACATCAACCTGTGGCTGAACTGGTTCTTCAAACATTGTCAAAGTAGCCCTGGTCTGGGTTGTCAAGTACCTCTCCGAGATCCAACAAAAGCAAGAACAAAGCACCAATAATTGTTACCATGTTTATTACAYGTTTCTTAGTTTCAGAAAATAATTATGTCCAATAAAAAAATACGTATAGAAGATATGTGAATTCGGGATTAATATAGGACGGTCATCTGCATGGGTCTCACAAGGTAAAACAGATATACAACCCAAATGAAAATCATRGGCAGATGAAAACTAGTTTTTTTCTGTCTGCTTCCTGCTTATCTTTCTGCCTTCAACTCCCCATCCTCCTCTTTCCTTTCTCATTCCTCTGGTTAGAATCCTGGATCATCCTGTACATGGTTTTTAAAAGGTCTGGAAAGGGGCAAGTRCTGGACCAGATGAGATGGCTAGTTTATTCTAATCAAATTCAAAACACTTAATTAATGCAAAATTCAGATTAAAGAAGTCAGCCAAGTCTCTGTTTCTGTTGGAACTTTAGCTTGTAGATTTCTTTACTGTTTATGATTTTTAACTGTACAAGCCCATCAGAAAAAAACTTATTTCTTGTTATTTTTCCTCCAGATAAAAAGATTAGGGCTTTGGGGGTAGGGGAGGACTTTRGGGCTTGCCAAAATTATGGGAAAGGTTTAGCTAGGAAGGTCCATGGCAATTTTGCTAAAAACTTAGAAGTTTGAATAACTGTTGCTGCCCATTACCTCCCATGGGAGAGCCTGTGGTGCCTATACCCAGGAAAAGATCTTGCAGTAGGCTATTGTCTAAGTGTCTCTGCAAACTTGGATTGTTTCATCTGCACCACTGTGAAAATCACTCMAAAGGTGCCAACGTAAAATATCTCAGCTTCAACTGAGTTCTGTCTGCCCAAAGTCCTTAGATGTTTTGAAAATCACAGMCTCATTTTCAGCACAGTGCTCCAACTTAACACTCAGAGCTCAACCAAAGACTAACATGGGTGAGCCTGATTTACTTAAAGGAATAATATTCTACTTTATTTAAAGGGGGGGAAAAAAAAGTGAGAGAAATAACAAGAGCAATAACAGAAGACCTCCCTGCTGTACAGCTGCAGGCTCCTTGTCTGACTGATCWCTCCTTTGAGAAATGCTTGCAGGCTGTTCCTGTCCATCACTCCTGGCTAACTGCTGGAGCTGACTCCCTCCAAATGCTTTCCAAGGATCACCGGACAATTGGCCTTTATCTCTTGAGCTAAYATCAACACAACCCACCAGGATCTTTTTGACAGACCTGCACACTGTTGGGGCAGCAGTGTACTGCAACTGCACTGGCAAATGCCCACAAGAGCTCCTCAGAGGAGGCATCAGTCAGAGAAGGAAAAAGAAATCAAAGTCAAAGTGATCCTCTGTGTTTTTGTGTGGCACCCTTGCCCATCCTTTGGTGCCATGTATATTATTTCACTTACAGAATGTTGCACTGCAGGGGTCAGCAGGGTGGACTCCTGCCTGAGCATTTTGAAATACAAGTCCAAACTGTTAATTTTTTTCAGTAAAAAGAAGAGTGCAACTCGTGTGATGCTTGAATGATCAGGTTGTTTTGTTCTGTGCAGGCCATGAAATATTTAAAATCCTAAATCARCTTTGACGTACCTGTAAGAAAGCATCAGCGAGGTTTGCAGAGGACTGCAGYGATTCAGTTAAGTAGCATCAGTTTTACTTTAGGCTTTTTCAGAAGCCCAGAACACAAAAGAATGTCTGGGACAGCTTAATAAGCAGAGGAACAGAACTGTATTCTGTGATAAATTACATACATAATGAGTAATGACAGAGCTTTTTGCTTTTCTTTTCAATTTTGGTCACAAATAAGCAAAGTAATTAACCAAGTCTTCTCAAAAGGGAAAATTTTTTTCTCAGTGAGCATCAGTAAGGGCTGTATTTTTTCAGCTGCACTGATTCAGAGTATTTTGTATCACCTTTTACAAAGCCAAACAAAGCTTAATGGTATTTCCATTAAATTTCAATTGAAATACTTCCAAAACAGTTCTTCCATAAAGATAGGCTATTTGTCCTGATTCAGCTCTCTGATAAGACCTTATCTGGAATAGCATGTACTGTTCTGGGAAGCATTTTCCAGAAAGCAGAGAAGTCCAGCACAATGAGTGGAATTAAGTTCTTATGAGACGTACAGGGAGTACTGAGATTATTCAGGGCAGAAACAGAGGAAGGGGACATCTCTTGCTGTCAAGTGACACCATTAGAGATGGCTGAATATACAGAATACTGGACAGTGCTGGCCCAAGAAAATAYTGAGGTGAAAGGGTCATGAAGTCTGACATGGAGAGTTGAAGGGTTTTAAACATCATGATCTTGAATGACATTCTGGTGGATGTAAAGAGCTTTATTTAGTTTTTGGGCAGAACTTGCTCACTTAACAAAAGAAATCAAATGATGTAATTCCCTCTAACAAAAATGGATATTCCTTTCAGTCACGTTTCCCAAATGACAGCAAGTCCTAATGGGTATGTTCTTTACCATCTCCATTTTTTTTTTTTTAAAGCAGAAATAAGGATTTTTAAAGTGAAGCCAGTWGAACTGGGCAGAGCAAATATTGACTCTCTCTGAAGAGAACACATTATTAAAAACACAAGTAAATCTGTCTCTCTCGCCATGCAACCATTCCATGGTAAACCAAAAAGCATCAGGTTGCATCAAGGAAAAAAGAGGAAACTGATTTAATGGCTCTGTTTCTCTTCCCATTGGTGTTAATAAGTAACGACTGTAAAGTAAATAGAATTAGATCAATGAGACTAGAATAAAATCAAGCCTTTGTAGGAGAACAAAATAGGAAAAAAMCATTTCTTTTATGTGTGATACATTTAACTAACTAGTTACTGAAATTGGTGAAATACTATCGTCGACTGGGTGTAAAATTTTTGCATAAAACWATGTTTACACTATAAAATAATGGAAAAACATTGCAGTTATTTTTTTTATGTGATATCAAAGGTTACCATGTTTGATTATGTCTTGCTACAACTGTCTTTTCAAGATAGGCATTTTGATGAGAAGAGTTCCATCAAATTTCAGCTGGTTCACTTAACACATTGGATTTCAAAGTTATGTGTATGATTGCTGGAGCAGTTATATAAAAACTTGCAAAATTGTCAGTTCTTGTTGTTTTCTACAGACTAGCAGCAGCTTTTTAAAATAGCTTCTGAAACCACTGGTACCGACAGGTACTTTCCAGAGCTTTTCCTGTTTCACATAGAGYTCATTCTAATGTATTATATAGGAAAATACTGTTTATTACCTTAAATGATAAGATTATTTCTCAGAAGTTGTTGGCTGTTAGTAAAATAACTGGATGAGGTTCCTTATATGGAAAAGACGGAGCTCAGGGGCCATTTGTTACAATGAAAGTTTTCTTAGCAAGACAGTACTTGCCATTTTAGAAAGAGAGGGCTTGTTACTCAGGCATACACTGACAGCCTTGGTGATTAAAGGGGGTGGGGAGGTTTGTGCCAGCTTTACAAAATTACTGGCCTTAATGAGCTTAGAACTGATACCCTCCTCCCAGGGTATTAATGCAGTACTTGAACAAGAAGTATGAAAACTGCAGAATGTGTTCAAGCAGCRCTGTGAGCTGACATACTGCATTAAAAACCTGTGATTATATAATATAATGTATGGTTACTGTAGACCACTGATATCGTATCCTTCTCTGTCCTTTCTGGCCACTACAAGCCTCCCAAGTAATGAATCTGCAATTTCCTTTCATTCCTTCCAGTTTGTCTCATATCATTTTCTTTCCTTTTTTTTTTCAGCCTCTGGTGACTCTCCAGCCTGCCCAAGGTATGGAAAGGGTGTCTCTTTTTGCAGTAAATTGAGTTGGTTTCATGGTTCCCTGGCTGTGGGTCAACAAAGGGCTGCACAGGTGGGTGGGTGGATCTCTTGCACCGACAAAGCTGTGGACAGCTCTGTTTGGGATCTCCTATCGTGCCATCTAGCTGGCCTAGAACTTTTGGAAGACTAATGATAGAGGCTGCCTGGACCAGATGTCCAAACTCTGCTCTACAGAGGACACCTGAAGAGCATTGTAGAAAACAGTGGGGTCAGATTTAACGCAACACTGCTTTCACATGAAGTGACACAGATCTGCAGCATGCTTTCACTGTAGAAAATGTTTCTTTAGCTGATAAACCCAGAAACAGTTTTAAAATTGTCATTCTTTTTTTGCAAAGATAATAAAGCTTCTAAGCCATGCTTTTCCTTAAATATTGCACCAGAGGAGTGATAGATCTTCAGAGCTCTTATAAAAGCAAAACTGAATTTCATTTGAGTCCTCCTTGTACCCTCATTCTACCCCGTTCTCATAAGAGTCTTCTCCTTACCCTGCCCATGGATGAGAAATAGAAAGGTCAGTGCACAGTACATTTTAGTATCTTTTATAGTATTATACATTGACCAAAAGTTTAAATATGGAAAGTATTACAGCACTATGCTATGTTGCATGATTAGAAACACATTTTGCTGGAGATACAATCTATGTTACCAGCAAAATAAGTATGTATAAGATCTGGTTTAACTTAGTTATCCTTTTGTCCTTTTTTTTCTGCTTATTGTTATGTAACAGTTGTGATGGTGAAATGTATAATGACTATTCTGGACAGTACGATAGAGCATCATATGGCATTTATATTGGAGGGTAAAGCATATAAACATATGAAAGTCATTTAAAGATACAATTAAACTTCTAAACAAAGAACTTCATAAATATTTCATTTGAAAACTCAACATCGACCAACTACCTGAGGGCTAAGGGGACTTTTTTAATACAACATAATAAAGATTTAATAAAAATGCTGTTGTTAGAAGTGCAAGTGTGTTAACTCTCTCTGACAGAGGACTATTAAAATGTATCCTTCAGTCAGTTCATTCTTGCATTTTATTTAAACCAGCAAGGTCCTGTGAGTTTACTACCTTGGATTATGGTAAACAATAGAAGCAATATTTACTAGTAATATTGTATCATATMTATCTATATAACCCTTTAATTTAGATAACTCTTTTTATCCTGGGGATTTTCTGCTGGTTGATATGAATTCTGAACTATCCACGTAACCTGTGATCACTTTTATTCAAGTCAATCCTTTGCTGCCCTAAGTACAACAGAACAGACTTTGTGGGTTTTCTTTCAATGTAGGGCTAGAGTTGGATTGTCCATTTCTCATGACTAAAGCCATGATAACAAAGACGAGGCATATTTGCCATTACATGAAGGTTTTACATCCAGAGTGAATATGATTTTGAACCATGTTCTCTAGCAAGGAAAAAAATTAGATGAATAATCTGGAAATTATTGTGGAAGATTTATAGTATGATATGCAAGACTGATTAGGCARTTACAAAACCCTCTTTGACTTTGAAAAGTAGGGACTATTGAATAAGTGTGATTTTCAACTGTCTAAAGCACTCCCAATTGATATTCCTTTAATATCACTGGTGTGTTTAGTTCCAGGACATTGTTTTTTAATAAAATTGTTCAAAAGTCAGTGAAAGACATTTTAAAGTTTTGAAGTAAGCCCTGGCCCATGAGACTGGAATCGAGGGAAATAGATTTATTTTCAATATTTTGGGTATTGACAGAATGGAACAATGAGAGAGATAAAAAAGAGGCTTCACTAGATTACAATACACAGAGAAAATGAAAATGCATTACCTGGAAATTCATTAAGCAAAATTAACAGAGCCAGAAAAATGTCAGAAGTTAGGCCCTAGGCAAGCCCTTCTTTAATGCAGGGAAGCAAGGAAGCACAAGGACTTTAACTTAATATTTGCCTTTTTAAAAAATTTTCTGGCAGATGAAAGCTATGTTTTTTGTTCTTCTGTTTTTGGACTGAGGTGAAGAAAGCTCAAGACACATGCTGTGTTAAGGTGGAGAAGTATATGTGTCTTTATTTTTCAGAGTCAGGATGTGATATTTCRCATTTTTGTATGTTTGTTTTTACTCCTTTTCATTTCACTAGAACACTTTTAAAAAGGATTTTTCTTGMTATTTGTTTACATAAATAATATTTTTTTAGGTTTAAAGGTTTTATAGGTGATAGAACTGCCTATTATTAAAATTACCTAATACTTCCTATTATGAAACTTTGATTTTGTCTGCTTATAATACTGCCAAACTGTAACTGCTCTGACTGAAGTTTTCCATGCCAAGTAGCTGTCCCAGGCTGTACTTTTCTGGAAAGCTCCTGCCAAAACAGTTCTGCCATTTCTAGGAATGATGCAAGGAAAAAAAGTAATTTTTGCCCATGTCCCTGATGTTCTGGGCTTTAAAATGTGCCCGTGCCTCTATACTTATGGCAAGAAAAATTAAAATTTTCAGGGGCCTGCTTTGTCAAGAGAAGGTATGCCTTTGGTGGTTATTTTCCTACTTCAGTGGAGATGCAGGTAAGAAACCTTATTTTTAATGGATTAAAAGCTCCAAAGCATCCTCAGATGTCTGATTGTCCATAGATCTTTCMCTGCTCAGTAGGCACCATCCCTCACCAAGGAACTGAGCATGYCCCAGCCCACAGTGGTAGAAACAAAGGTGGGTTTTCTGACTAATTTTGTCACTAAAATGAGAGCAGGAAGCTGATCTCACATTATATACTTTAATATTTTCAGCTATTAACCTTGTTCTGTCACAAAAAGGTAAAGAATGAATTGTGTTCAGATGCAGAAGAAACAAAAGCTAAATTTGAGAAAGAAAAGGGCCGGGCTGAAACAATACAGCTAAAGAAACAAGAACTCAGGGATGTAAGGGAGAACCAAAGGCAAACAGAAAATTAGACAAAATTCAGAGAATCATAGAATTGTGGACTAGTTGRACTTGGWATGGGGCCTTGAGGACCATCYAGTTCCACCCCACTGCCATGGGYRGGGACATTTTCCATTAGACCGAGATRCTCAGAGCCCCATCCAGCCTGGYCWTGAACASTCCCAGMSATGGGGYAYCCACAGCTTCTCTGGGCAACCTGTGCCAGGGCCTCATCACCCTCACAATACYGAATTTATTCCTGATATCTGATCTAAAGACAYTCTTTTTWAATTTGAGCCCATTCTCYCTTATCCTTGCACTACATGACATCRTCCCTTCAGGTACTGGAAGGCCACAATTARGTCACCCCAAAMCCTTCTCTTTTCCACAYTGAGCAATCCCAATTCTCTCAGCCTTTCCTGGCAGGAGAGGTGCTCCATCCCTCTGATCACCTCGGTCCAGACTCACCCAACAGTTCCATGTCCTTCCTGTGCTGGGTCCCCAGGGCYGATGCAGCACTKCAGGAGGGGCCCCAGCAGAGATTAGAGGGTCAGAATCAGAATCCCCTCCCTCCCCTGCTGCCCACACTGCTTTGAGTGCAGCCCAGGACACTGTTGGCTTTCTGGGCTCCAACACACATTGCTGGGTGATGTCCAGCCTCTCATCCACCACTCCTGAGTCCTTTTCAGCTGGGCAATTTTCTGGGCATGGAATCAATAATTAGGAAATGACGGATTATGAAGACTGAAAATTCTAGACATCAAAAAGTAAGGAATTCTACTTTAAAGCTCTGCCTATGTATCATAGGCAAATTTTAGTTAGAGGTCCATATGATTTTACCTCTAGGATCTCTGTCCCCATGAAAGAATGGAGATTACCTTTCTGGAATATTTTTCTGCCACAGAGAAGGTTGTCTTCATCATCCATTTGTTGCAGAACTGGGAAGAAATSTAAAGCTGAAGCAGAAGATTTCAGTGAGAGAAATGGAGAGCCTCATTATGAAGAGTAGATGTAATTCTAGACATTGACTTTCCATTTCAGCCCTAGATATGTTACTGAGGAAGTAACTTAAAACAAACTTTGCATAAATTGCTGCTAACAGATGCATTCAATTTTTTTGGTACCCAGACTCAGTCTGGGGAAACATATTGGAAGATGTGCKGAAGACTCCCAACTGAATCTTAGGTCAATGGGAGCTGTAAATCAAACCCCAGGTGTGTCAGACTGAATTCTCAAAATTCATGAGTATTATTRACTGCAATCTCTCCGGTTCAACCTGCTGTTTATAGGATGTGMATAAAACTGGATATTGTGGATATAATTAATATTTGTAAAGCTTTCAAAATTATACTGATTAGCATCATAAAAGAAAACTCATGGGGAGGTTAATTAATGTCCCTTAGAGAAGAGTTTGAATAGTGTGCAACAAAGATGGCATGAGGCCATCCATTGAACAATGAGGCCGTGCACTGAACAATGAAGCAAATATTGAACAGCTGTTCATTAAGTAAACACCATCCACTCTGAGAACTGGAACGGCTGGCGTGCTATGGAAAAAAAAAAAAGTTAATGATCATGTAATGAGAGCCTGTATCAAAATGCATATTCTCAAAATAAATCCATTGAGATTGCATGGGTAACCTTATATTTGCCACACTCTCACTTCTGCATAGAACTTYAAAATATTTTTGATGATATTTTTATACATGCTCTATAAAAATATATCCTCACCTGATAATGACTATAGTAAGCAATAGAGATGAAAAATAGAAAAAAAGTGGTGGTTATGGTTAATAAAAAAAGTGTCTATGAACGGAAGAGGATAATGAAGTGGATTTAGAGAAGGGGAAAATAAAGAAGGGTGTGCTTATCTCTACCTGGAAAGTCTGCAGAAAAACATGGAAAGACTAATTCTCCATTATATAAATATTTCATATTTCCAGTGGAAAAGTGCATTTCAAGTAATCATCTTCAAATGCTGTTCTGAGAAWGAGGCATGAATTTCCCATTGATGGCATTACCYATTGAACCTTTTAGTTCTCAGCCTTTGAATTTTCCACATCCATTACAGATCAGTGTCTGCTTCATTGGCATCAAGCTTCCTAAACAATATTATTTTTCCAGCAGCTTAACAAAAAAGTGAGTACAAGTTCACAGCTCTTCACTTATCCACTTGCTTCCATCTCATTCAACATTTTCCACCATGTTGGAGCAACACTTCCCTGTAACAAGCGTCTTATTTTTTTTATAACTTATATTGCAAATATTTTCCCCTTGCCTTCTATTGTCAAACAAGGAAAGTTAAAATAATAGCTGAGAAAAATGTCTGAAAATACTTTCCAAAAGAGTTGTTGGAAGGCAGCAAAATCACATAGAATATATCACAGTGTACTGTCCATGTGTTGTCCTTTGTACTCAGAGAATTGTTTCATTTTTGTTTTCAAATACTCATTTGTATCCCTTTTAATTTTTTGTTACATGATGCTTTGCAGATCAGTCATGAATGGTCACTGAGAAATTGCTGTCCTGACTTCTTTCACTATTATTTCGTATCTTTTGGACGCATTAACTTGCCACCTACTATCTAAGACAGGAGTGCTTTGGTACAGTTATTGTGATTTTCAGAAGGTTTTGTAATATTCTGTTTGACAAATTTGGAACTGCTATCTGTTCTAACAGTATCTGAAATGTTACTCCAGAGTGAATTTTTTTCATTAATTTTTAGGCTAAGAGTAAACAAAATTTTGCCCCAAGTTTTCCTTAAAAATAAAGAACCAGAAGCACAAGAAGGAGTAAAATTAAGTAAAAGATAGACTAGGCGCAGTTGCTATTCATAAATACTGATATTCTATACAATATCCCCACTGTATGGCATAATCTGATCTTTCAAGAATACATTCGCAGTAAAGTTATGCTAAAGATATTAAAATGTGTTTCTTGACCTAACCATTTAATTTTAACAGAGGTAAGGATGATCATAATGATTTTGAGGSTCTCTAGATCAGAACTAGAAGTTCTTTAATAAAAGCTTTATACTTCACATAGCTTGACATTTACAGTGGAATTTTATTATTTCTATAACATATCCTTTCCTTGTAATTACTTGTGCTTCTAYAGAGTGCTAGGCTCAGCTGTTTGGAATGGTGAATTGTAACTGATCTTTTTATGGTACTGTTAGAAAAATAGGTAAAAAAGCTTTTTTAAAGAGTCTACTATTGCACTCTGCAACACAGGSTGCTGTGTTAAATACATTGAATTTCCCTTAAATACATTAAACTCCGTTTGATGTTTTCTTTACTTAACTTCCATTATCTCARTGGGCAATCATTCCCTGGAACATTTTAAAACAAATGGTAATCTCAGTTCTAACCAGCACAGAGTCTTTCATACAACGCTCTTTGCCAGTCACCATGTCGTGTGCAGGCCTGTAATTTGAAAATCCTTATCAAGGAAGAGAAGAGAAATGCACAAATCACGGGAATATAAAATATTCTGATTGTGTAAATGAGCCTAACAATTATTTCCTTAATATATAACCCTCAAAAAGAGGAAAACTACAGATTCAAATAAAAGATTACTAATGTACACATGTGCAATGGGCAAATATTAGGGTAAGTACAGTAAAAAAACACCCATATTGCTTCAGGAATTTTAATTAGGTAATTATCCACAACATGTTTCTTATGAATTTATTGAATATTTTCTTGCTCWGCAACTAAAGAAACTTGAAACTCTGTGAATTCAAAGCAGAATTTAAAGGTAAATAAAAGCAATATGAAGCAATTTTTTTTTAGTTTACATCACATTGTTTAGTAAATTAAATTACTTAAAATAATACTGTATTTATATTGATTCTATRGAATTCTGAAGTAAAACAAAACTTGAAATCTGGCCTTTTCCATTCAGATTTTTATTCCGTTTGTGAGCAGGTCTTTACTGTGCTTACAATTTATGGGACTATCAATAATCCCATAAACAGTTCAATCAAAGGAAAGTATTATGGTTGAGCATTAGAAATTTAAAATACTTAAATCAGTTTAAATTAATGTTTTTACACAGTAAGAATACACAACCATAATTTTTTTCCCTGTTGACACAAAATCCCTCAGTTATTCTGAGTTCTAGGGTTATTTGTATATACAGCATAGTTAYTTGGTATTCAGTATTTTGTAGCTGCTTACTAAAGGTTGATTAAACCCTCTGGTCCATATGATTCTAGAATAAATGAATGTTCTTGGAAATTACTAAAGAATAAAACCACCATRTTTCTAAAAACTGCATGGATATCATTATTGTTGAGTGATTAAAGTACAATAAGACTCAATTTCCCCAGCCAAACAAATCCATATTTTGACTTTGTGATGAAAAATTATTCTAAACTTGGCTTTTAAAATTTTGTTTTCCTTCAGTTTAATTCACTGGAAGGTATAACTAACTGTCAGCAATTTACCCAAATTTAGTTTGGTATAATTTTTGTTTTATTTGACAAAAGTTTAAAACAGCTGATAAAGCATTAGTTATAATATGTATCCTTCTTACATAACCTTCAAGTTTCTCCTTCCTTTTATGAGAAGTTAGTTTCAAATGATTCTACAGGTATGTGGAGAGCCCCTACCTTATATTTGTGTGGTACAATTTTCATCACATATCTGTGCAAACACAGCTTAAAGTGTTATTTAGAACATGTAAGACATTTCCTGCACTCATTTTTCCAGTTGTTCCATTTATTACATTAATATGTTACCCATAAATTAATTACAGTACATCTCTGCAGTTTGTAAATAGCATCTGTCTTAAAACAAGYGTGTGAACCCTTCCTAGAGCAGAGGGACTCAAACTCTGCCTGAGACTGCTATATAAGAGTTTTATACWTCTTAGGCAACTCACCTCTTAGGGTTGGATTAATTGTAAAGTGGTTGGCTGTGTGGTTTTGAGGGCAGAAAGAAAATAGACAGAAGCAGTTTTCATCTTTATCTTCATCKAGTTATTAGAATATGATAGTCAGAGGTGGGGACAGTCCAGCTGGGATGTGGCTCATGGGGGCTGAAGGCTCCAGCCTGAGCAGGGGCTGCAGGGCCCATGGGCAGGAGGCAAAGGTGACTGCCCCAAAGGAGGCCAGAGAGAGCCCTGACTTCAGATTGTGTGAAATCGAGCCACATTTGAACCTAGGGTATGTGCCCCAGCACAAATATTGATCAGCAGTCTTTAAATCATTCCCCAAAGAGTTATCAGCATGCTGCTACTTGATCTCATTTATTGATTGGTCTAGAATGTTTTCCTGGCTTGGTCCAGGACTTGTCCTCTTCCTTCAAAGAAGCTGAAAGGAGTTTATCAGAATGAATTTTATGCTTAAGTGGCATGAACCAAATGGATCTCTGGACACAGTTTTGTCGAACACAATTATTTCCTTTATGCTCTCACAGCAGGAATTCAGGCCAGCTAAGTACAGGCACCAAGTTTTATGACATTTTTGTAACACATGCCATGTGCAGTGTATTCAGGTGTCTGGACAAGTGTGGGTCTCCAAAAGAGAGGAAGGATTAGAAACGCCCTCTGAAGCAGTGATTAATCAGTGGATACCTTGCACCACCAGCATTCACAATGGAGTAGCATTTTGGAGCATCAGTAAAACTCATACTCTGTGATGGATAAGGGCAGTTGGTGACCATTCAGAAATTAAGACCTGGCAAGAGCACTCAGCAAGAAATAGTGCAGGGAGTTGTACGATTCCACCACAAGTCTGATGAATATTTGAAGGGAAAAGCATTCCACATAAGGTTTAAGCCACTATTTGAAAAATCAAGAGTGTTTTCTCTCATAGCTCTTAGCAAGAGGGGAGATACATGGGACCAGGCATTGAAAATCCATGCTCCTGTGAATGTTTCTGTTGACTTCACTGAATAATTCAGGGCAGAAACTTCACTTAGGTACTTTTACTCATTCTTTGGGGTAATCTCTCTTTCCCTCTGTTAATACCGTAAGAATATGCAAATTAGGATATAGAACCACTGCCCACTTCATAACATTTCGAATCTGTAATTGTATGTTTGGGGAACTGCAGGCTTGTGTACAAAATATTAATGGGTTATGTTAGTGTAAGTAGTCTAAATCTACTCTGCATGTMTTTTTTTAGATTTTGTTGCTTTGTCATCCCCTTCTGTAAGTGCTTTGTGGAGCTTCCACTTGGTCTTTGTTTGCAAAGTAGTGTAAGTTTCTTAATATTCCCATGGGCCTTCTGAGGTTAATTTTTTTTGTCAGTAACTTCTATTTATTCTTTTAAAAAATCCGTTTTGAAGCTCTGTGGAATTTAGAGAGTCTTTCCATGCACTTTGGGTTATATTTAATTGTTTTTCTCATAAATCACATACTTGATGCAAAACACAGCGACAGCAGAGAATCTGACGTTTTATGTAACTGGCATGTAATTTATAATATCTCCATTAGACAAAACATTTGTTTAGATACTCTGTTATTCATTTATTTTCATGTCAACACCAAAACCAACTGCAAGAGATGAATAATAAGACAAACTGTTTTAGTATCAATGTACTCTGCCTAAGGCAATATACTGTGCAACTGGTGAAGAATGCTTACTTCCTTCCCAAAACCTCTGCTGAGAACCAGCTCTTATAAACAATCTCTTACTCCTTTGTCTTAAGGGACTATTTTCAACTATCTCCAAAAGAAAATTTCAGTTTATGTTTCACTTAAAATASTTTTTATGGTAAATTGCTTACTAATAGCTTTTAGATGTGGCTATCTTCTCAGCGGTTGCATTATCTTTGCTGCGTCTGCTCTTGGCCAATTGCTTTTCTCAGTGTGGTATCTAAAAAAGGCAGCATACAGGAAATAAACAGCAGTCTCATGAGCAGACAGATTTGACAAGATATGGCTTCTGAGAGAGAGATGTAAATTTGATAGACATTGAAAACAAAATAAATATTTCCACTGTTTTACTGCAGCAATAGCAATGTTCTTTGCCATGAGAGCTGGGAGGTCTTTCTTGAAAAAAGTTGAGGTTACCTCAAATAATGTATCCCCCAAAGTTGCCTGGAGAAGAGAAAGGCAGCCATGAGTCATCTGTTCAACTGTTAATAGCAGAAGACATCCCAGGAGTCGTCTTTGACAGCYAACTAAGAAATCCCAGAGATTTCTGGGTGAATTTATGTTGGGTAACGTACCTGGATTCAGTATTAGCAGGTAATATTTGTGCAGCTCAGCTGGTTCACAGTTGTGCAGTTCCTTTGCTGCTGTCTGAGAGGTCTACATTTACACACACACATAGAAATTGAACATGTGAACCAAGTTTTTTATGATAGGGCACAGATGTCTCCAAACATTGACAAAAGAAGTTGCAAGTCACCCAGCCAGAATTGTTAAAATACTGTTTAGGGCTTTTAAATATATGTATATTCAAGTTATGTTCTCTGCTTAGCATTTAATCTTCTGAAGTTCACATATTCATTTAAATCAATTTCTATAAAACTTTGGACAATTCATGTGCATTCCTGTATATTCCCTCCAATTTATCAGTCACTTCCAAGCCCTGGGGTGGATCAGACTAAAGCAAAGTCCAGGAGATAAAAGAAAAAAAAATAACATTCCTTTTCCTGTATATGTAGTTCAGGGATATATTTACCTCTATAACAGCCATACAACTTGGTAAACTTGCACTGAATTTGCATTTGCTTCTTACACCAAAGTTTTTTCCCATTAGTACTTGATAGGTATCTTCTTCAATTTGAACTGAGTGTCTCTGCTCTGGTCTGTTATTTGTTCTAAGAAGTTCGGGTTTTTTCCACGTTAAATAATATTCTTTTATCTGTTAGCATTTTATTTGCTGTACCCTTGGTTAATTAAGTGCGTTCAGAGAGTCTTGAAAAATGCATTGTTTAATATAATGATTAGAAACCTTGGGTAATGTATTTCTTGCCAAAGACCTCAAATGGCAGTAGAAAACAGGTGTGGAAAATAGAAATCTGGTAAAGGATTTGTTRGGGCACAAGGAAGTTAAATTCTTTTTGACAAAAAGCAATCAGGAGCATCAAAAGATGCACCCCTCAATATTTGTAATAGTTTGGTGATAAACCATTCACTTAAAATTCTTAGCTTGTGTTTCCTGTCTTCTCAGAACTTACAGTTTGTTCCTGACCCCTAGAGAGAAAAATGTCTCATAGATATTTATAATYGCCTATAAAGTGCAAAGGAAAAGGCTTACCAACAGAAAAACACAKTTTTGATTTTGAAGAGTGTTAGCAGCCTCCTTGGATGGGTCAGGATGTTTGGGACTAGGAGTTAGACCCTGATGGTATTCTCTGTAGGTATAGAGGTTCCTACTTCTGTTGAACACTGATAAACATCCTTCTATTTCCTCCACCTATTTATCTTAAAATTTAGTCAAATTAACAAGTTCTCCCCATGWAAAGTCTTTTGCAGCCATTTGGCCTTCTAATCAGTAAAAGAAAGAAAACTCCTGCCAATTTTTAATATGAGCAGGATAGCAATGCACGCTTGGAAACCATTTGAGTTTCCTCGTGATGGCAGAAGGTCGAACAACCTCTTTAGTAAGGGTAGAGAATTTAAATTCCAGGTTTGGGTCAGGAAATAGCCCAGGAGCTGCTCACTGACTCCTTTACTGGTTTAGTCTGAAACATTATGTGGGTTTAAGCTGGTKGATTTACAAATCAGGGTGGAGGCCAAGGAGGAGAAAATTGCCAAACTATTYCATCTTTTCCAAGTTTATAGAAGAGTGTGAGATCTTGCTTTGTCATAAAATAATTGCTAAATTTTCAGAAGTGTGGCAGAATTCAGTCAAAACTGAAGCTGAATGCTGAGAGATCTGCAAGTGAAAGACATTCCCTGAAAGGATTCAATGACTAGAGGAATGCATCCATTCAAGCATCCTCCATATTTCTGACACTGCTTTATCCAGCATTTAATGCAGATTTCTTTTGTTATATTTACTGATGAGGAATTTATAAGGCTCATGACTGCTAAAMCCCTGTTTGTCACTGGCAAAGGTATTTCTATATTGATAGGGATTCCTCCTAGAATCATGTGGGWTGCAGAAATCTTTCTAAACACTCAGTTTTCCCTCTTGATGGATTGACTACAAATGGTAAAATGGAGAGAAAATTCCATAAATAATTTATTTACATTTAATGATGAATCTGTGTTGATCATCAGAACTAAATAAATGTGACATTTTGAATATTTCAAACCTGTCCATAGAAGGAAATCTTTGTGGGTTTTTTACACAGGTAGATGTATCCATATTTTATTTTGTATGGTACAGAATAGTCAAAAAAGGATTTAGGCTCTCCAGCTGGAGGAATTTGTCTACTCCCCTTTCCCCCCCCCCCCCCTTTTCTTTTTTCTTTTTAATAGAAATTTGCTTGATTTCCAGATGCTTCTGGTGGTTATGTTTTTCTGTTAGATGTATTTTGTCAGATGTATTTTACTTTTTTTCTCAACTTTGAAGTCCAGTGCTTAAGTGTTCTTAGTGGGATCCAGTATTCAGAATACAATTCTAGATTAATTGTGCTTAAAAATAGAATAGAAAATTCTTCAGTGTCCACAATAGTTGTAAAAACACAGCTCAGGATGTGATAGCTTCTTTAAATAATTGTAAGTCTTTCAATCAAGACTGAATGCCTTTTCAAGGAGAAGGTCAGGACCAACAGTAGTTAAAAATACAAAGTATTAGTTATTWGGCCTGTATATTTTGAGAGTTCAGACTAGTGGCTTTTCTTCACTTTTTAAATCTACATGAACTGTTGCTACAGGACAAAAGTGGTGGGTTCTTCAACAAGAAATTAGAATATTATGTATAAGACTAATTAGACAAGGACTAAAAATCATAAATGCAGTGACAATCATAACTTTCAAGAAAATTAGTTTTTTGAATACTGCTTTAAAGTTATAAGTGGTAAATTTTCCCATTACTAGTGCCATGTTTGAACATAATCAGCTGTGACAGAGTTACTGCTCCCCATYACTCACCACAGAACTTCCTTGTATCAGCTGCTTTCCATGGACCTGTGAAAAGGGTTGACATTGCCCCAGCTGTAATTTTGGCATGGTGGCAACTTCTGCTGTGGCAGTACCTGTATGAAGCAATGATTTCCTTGAAGTGGTTTCTGCCTTTGCCAATAAAATGTCAAATTATTTCCTACTCTCTTGATTTGTTTTACAAAATAAAAAAAACAGATTAAGGTGTGGTTACATGGTCTTTCCAGAGTGTGACTGCTTTTTTCCTAATGAGCTGGCTCTGCTGCTGATGTGTTCTTTCACGGTTTTGAAATCATGGTTTCATAGTTTGAACCTACTCCCGTTGAAGTCAATGGAGAAGTTCCCACTTTTTTATTGAAAATAGCATTGTAGTCTGATTACTAATTTGGTGAGTTTTACCTGTTTCTTRCAGTCCCAGAGCCAAAGTTCTGTGTTGGATTGGAGCTCCACGGAAGTGCCTGGAGGCGTGTGGATCCTGTCCCAACTGAGCAGCTCTGTGCCTTGCAGTCATGTCTTGCTTTTCCTCACTGCACTCTCCCAAATACTGTTTTCWTTGAGCAAATATCCACTCTGTAAAAGTAGAAGGAAGGAATTTTTTTAATGACTATACTCAGTGTTTGATATCGTGTCAAACTGATACTGGGAAGAAACCAACGATTTAGCTCACCTGCTGCCCCAGCTGTGCTTGCTGTCTGCCTGCCAGGATTTTTTCCTTTTTTTTTTTTTTTTTTTAATAAAAGGAGACCAAGAAAATGAAAATAAAAGTCACAATTGTCAGAAAAATGAGAAACAAAAATTCTATGCATGCATGTATTAAACCCTGCTGTACCTGAAAGTTAACTTTGCTTGGGCCGAAAAGGCAAAGCGGTAAAAGRCTGAACTTGACCCAACAGATTGTATACACCCTATCTGGCAATMTTAACATGCACTTGAAAGTTATTAGTGCCCCAAACCTTTCAGTGCCAAAGTGTGCCCTGAATGTTATTTGATACTAGATGTTACATAAATTTGTATTTTCATTACTAAGCAACTTTAGGATATGTAGTGTGTGCTTGAAAAAAAGGCACGGTAATAACTCACTAATAATGGGTGCCATGTGGGGGGAAAAAGGCAATATTACCTACCAAAGAAATATAAAACATGGTTTACATTTTCAACAGTTTGAGAATGAAATGAAAACAGAATATTTGGTGCACCTGTAAAAACATATTTGATCATAATGGCAAGTACAGCATTCTTAGTGTGGGATTCATATTTCATAACTCATGTTCAAACAAGAAAAATGATTATAATGTTAAGTATTTCCTGAGTTTATTTTGATGGATGGCAGAATAAGTATCTTTTACTCATTAAAATACAGATTGGTATAATTTAATAAATGAATTTAATACACAGATGTTCAAGACTGTTTGAACAGAGTGCATATTAATCAACTTCTCTATAACTGATCCTCTTTTATACTTTTAAAAAGAAATTTGCAGGAGCCAAAAGTTTATTAGATCTGTATGATCTGGGTCCGGTATCAGATATCAAGTATGTTGTTTGAATCATGTCAGGTGATCAAAGTGTTTCTTTTTGATTGATGAATCTGTAAACACCAAACCATTTGAGTGGTCAMTGCTTTCGCATCTGTTTGAGACACTGACACATCCTTTGAAAAAATGGCCAAGATTTTTAAGAGTGACTTGCAATACTGAAACTTCACTTTTGGGTGCCCTGCAGAAGACTGATTGTTAGACAGAATTAAGTACTCTGGTTTGCAAAGCTGTTTCAAGTTAGATACTTCCAAAATAGGGCCCCAGAATCATTTGTCACATATGAGAACTTAAACTAAGAAATGCAGAGCCTGATCTCTCCTATAGTTTGTTTTGCCATGCTGTTTCAGTCACTGGTTTCAGTGAAGTTGCACCCAATTTACATGCACATAATTGACGAAAGAAACAGCACCTTCACTTTTTAAAGCATGTCTTGTGGAAATATGTGGAGCTGCAAAGGTATGCAAGTGAGCTTAGGAGGTATTTGCAGAAAAGATTGARCTTCAGATAAGTCTTGGTCTAAGAACCTCAGAAGATTGTCACTATCCTGCTGCTCAACCTTATGGCTCTCTATAACTCCCTGAAAGGTGGTTGTGGACAGGTAGGGGTTGGTCTCTTTCTCCAGGCAGCAACTGGCAGAACGAGAGGACACAGCCTTAAGCTGTGCCACAGGAAATGCAGGTTAGATACTAGCAAAAAGTTCTTTACAGAAAGAGTGATAAAGTACTGGAATGGTCTGCTCGGGGAGGTGGTGATTTTTGAACACATCCCTGGATGTGCTCAAAAAAGATTGGATGTGGCACTTGATGCCATGGTTTAGTTGAGCATAATTTGGAGTTGAAGATCTTGAAGGTTTTATCCAGCCCTAATGATTCTGTGAGTTTGTGATTCTGTGATTCTGTCATTCTGCTCTTAAGGCACCTGAAGGAGCCTGGGATCTCGAGTGGGCTCCAGAGCCTGGAGAAGGTGCCTGAGAACCCTGCAGAGTGATGTCCAGGGTGAGGACCCTGATACATGGCACTGAGCTGCTTTTGCTTGCCAAATGCTGAACACCAGCATGTTTCTAAAATTCGTTACATAAATCCCCTCCTTCAGGATCTGTAACTTGTTTTCTCTGGTGAAATAGTGCTCTCTCTGGTTTTAGTGATAAGTTAGAAGGGTTTTTTGCTCTTGAAGTGGGAAGGGTGCTGCCCTTCCTGCAGCAGATCAGGACATCATGGTGTGACAGATTCACATCCTTTCTCCTCCACTGAGAAGTGACATAAAAATATCAGGTACTGTGCAAAATCTACAGTGGACATGATAGGATTTAAGCCCCTTTGCATACCAGATCTCACACTTTCTTAGCATAAGATACCAATCCTCCAATGATTATTTCCCCTACCCTGATTTAGGGTTTCTGCCATCGAGCAATTGAGCAGAATAAAAGTTATTCCTCTTTGTGTCTTTGAAAAAGATTTTGGTCTGTAGCTTTTGTTCTGGGTTCTTGTCTTATAGGTGAGCTCTGAGTTCACACCTCAGCTGTAAATGTAACAGTGCAGGGCCTGGCAGCTGGCTGTGCCTTCMTATTGAACAGGGGGTTTGGATACAAAACAGCATTTTGGGAATGTTTCCTGGCTTTTGCTAACTTCCTGAAATTTATGACAGTGCTAGTTGACCTGGGCTATAGATAAGCCATGAAATACCCTAATAAATTCACAGAGTAGCTTTTTGATGGCAATTAGATAAGCCAGGGGGTGGTGCTGCTTACAGCACTAGTATATATAYRATATATATATGATATTTTTATATACAATATATTCTACTTTTGCTATATATAGGCATGTTTTTCATATGTGTATATGTATTTACACACACTATCTATACAGCACCATACATGCAGCCATGTTGTTCCTCCTAGATTAAACACTGCAGGTAAACCCACCTGCGTGGTATCTAGTTTGTGAAACACATTTAAGCAGAGATGTTAGACTCGGCTGCATTCTGATCCCTCAAGAAGAAGCTGGGTGCTTGGTAAACTGGAAGGAGCCCTGATGAGCATTGCCAGGGTCAAAGAGCAGCTGAGAAGGCTTCAGTGGTCAGAGCAGGTGTCGTGCACGAGCATTGGTGCTGTTTGATCACAAAAGGACAGACTGAYCATTAGTTCCAGGCTTTATCCGTAAAGGAAAATGCTGTGTTAGAGGTAGAAAGTGAAAATGAAGACGTGTGTAGTTTTAAATTGCTGGAGGTCATTGTTCCACCTGGCGACCATTTGTTCCTGGTTGCATTCTCCATGGACAGTAAAACCATCTGGGAGGTGTCACTAAAGAAAATTTCATGTGATCACACAAGTTTCCCGTCTGGTGTGGTTAAGCCTCCTAGTGCCCAARTTAAAAACTTCTTGCCTTCAGAGCAGCATTACAAACACTCTGGCATCAAAACTGGTACCCAGGTGAGCCACTGAGAATTAACCATCCTGTGTTTGTCCCTGACTCTGCTCCTACCAATTTACCAGAACATCTGCAGGGAGCCAGTGCTGCAGTGACTGACAGAATTTGTCTGGGGGCTGCTGGTGARCAGGGTGCCTGCCTGATTTGTACTCACATTCCCCAATCTTTCTGAACCCCATGTTCTTGCTTCTTTACTGTCCAGCACCTTCTAACCATTTCCACCTGTCCAGAGTGAATGTAAAAGACTGCCAGTCCAGACAGCAACACCTCTCACCTACTTTGTCCAAGTTTTAGAGTTTGCACAAGCTGCAAGGCAGCAGGAACTGCTGAGGGACTCATTTCAAGGTACATGATCTGACTCCCCCAAAAGGGGAGGAAGACGGGAGGAGTTCATGGAAAGATTCTTTGTAGTAACCTTTTCATCTCTAATAGTCAACAGCAAAAGTACAGCTTTGCTTTGTTTTTCAGATAGCTTAGCTATGATATCATAATGATAAGAACTTTGCCTTAATGTCCACTTCTGTAACGTATCAGCCAGATAATCATTTTCTGCTCCAAGAATTTTAACGAGAGGTTTGTGGTCTGCAATCAGAACAGTTTCTTCCAATGTAAAGACTCTTGGAATGTCCTCATACCAAAATACAATAGTCAGAGGGCGAGTCTTTTTTCATATGTTTCATGGAAGTGGAAGCAATTAGCATCTTTGTTCCATTATTATTTTAGGTGAGAAGCATCTATTCCTACATCAACKGGGCAGGAAGAAGGGGAAAGGTAATGTATTTTGTCATCTCTTCTTAACTTCTTGATTTCATTAAATAGCTTCTAAAAGTTTTCAGTCTCAGACTGAGTAACATTTTTGTCGTTGGATTTATTAATGCAGATAAGTCATAGAGAAATTTGCTGTAATAATTAGCTGTATGCAAAGAGGATCTGTAACAATGTATTCTTTGGCACAGYGCTATTTTTGTCATTCATAAGCTTACTTTTTCTGGAAATACTTTAAAGCCTTWCAAGTCACTCCCATAACCCAGTCAGTTGCTTGTGAATGGAAAAAGCCATGTTTGTCCTTTTTCTTACCTTTACCAAATTGCACTAGACATGAAGCACAGATTCCAGACTTCTCAAGTGCATTTTTTTTCACTTGGATTTGAATAAAAATCTTTCCAGTTATATCTTGCACACTTGTTCTGTTATAAATGGAGATGCCACTACTACACCAGCTCTGTGTTGCTATTCCAGAAAATAACTTTTTCATGTTGATGATGATGCATGTCAAGATCCTGGTTCCAACTCCATCTGCTGGTAAGCCTGAGACAGATCTACCTTTATAAGCTGCTGCTCCTCTTCTAGTAGTGGAAACAAATTCTGAARCTTTTGCATAGATCCTGGGATTAATGGTTACATATGCTACGAGTCACATTGCGCTGAGATTTTACTGGACTACAGAATGTGATCCTCCGTGCATCAGAAAGAGACATTATTTGCAGTAATCGTAAAAGATCCAATCTCTAGCTTTAAGGATGGAGATTTTTACAACACTGGCCTTTTATCTTTTTCCCCAAGCTTGATGCTATTATTGTATCTATAGTAACTGAAGAATACATGGCCAGTTACAACACTAAGTAACATAAAATAATTCACTAATGYACACTTATCCAAAAGTACAGAACACAGGCTCTTTCTTTACATCTGKATTGTTTCCCTCTCTCAGACTGAGCAGTTAATGTTTCTGTTCTAAAGATTAACCTGTTGCTGAACATCACCTTGCCTTCACTTTTTATWTTAATGCTAATATAACTTAGAGAARCTACAAATATGCTCATACCTRTAATRYATTTACATAAACAGAAGTGTCCACTTCTGATGTTCGAAGAAACACAAGCCTTAATTGAAGTTTTTAAACAAGAATGGTTTCAGAGGCCTGCTGGCACTAGTGAGTTATGAACTTACTTCATGTTGATGTCTTCCTTTGGAGAACAGTGTTGAGCTATTGAGAATGGGTTAGCATCAAGTTTTGGAGACCTTCTGCAGTTTTGATTCTTGTAAAATTGAACTCAGAAATCTGGGCACTCTTGGCAAGTTGCAAAATCTCAACTAATAAGCAACCCACTGAGAAATCTCTTTGTGTGYACTTTTTTKTKKGTGTGTGTGTGAAATGAATCAAATAWTTTTTTTCATTAATAATGAAATCCAAAGTAAGTTGAATGGTGTGCCTCAAGGATTATGTTTTTTTTTTTAAAACTTCCCCATCTTTTGTGCCTTTGGCACTCCTTCTCTTCCAACAACAGATATCAGGTACCTCACTTAAGAACTGCTTATTAAAGCAATAATCACTGATCTTCACAGTGGGAGCTGCAGTGCTGAGCCAAAGTCACAGGTGCCAACTCCACCATATTTGGCTGCAAATCTTTATACATCATTCTACTGTCCTGCTGCTTTTTTGGCAKCCAGTCTAGGAATTCCAGTCAATTGGCAGCCTTCTTGGAGAAGCTCAACAGCTTCAGCGAAGCTGCCCTGTGCTCAGAGATCCTGAGCAAATGGCCACTGCAGATGTACAAATTGGCTTCACATTTGTCTAAAGGATTGGATATGTCAGATGAGCTGTGTCAGTGCTGCAAGGCTGCAGCAAGCTGAATTCCGTGGTTATGTCCTGTCAGTGCCAAGGGATGYTCCTGAGGGCTGGACCCTCCTTCTGTTCCTCCTGGAGTGTTTGAAGGCCTCTGCCATGGTTTTGCTTTGCACATGAAGCAGCCTTGTCCCAACACTCTGGGGCTACAGCTGGGTTAGAGTATCTCMTGAGAGGGAGATGGCAGTAGCTCAAACAGGGAGCAGGGCTGGTACAGCTCAGCTGCCCRTGTGACAATGGGCTCGTGGGTCCCACATGAAGCGTTTTGGGTTGGCATTAACTGCTCAATGCAGCAGAGTGAAAGGAGATTTGCTCCTTTGGGCTCAGGAGCAAAACTACAGGGAGAGGCAGCTCAGACACGAGAGCAGAAGTTGTGTCTTTCCAAGTGGAAAGGCCCTGGAACGATGTCCAGAGACCCCTGAACCTCAATAAACCATGGCCCCAAATGCCACATCCAAACATTTTTAAAACACAGTCAGGGATGGTGACTCCACCACCTCCCTGGTCAGCCCATTCTAATGCTTTATCACTCTTTCTGTAAAGAACTTTTTCCTAATATCTAAGAGAAAATATAATTTAAGGTATTAAAAATTAACTTTTGCTTTTATCTACCCTGACTATTCCGAGCTTTATTGCATTTATAGCAGTATTATTGGTGTGATGAGTGAGTAATGACCTCATTACAGGGGAGAGGGAGTGGGGCTGAGCATGGCACCCCAGGTGTCTGGAAATGTGCCCTTTGTTTGTGATGCAGCAAAACTTKATAGCAAAAGTTGAAACTGGAGTGTAATTAAAACACATATACATATTTCTGATGCTTTTTACTTACTGTGATTTTATTTAGATACTGATCAAATCATTCGAAGTTCCTAAGTGCTCTGTTTTGTAGCTTCATTACAAACAATTCTAGCAAGCTCTGTTGAGGAAAAGCTGTTTTCGAAGTCATGCTTCCTAAAATTAATGCACACTATCTATAACAGATTATTGGTTAACCTCTGCCTCCTTTTTTCCCCATGTACAGACTAATGTTGAATTTCCACCTGCTTTTCCTGACTGACATCCAACATAAAGTTAGATAGATTTATGCATATTTTAGTACATTGCGGTGAAAGTAATAAATTTTGTTTTAGCTTGGCAGTTCAGAAAACAYGGAAGGGAAATAATTGTCAGTCAAGGCAGTTTAAATAATTTTGATTTTTATTCAGACAGAAAAAAATTGAAAATATTCTTAGTAAAAAAATGCTTTGTTTTACTTGAAATGAATTATTTTGTTTCCTAAGGCATTTTACTTTTTGACATTAAAAAAAAATACATTTGAAATCCATTTCAAAGCTTAGTCACTTCAAATGGGAAACCAGAAATCTTTCAACTTCTAGGGTGTTTTCCAGTTTTTTTCTGTTAATGAACAATTTGTTGGAATTGATTAGAAGTCATAAAATGTCTGGTCTCTCTGAACCCACATTTTCCACAGGAAAAAAAAGGAAAATGCCATGAGCTGTTAATTTATCTACCCAGAGGAGAAAAAGAAAATAAAGAAAACCAAAACCCAAACCAAAGTGGAGGCCATGTAGGCAGCTCTCGCGGTCTTTTTTGCCTTGGGTTTCACATTTTTCTTCCCCTGCTGACAGACCCCTCTCTCCCACTAATTGTAGAGAGAGGGAAGGAAGTGGTAAAAGTTCCTTTCCAAATTGGCTGTCAGGTACTCAGTCACATATTTGCTACTTGGTTGGATTTTGCAGAGAACTAGTAATTTYTAAYWTTTTTTTTCTTTCAAAATTTGTATTTCAGCTCCTGAATCTTTGATGTGTCTTGTGTTCTGCCATATTCTGTTACATCTTTTCAGACATGGCAGTGTGGAATAACACACTGTGACAGCTGGTAGCTAGTCATAGCCTGAAACATTGTACAGCTGGGTGGAAGAGATTTCCACATTCCCTTTTTGAAGTTTTTTTCACAGCAAAAAGTAAAGTTAGCATG
This sequence comes from Malurus melanocephalus, assembly GCF_030028575.1. Lineage (NCBI taxonomy): Eukaryota > Metazoa > Chordata > Aves > Passeriformes > Maluridae > Malurus > Malurus melanocephalus. The sequence goes on along the minus strand of NW_026623258.1, from coordinate 2,424,962 downwards.
ACACTAAAATACAAATTCAGTAATCTTATTACATATGACTTTGAACAAAGTGGTATTGCTGAACAATTCTGTAAAGAAATGTGCAGTATATACAACATGAAGCAATGAAATATTTCACTGTTTCGCTGATCTCAGCAGAATCCAATCCAAAATCAGTTTTGTGATTATAAAGTAGTAAGTTTCAGAATTGCACAGATGAGCTGGACAATTACTGTCACTTTCACTGACATATTTAACTAACATTGACATCTGTCAATGCAGAAATATGGCAATTTATTAATTTCTTTCCCAGTTGTATCCTACACCTAATATTTTTCAYATTATTGAAAGAGGCTGGGTTCATAAGTTAAGGAAATACTTTTAAGAGGTGGTTGCTAATGGGTTACAAATCTGGCTAGGAGTTTTTCCCTCTGAGCTTGGGCAATWTCTGAAAAAAGGCCATGTCATCTGCAACAGGAGCTGCTGCAAATTAACAACGCTTGTGCAATCCAGGCATTTAGACCCATTACAACATCTGGCCTTGAGATGCAGCTCACAGGGACATTTCTGGCTGTCAGAGGAGGGACTGGGCACCCCCAGGGGCTGTGCTGCAGCCACATCAGCACAGGTACCTTGCTAGATGTGCTAAAATAAGCTTGAGAAGGTCTCTGGAGGCCAGCACCCCTGATTGTCGCACTGACTGAACCAAACACACAGTGATGGGAGAACAGCTGAGTCACTTTGTGTCACACCTGGCTGCCTTTGGTACCCAGGCAGGGATTCAGCTCAGAGCTTCCTGATTTYCACTCCTCAAATTGAGAGTGCTCAGAATTGAAGTCTGACTTCCATACAGCARGCAGCTGCTTTTCTGGCATTTTGTTTGTATGAAAGCTGCATCACATCATGAGATATTTTCCTATACTGCACCATTATGTGTTTAAGACCAAACTCTGAATTTTCACATCTCAGTACTTCCTAGTTAATGTTCCAATATTTGCAAGGTAACAATTTGATACTTTACAGTTAATTGGAYGTTTCATGATATACAATACAATTATAGAATACTTATGATTTAAATACAAAACACACACCCCTCCATGTGAATTACATCTGCACAAACTCTCTCTCTCAAAGATAAGCACACACATGGTAAAAAGATCACTCTGCCYACAAAGGCAGATGCATTTCCTTAATCAAGACGATGTTTCTTATGCACCTACGCAGATTTCATAGAATAAAGCTCTGCTGGAATTTGCCTGAAAATAACGGGGGGCAAATTAAATTTTCAAGTGGAATTCAGAACAATGGTAATATTTCCTGAAAGGCTACTAATTCTAGTGAAGCTATTTCAAAGGCCACATTCTTTGCAGGTCGCTATGGAGGGCTTGCTCATGTTATAAAATGATAGCACCCTTTTGTGGTCTGAGTTCTCTCTTACACATGCTGTGTCCACTTTTTCCCTCCTCATTTTCAGTTCTGCATGGTCTAGCACTGACTGGTGATGCATGAATAGAAAATAGCAATATAAAGAAAGCTGCCCCATATCTCAGGGATTTTTTTTTCCCTTTCTCACTGTGTCTAAGATGCAATTAACTTCTCATAAGACATAAAATAACATAATTCAAAGCCAAAATTACTAACTGGTATTATTCCATGTGTTAAATTACCAGAACACTGAAGCTAAAGATGGGARACACCCTATAAAATAACTCATTATGAACAATGCTGGTTTTATCTTCTTATTATTTTGGGTTTGCACATCCCTTTGATAAATTTTGTTAAGAGGCACAGCGCACCCACTCTGTTGCTGAGGGATTACAAAGAAAAAAGCCTGTTCCAATCATAAAATATTTTCAAAGGAACCAGTTGGGTGTAGGCTCTAGAGCTATTTTACATTTTTTTTTAGGTTTCTGTGAAGGTGCCAATATGTGTCAATCACACTTTTAAATAAGCTTGTTCAGACCATGAAGAAATGTACCTGGTGATGTGTGAAGTTCAGCTCCTTTTGCAAAATCTCTTCATAACCTGTAAATATTCAGAGGGTGAATCAAGTCTCCCTCTTTGTGGCTAAATTGGTGTCAAAAGGGTTTTAGTCACAGCAATACACCTGCTCACTTACAATAGCTTTTCCTAGTATTTTTCCACAGAAACATCCTCATTTTCAGTAAATCAAAAGCTTGTTACCTTTTTCCCTCCACTGAGACTTTTCTGATCTCTCAGATCCTACTTCCCCTGTCTAAAAGTCAACCACACCCCTGACCAATGTATCTTCACAATTCTTGGTGAATCTACTCCTGCAGATACTGAAGGGGAAAAGGAAATAATTGAAAAGCAACACAACTCAGACTTGAGAGTCTTCTCAGATGAAGGAACAAGAAAAACAGGAACTGGTATTTTCAGGGCACCTGAGATAGAGACTTGAATACCAATGATGTAAAATCAAGGAAAAAGGGGTGGTGGGGGAAAAAGGGAAAGTCCCTCATGCATGTAGGGATACCTCTGAAGAAGCAGTGCTGAAAGATGCAACAAATACTTTTGCACTCAAAAAAAGAGATAAGTAGCAGATCTTTTTACAGTTTTGTGCTTTCTTTTCTGTGCTGCTCAGGTCTGCAAAGAACATTGCCAGGAAAACACTGGCAATCTACAGAAAAAATAGTGCAGGTATTTCTGGGAAAAACTAATAGAGATTTCAAGTTTCCTGTSGATGAGTCATTTGCCTCTTCTTCTCATCACCCATCTATGCAATTATTTCAGACTTCCTTCTCTGTGTCTGTGATGGCCTCGCCCCTCTGTGTCTTTGGAGCATCTCCAATTCCCCACCTCACATCTGCTGGACTCTTTCGCAAGCTGGAAATGAAGATTCACGTCTGCTCCCATGCTGAAGACTTTCCCACAGTGGGCAGAGCAGCTACATCTCTCTACTCAGCCCTCCAACACTCCCAAATAGTGCAGAATAACCTCTGTAAATACTGAATCTGGGTAATGGCTTCCAATGTTTTTAATGGAGGACTGAGAGATAAACAGATGGATCCTGAGATGATGTAACTTTCTTCACTTGTGTAGGAAACCAGGCTGAAAAATAGTTAGAAGCCTCAAAGGACTGATTTATGAGGAAAGATTATCACTGTGGTATTTGTTATTATGAGATAGATCTGTCTCCCTCTCTCTYTGTGGTTTTGACCAGAAATTCCATTGTGGACCTGAGAAAATTTTCCCAACAAAAGTTTTTTAAAACTTGCATGTTCCCATGAAATATGTCCGTTTCTAGGACTGGCATTTTTCTGATGAAAAAATATTTTCTTGAAACACTTGACCAGCCCTAGTGTCTACATGAGCTATAATAATTTTTATTTACAGAATGGGCAGAATGGAAGAGCAGAAAATGTTAAACTAAACAGCATCCACCCAAGCTAGAATAACTAAGAGAGATTCTCAATCCTTTGTTACAGGATACTGCTAAATCAGCTGGGAGTGTGAAAGCTTTCATCCTCTAACAGAACATTATAGTTTCAGATTCCTATCCAAGAAAGAAACTTATTTTGCATTACTTCAGGACAGAAAGACCTGAAAAGTCCACATTAATTKTGAGGGAAAGTATGGGATTTTTCCACCACTTGTCTTGAATGAAAGTCCCTTGAACTGTGATATGCCTCTTCAATGGTAACACCTCATTGTCCATAAGATCTGTGTTTTTCAGCACAAGCCATGGCATCAAAATCTGTCCTTGATTTCRGAGGTCACTCTTATCAGTGACTCCATGGCCAGGAATGCTCACTGGGGAAGTGAGGTCAGCTTTTGCTTGTAAGAGGTAATGGGCTATAATTTAACAAAGGAAATCCTTCCCATTTGTGTCTGTTTGTTTGTTTGCTTGTTCTAGATAACATTTTCTAGAGTTTAACTGAACAACCCCCGTGCTCCACTTTTCCATTGTTTACTGTACTGAAAGGTTGCAGTMCAACCCCTGCAAAGCAACAATTAGAGAGATTTGCTTTTCATTGTTGCATTTAAATGTTCCCGGAGCAGTGGCTGCTTGGCTGGAGGAGAAGGAGCAGTCAATATAYTTTTGTTTCTTTTTAATCTGTCATCCAGCATCTCTACTATTCCAACAGTGGGCCTCCTGACTTTGTTTATCATTTTTAYATTAACTGAGAAAAATGTTGCTTTTGTAAGGTGAAAGCACAAAGAACTACAAGCAGCCCAATCAGCTTTGCTATATCCCTCAGTGTACTGCTGGTAGCCCTAAATCATCAGCTGGGAGAGACAAACCATTCTGGAGAACTTGAGCATTGCACCTCTTATGCTAAGAGAACCTGGAGAGCTTTTTTCCCTTTGTCTCTTTCCATTTGGCTCCTTTGCAAGCGGAGCCTCTACTGACATCCACTGGTAGCCACAGGACAGCTGCACTGCTGCAAAGTGCTTGTAACCCACCCGTGCTAATCCCCTCTCCTGTGCCAAGTCACTGATTTAGTACCGTGCTAGATGTCAGCTCAAATGTAAGGTCAAAATAATGTAATCCTTCCAATTTCTCCCTCCATCCCAGAGGAACAGCCCCTTTCCCCTTCCATGGTGGTAAATAAATTCAAGAGATGAAAACCTGCTAGGAATTTCTTTGGCTGTGCTCACCAATTAGCAATACAGAAAATCAAACCACAGTTTCCTAGGTGTACAGGGAATTTGTAGGGAATGAGCGCTACCAGGAACATGAGCTTATATGTTATTCATTATGCTTTTTTTTTTTTTTTTTTTTTTTTTTTTTTTTTTTTTTTTTTTTTTTTTTTTTTTTAAACTGCAGTAAATTAGGATTTAATGATCAAGGGTGCAGGAATGAGGACTAGAGACCAGATGGAAAGAGCTGAGGGAGCTTTGCTGAACATGCTGTGCCACTGACTCTTTCTAATCATTAGTCCCATGGCCTGGTTTGTCCAAAATACTACAAATACTGCAGCATGAGATGAGTGTAAAGATAATCAAGAATATGCMTATCAGTGTTACCTTCTTCTAGCTCTGTGTGACTGTTTCCAGATTGTAGGGGCATGTCTGCAATACAACAAAATTCCAGGAGGTGTGAGACTTTGGGTGCCTGTAAATTTGCATATCTTTGCACAAAGGAAATGGAGAAAAAAACTCTGTTGTATGTTGTGAGACTTAGTGGGTAAATYAAGAGCCAAAACATTAAAGTTTGGCCAAGTTTGTTATTTTCTATAACTTTTAGCCTGTTCTTTGCACACTGACTTAGTTAACCATGTTGGTAATCATAGTCAGTGATGTAATAGCAGCCCTTACCCTTACTTGTAATCTCTGTGCATTTCTTGTGTGCATTTCAAATTTTTCTTTAAATCATTTTATGGTCACCTTAGTCACATGTTTCTTATTTCTGGCTTGATAAATATAATTAGTAAGGAGGGCTGGTAAAGAGCAGGAAGCCACAGTTTGAGCCATTCACTTTTTACTTTCAAAGGCAGAATAGCRGCCATTTAAAGAATTAGAACAGTATGGCAGAAATCATTAAAGCCTTTTCTTTTTTTTGGCATCACAACATCAGTGCCAACCTGCATCACTGCAACTGGAGCTCAATGCTGAATATGGTCATGGAGGCTCAGCAAGACACTGTGCTGATCCCAAATTTAGAGATCTTCCTTGTTTTCCCACCAAACCTWAGGACTCCCAGCACCAAAGACTCAGCACCCTTGTCCTTCACAGGAACTTCTAAAATAGGATTGACTTCATATTTTCTGGAGAAAAGCACCAGCTGTGCTGCACACTCATGGTGTTGTTTCTAAGCCCCACTGTTACTACAAYAGCAAATAATTCTCACTGGTGGTAGCTGAGAAAACTGAGGAGCTGAGTTGCTGAAAGCAGCAGCAGCAGGAGCAGCAGGAGCAGGAGCAGCAGCAGGAGCAGAGTTGATGAGCACACGTAAATCTGAGCTCCTGCCCTGCAGCCCTGACTCAGACCCGATCTGTGCTGAGTTTGAGGTTGGCTTTTGATAATCAGGAGCTTACAATGGGCCTGGGAGAGGCAGAGCTGTCACTGCACTCACAGTGCCTGCTGATGGAAAGAGGTTTGTGTTTGTTCTGAGCACCATCCCCAAGYTCCCTGATCTTTCCCTCCCAGCCTGCATTTAGGAGGGTCACTTCAGCCCTTCATCCTCTGCTGCCACAATCGGGATTGTGTCTGTCTTGCTAAAGAGCCTCAAATGAGTCCTGCAGCAAGTGGACAGTAGTTTTTGTCGACTGAGGAGTGGAAAAGCCTTCTGCTCCTCTGTTTCTGCAGATCTTTAAGATTTATGTATTTTCAAAACCACAAATGATTAATCTGCAAGAAAGTGARGCTGAACGGATGAGTTGTGGGGCTCCCAGAGACATGGAAGTAGTTGTCCAAGCAGGCTGTTAGTGGAACCCAATTTTATTTGGCCTGGTCTTTGAGCTCCTCTGTTCCCCCAAGCTATTTGATGCTATTTTCCACTGTGCATATGCATCTGTTCATGTAATTTAGAAATTAATAGTTTAAAAGCACTCCAGAAAATTACTTAGTATGTTTCAGCTACTTTTAAAATAAAACCTATAAATTCTGTCTGAATGAAACTTGGGGGGAAAGCGGAGCATACCTACCTCATTGCCCAGGCCTTGGTGTGCTAACTGGGCCATGCACATCATCTTTATTAAGGCATCCACTGCCTAACATCACAAGGACAAGCATTAGCGTTTTCTCCTGGACCTCAAGCCATATTTAAATTGGAAGTTGGAAACGTCGAAGCCCAAAGATCTGAGTGTGCCTTTTCCTTATGGAAAGTTCAATGCCTGGGAGTTCTTAATCAAGATTGTCAGACGTTTCCTGCTCATTTTCAGCCACCAACGGCAGGCATAGGTGACTCCCTCCTGGCTGTCGAGGGGCGGACAGAGCAGTACTGTGTGATCTGTTGCCCACTGAGCCACCTGCAAGTCGTTTCGCTCCAGCTGTGGTAGACCTCATGCAGAAACACAGCCCCGAAAGAGCTGGACCCTGGCCAACAACACTGTTAGGGGTTTTTAGCTTAATTCTCTCACTGACCTCCTCCTGAGGAGCGTAATTCATTAAGTACAGTATCATAAAGGCCATGGCGATTAGAAACAGAAAACACTGCCACCAGTGTAGCCCATAAAGGAGCGATCAACAATACAGTGTATATATATATATTTTTTTTTTTTTCCTTGTTAAGTTCATGTTAGTTTCTTCTAGTATTAGGATCYGAGAAGGAAATGTCTCTGGCCTTGCTTGCTTGGGATCTCTAGGTATAAGTTTAAATGGATAATATTTAGTCTGTGCTACTGTAAATCCCAGTGTGGGGCACAGCAGGSTGTCCAAAGGGATTGTGCTCCTAAGCAAGGATGTGTGACAAGGATAAGGGTCACAAATCAGAGCACTCCATGGAGTCTTCTGCTGTGAATGGAAATGCAAAATCTCACATCACCTCACAGCATCACTACTTAAGGGGAAAAGTAAAACAAAGGATATGCATGCTCAGAGTCCATTTTGTACATTTTTGTACATGATGACCCAGAAACACTGTTATGTTTAATAACAAATATCATTCTCTTATCCTGCAGATGATGTTTTTAGTAACTCAGGGTTATGACTTCCAGGCAAACAATATTGTTCATGCAGATGGTTTTGAGGCATCCAAAAGGTGTAAGACACTGGATAATTTCTTTTGATCARAGAATCTCATTATAAGTAGGACTATTACAAAGCTATTGTTAGGTTATACCCATATTTATTTTTGAATTGCACCAAAAGAAGGAATTTTGTTCATCTTCAATGTCTGATGTCTCATGTAATGATGATTGTAAATTACAGCTCATTTTAATTCAATAAACACTGCATTGCCTTTTTTTTTTTCCTCAGAAGGTTGGCACCTTTGGATATAAAAAAATAGTGGAAGACTTTGAGAAATGAAGATAACTAAAGGGTTATCAGGCATCTGCAATAGAAGCTACAGTGTGTATTTTTTTCCAACTTGTCTTGCTTAAGTTCTTTTAACTGTTTTGATTGTTTTAATCCTGAGTTGAGGTTTTGGTGGATTTTCAAATTTATGGGAGCTCTAACTCCTAGGGGAGAATGAGAACCTCAGGGTTGTTGTAACAACTACTGCAGTAAACACTGCAGCATCAATTTACCTGTTTTTCTTCTGTTTCAACACTGATARTCTTCATGTGTGTGTTACGGGTTACTTCCATTTAGAACCTGGTGAGTTCTTGAAGACCATTTCTTACCTGGAATGACTTTTTTTTTTTTTAATGCACAGTATGAAACATTCAGAGTTTAGTACACATCCAGCCTTTCAGGATATGGTTTCCTGACTCAGCAGCCACATACACAGTAATATGAAAACTGCTTCAGACACAGGACTTGCTTTATTGGCAGTGTGATAAATTTACACAGGTATCAATCACCTTCAGAATTTGGAATGTTGAGTCTCTCCTCATTATTGGAGTACAGCACAGTACAGCACCCTGAGGGCTGCCTTATACCTTGTACATCACCAGGAATGAATTGTTGAGGGCTAACACTGCAACCATGAACTCCCAGGGCTTTCCCAGTCAGGGCACCCTCCCCTCAGTGATTTGTCACACTGGAAGAAAAGGCAATGTGCACCTTTTCCTTTCCTGAGTATTTCACTTTGGAGGCTTAGGTGAGAGTAGGAACATGGCCCTAACTTTCTACCAAATCAACTCAGTTAGCTCCTATTCCTGGGAGAAGAAGGTCATKAGAAAGGAGTTAGTTGTACTGACTGGGCTTCTGGTCGAAGAATTATCTTGTCTGCCCATTGAGGTGRCACCGTGTCTGGACTGAACTCAACTTTTCTTTCACCAATTTAAGCACATCCAGGTGTTCTGTTAGTATACTGTCCATGTCATTGTGAAAAGATTGATATCACTTTCATGCAGAAGACWCATTTCTAACATCTTTGTGCTCTGTTTTGTTGTTGGTGATAGATGAAATCTGGAAAGCAAAGTGAATTGTTTAARAAATAATGGTTTCTTATTCTTCTTTTTGGATAATTTCACTTCTCATTCTATGTATTTATTTATTATCTGTATTTTGGGTTTTTTGGGACACATTTTCCTGAGTGAAAGTTAGTTTTGTGTGAAAGTTGATCTATGAAAAGCAGATGAATGGTGGAAAGTTTCACAAAGGTTATAATATCTGCTGTGAAAGGGCACCTTAACACCAGAGGCAGTCTGGCATAACATTCTTAATTCTAGTGTGTTGGTTATTTCTATTTGTGGTTCTACCATATTCTTTTTTTTTTTGCCTGCAATTTAAAACACTTAATTGTTCCAGCTATTGCACTATTTTCTTCCAAAAATGCAAAAGCAAATACAAATCCAGGATCAGAAATCTGGTCACAAGCTCGTATGACAAACATCTGCAGGAACGTGAGCCCAGATCGTACAAGAAAGAAAACATTCCYTCTTTTTGCCACTGTTGTTCTGTTGTCACCTGGACCTAAATAATATAGGCACCACAACAGGGCTGGGGTCAAAGTAAGTTGAAACTGAATGTGTTTAAATTGACTGTGCTTTGCTTTCGTTTTTGCTAGAATTTAAAAAGCCAGAATCACATCATTTAATCCTCCTCAAATTCAAGGTGTTTCCATCTTACCTAATTTAATTGCTGTCCAGAGATGCCTCTGACTTGYTGTTCACTCTGGAGGGACCCTAGGGTGTAAATGTCTCAGGAAAGCAGTTAAGTGGCACAATTTGTGCTTCTGGGTACAACACATTCCTGGATCAATCTGATATTTTGCTCGGTTTCTCGGCTGAATGGTTAAATGAGCAACAGCATCTGCCTTCCGTATTGCTCGGGGATGAGAAGCCCTTTGGGGAAACCTTTTGGTTGAAGCCCAGGAKAGCAGGAAGGGTTAACCCTTCAGTGGCCACCAGGACCACTCAAGGAGTCATTTCCTATGGTAACAATGCAAAGCACATGCTGCTTGTAAACACAAATGGGCAGTGCTAGCACTTCATTTGTAAAGCTCTGCAGTGCTGCATGGTGCAGTGAGATAAGTTCACCTGAGCCAGTCAGAAGAATATTTGTCCACAATTTCATTGCTGTTTGTGTCTGAATTAGTGTCTTCATTAAAAYTATAAGTTTCTCTAAGAGCTGCAAATGACAACTGACCTTACAATGTAACGTGGTCCTGCTTAGTCTGCAGGAAAGTATTAAATGTCAGGACTTATAATTGTAAGGACTTGATATTTATGAAGGTCAGTTCATAAATATGTGAGTAATATAACATAATATTGCATTTAAACCGAGATCTCTGTTCCTAGGAACCTTTTAAAAACACCCAGCTGCCGCTGCTGAAATAGTGCAATGATAGATGATGATTTTTTTAGACTTCACACATATTGTGAATTTGCAACTCATATARGGTTTGTATTAAAAGCTGATATGATATTTTAATTTAAACAGGGTTTAGTTTATTAAAGTTGGTGAACTGCCAGAAGTATATAAATGTTAACCATATCCATTTGCTTGACTTTTGCTCTCCTTTGTTTTTATTGGTAAATACATGAAMAAATTCACCTGAATTGTTACACATAATCAATATTTTCATTTGAAAATTAGCATATTATGCCTTTTTTTGAGCCTTGACTTTGCAAACCAGTTTATAGKAAATTAGTTCAATGACAAACGGAGAAAAAAATCCCTTTCCACAGGTTGTATATCTCATTAATATTAAATTTACTCAAGTCAATTCACAATTTAAAATGCTGGAAATTAATGACTTGGAGCAGCATTTCTTTTGTGTGTTTCTTGAAAATAAAATTTCTTGATATTTTGTTCTTGTGGAACCCAATAACATGCTCACAAGTTATATAGACACAGATAAAGCACATTTCAGAGGAAGTCCATCTGTCTTGATGGATGAAGAAGGTCTGGGGTTATCTTTAGCTATAAAACCTCCCTGGATGCCCAACATCTTTCAGCACCTGGCAGGATTACGCTTTGTGTGTGCATCTCTCCTCTTTCCATCATCAGGGCACCTCAAATCCAATCAGCAGAGTATGGAAAGTGCCCGTGGAAGACATTTGATGCTTTTCCTGGTTTTCACAGTGTGCTTGAGCTTTTGGCTGAGTTACTGTGGAAGGATCGTACCCAATCCTTAGTGCATTCCTGGGTTTGGTCACTGAGGTGGCCACCACACCCATTTGGGTGTCCATGTGTGCTGAAGGGTGGATGTGTTMTCAAGGAGCTGCCTCACAGCAAATGCCATCCAAGAAACAAGAGAGGAAGGATCTCTGGTGATTCATGACAAGGGTATCACGAGGATGGAAGGGTTTTTAGTCATGGAAAGGTTATAAGAATCAGGATAATTTTGGAGTTGGGCCCTCTATGGCTTTGGATTTATTGGTAGAGTTGTAGTTTGCTATTTAAGGAGGATTAAATGATGTGATTCTGGCTTTTTAAATTGTGCAAGCCTGCTGTCGAGGGACTGAGATACCTCGGACAGCATTAATACATTAATAAATGTAGGTAGCTATAATGCAGACAAATCTGAGCAAATTATCAAAACTCCTCACAGTCAGGGGACAGAAACAGAGACTTTTAGGAAGCAGTTACCAAAACAAACATCTATTTAAACTGAATCATTCTCTGGAAGTGTWTATTCTCTCTGTCAAGAGGACAATTCAAGATTTATATTTAAAATACAAATATAATAACCTATACTCTCTGTCTCTATGACACAGTGAAACCAGCAGGGTCAGAGGTAATGTGGGAAGAGCCAGGGGTTCTTCCTGGGTGAGTTTTACAAAGGATCCAGCTTCATCTTTTTTAATTACAGGTATTTTGCTGTTGTGTTTAATTTAGAAACTCAGTCACCAAAAGTTGCCCTACAGTTTCCCGTTGTCCTACAGTTTCTGTTATGTGCAATGGRAACAGGAGACATACTAAAAGGAGCACCTGGGGTTTAGGTGGATGGAACAGCTCTCTGTAAATGCTGATTTGTGTGAGGGGTCGTGTAAGACACCTTCAAATCCCTCTTTCATACACAGCTACCTGGATCCAGAGGTCTGTGAATACTGAGCCAAACCTACAAAAATATTCAATCATGATTGAAATAAGACAAGTCTAAAGACAAAAAGGATATATGCTTCAGCCCCAGTGAATCCAAATCTTTGTGTGGGACAGTTTTGATCATGCAGTCTCCTAGCTTTGGTGTCTCTCAGGAATCCCAATTATATTCCACCTACTCCATTCAGCCATCCTTCCTTCAGACTTTCCTTTGCTTCTGCTCCTCTCCCACACTTTCAGGTGGATCAAGTAACCCTTCCTTTCTCTAGGGAATGATTACATAAGCAAGAGACAGTTGGATGATGAAAGAAGTACAGTTTTCCCAGCAAAGGGAGGAGGAGAAGGGTCTGGTTTGGGTTTCTGGAGACTTTCCTTCACCTTTCTTTCTACATTCACTGCATCTGAAACAGCATCATCTTCCCAGCAGACAGAAGACTGAAGCATCCCTAAATAATTTTGCTGGGAGAGTTCAACAAGGGGCCAGAGCAACCCATCAACACAGATTTCCCRTCCTCCCTCTTCATCAGGAACTTGTGAGAGCTGGTTGGTGTTTYGGAAGGAGTGTTTGCTGTGCTGGTAGCCCACTCCAGCCTACTTAATGTCTGTGTGCACTGACAAAGAAGCAGCTGGTGGAAGCTCAAAGATAAGCTTAGAAATAGATCACACCCAGGAAAGTTATCAGTGCATGTCCTACCTAAAAACAAAGCTGGAATGGGGAAAGTGGCTGATTTAACTAACAAATCCATCGGGGACACATGGACTCAGTTTGCAGCAGGACCTGAGGTGTCTTCACAYCTTCCACTAATTGGATCATTGRAAAGGATAATTGSAGGAACTCTATAGAGAAGGGTGCARAGGARAAAAGAGGAGTCTGCAMAATGCTGAGGCAGGAGATGGYAGATGAAAAAATATTGGCTAAATGGTAAGAGCTGGGAAAGAGAAATGAGGTATGATTTTGCATGTGAAAAGGGAAAATTTTCCACTGATACAGTGCAGAAGGTAAATAGGACAATACATGTAGAAGAAAAAAGAGTTTCTTGGTACTTCTGGGCAGTGCAAAGGGGAATGACTCAGTAAGAGAAATTCCCTCATTAAAAACAAACAGCTCACAATAAAGGGTTATCAAGTGCATCCCACACCTGTGCTACCACACTTCAGTTAGGCAAATACTAAAGTAATTGCATACAGAAAGAAGAGTAGACAGAGAGGATAATTACATAGGTGGCAATTAAAAGTGCATCTTTTATTCATAGGAGGGTTAAATTAACTTTTCAAAGTGCAAAAGGAGTAGTACTTTTTGTGGAAAAAGATGAAGTTGCATGTGCTTCAGAGATGCTGATGCCTTGGCACATCTTTAGTGTTGGAAGTGTGTTTTATCAGTTGTAACCCAACAGATGAAGTAAAGTTTGTGCCCAAATTGGGTGTGGGGGAGGTTGTGCTGGGATGGATGAAGYGGCAGCATGTTGGATCACAAAGCTCATCCATGTTGTCATGTGTGCTTCTGACTAAGTGTTCATGGGTGTTTTGAGTGCTATTGTATCCYTGAAAATTAATTTCACTGTGTTTCAGTGGTTAGAGTGATAGGMAAGATAATTTAGCAATTTTAAGTGTAGTCTGAATTAGGCTGTATATATGAATGTCTGTGTAATGGCAGTCTAGATTGAACCAGCTATTTTATTACTTTCAGTAACTGGTTGCTTTTGGTGTTCTATAGGATTAAAAAGGGTTATGAAAACATTGGTGAGCCCAGGCCTTCAGCTCCAGCACAATTTCCTTTGACTGCAGATGAACATCATGATGAGGTGAAGAACAAGCTCTGAKGTATGGGAAAGAAATGCAGCATTTCCTTCTGCAAGGACCATGTGTTGTCTTTCATAGGAAAGTGTGCATGCTTTTTTTCCTTTTGATCTTTTTACACTATTTTCTCTGTGCTGTTGGACTACACCAAATGTCTCTTTGTGAGTTGGGCAAACAAACATTAACCCTTTGCCAGCTGCTGTGAAATTTAAAAAAAAGGATTTTTTAAAATCTATTTCAACTGCTTTTCTGTCAGACAATGATTGTATAATTGAAAGACATCCAGTTGATAAAAAAGAACATGTTTTTTATTGGCAGCACAGTAACATGAGTTCAAAGACTGTATTTGCCAAGAGTGCATAACTCTGTAATGGCCGGCATACTTTTACAAGTGTTCTGTGGTATTACTGACAGAAAGATCGCTTTGGTCCAAGACAGATGTAAAATACTTCATTTAACAAATATTTACTCCACAATTATCTGAAAACGTAGAAAGTACAACCTGACATGTTTGAATATCTAAAGAACCTGTTTATGGGGTATCCTATTATTGTTCCTACAGAATAATCCAAAAAATATAGTTGCAGGGGAGGCTGGATGATTTAGGATATTGGTAATAGGATACAAAGCCTTTCACTTCTTGGTCAGCAGTTCAAATCTGGCTTAGGCTGGTAGTAACTCAGAATGATTGCTGTGCTGTGTCTAGGGTTAATCACAGCCTGGTGCCTTCCARCTTCAGAGTCCACCACCATAATGACTGAATTGGCACTGTGACCACAGGCTAGGGGCACTTTTGCAGGAATTAGAGAAGACCATGAAGGTGCACCCCTACACCTCTTATAAAGAACTGTACAGTCACCTACTCCAGAATCTTTCAGAAGTTTTGTCTTAAATCAGTAGGGATAGAGACAGTAAAAATTCCTGAAGATTGAACATCAAGAAATGTAACATGCACATGTCAACATGTAAATGCTGGGCTGGTGGACGACTGGGTGGCAAAATTACTGATGGGTAATCAGAAAACTCACTGAAGGATGAGGTTTATCTCTGTTTTAATTTGGTGTTTTGGATTTGGGAAGCAACAGAACACTGAGGTTTTGGTCAGCAGTACAGATTTAATGCTTGAAAGTGAATGTAGTGGCATATTTCAGATGGCTGGAGGGCTGAATTTGATCAAATTGTATGCCTATTCCTATTGGGCCTGCCTTTAACTGGGAAATCAAAGGCTGCTGGTGCCCATTTCCTATCACCAGCACCAGCTACACCAACCAGCTCACATCCACCATCTTCAAGCTTCTTGCTGTCCAGCACAGGACATCATAGTAAAGTTACTGACAAGCAGTAATCCCTGGCACATGTTAATGCCCAAAGTATGCTTGGGAACAGTTTTGGAGAGTATTAGCTGGCCCAGGCCAAAATTATGCCAGGGACCACCTGAGAAGGTGGTGGTTCAAACAATCCCACTCTAGTGGTAGGCATATGGTCAGGCATTCTTTAATTCAGTAGTGTGAGGAAAGCTGTGTGACCCTCTCTGAGAGGTTTTGTCTTCCACTTTGAAGTGACAATTGTGGTGTTTTTGGTTCTTGTGTGTTTAGATTTTTTAGAATAAGTTTTGTCAATTGTTTGAGCCATTCTTCATAAAAGGCAAMAAATTTGGTCCTTATCTCTAGTCCTGGTATGAAGACAATTGCATGAGTTTAAGTTCAAGATTCACAAGGTGTTGCTGCTCTAGCTGATATAATTTTTATGTTTCCATTGTCCACATGCTGATGCATAAGCACTGTACGCAATGAATTAAAAAATTCCCAGGAATTTCCTTGGTGTGAATAAGCAGAATTTTATTCATTTCATGTAAAAAGCAAGCAGGTACTGGGGATTAAAAAATTGTTCCTTTGAATTTTCTGTGAAGTACTTAATAGTTATGAAAGAGTAGGAAGAGACTGAAGAASCAGTTGTAAAATGGAGATGATTTTATTTCCACCTTCCACAGTGAATTTTCCATGGTCAGGTGGAGCTGAGCAGCAGAGAGGTTGGTTTGGAGGACAGGAGGAATGAGGGAGCACTGATCTCAACAGCCTGGCTTGGAGAAGAGAGGGGAAATCCAGGAACGTGGGGAAGAAGAGAGACAAGATGGATAGGGAAAGGTAAAGGATGACAACCACAAACAATTTGTCACATTGTAGGAGAGAAATTCTGGAATAAGACTAGACATAATATTGAGGGGGTATATTTAGGAATTTAAATGTAATAGATACATATTTATTAATTATTAAGCTAAGAGAAGTTTTACATCCTCTAAAAGAACGCAGGTTTTATAAAACCAGATTACATCTGAAGTTTTTCAAATGTGTAGGCACATGGTGTGRTTCTTGGGATTAAYTTMRGRATGGCTACGAGCTGGACTTCAGTGATCYTTGTGGGTCTCTTCCAAATCAGGGTTTCTATGATTCTATGATATTTTACTCATTTTTCTCCTCAATACTAGCAGATACTGGGAAAGAGTGCAGTGACATCTCGATGACTATGGAGTTTTCTCAGGAAAGGAACAAATTCAAATGCTTCTACATTTTGTTTTCTTTTTTTAAGAAAAAGGTTTTGGGTTGTTTATACTCATTCCTTGATTTCAAGTTCAGATACTCAGCAACTGAAGAAGGTATCCTGTCACCACTGCTTATAGGAATTTCCCAAAATGATCCACTGCACTTCTACCATTTCAGTCCTAATTTTCCTTCAGGTAAAAGTGATACAAGTCTTTATTTTAAATGATATTCTTTCTCTCTGTAAAATGTTGTRCTCTCTAGCAGTGACTGATGACTCTGCACTTTAAGAAGTTTAAAAATGTGCATACCAATACAGGTGGTTACTTAAGTTACATAAATTTGGAGAAAAATATTCAAACACAGAGGCTTGGATTTAGGTAATTCAATTAAGATGCCTGAGTTAGGATCAGAGYCACAGTTTGTTCTCTCTAATTATTGGGAAATAGGCACCACCAGGAGTAACTCAGTATCCTCCAGCATATATTTACTCTGTCAGACCTGAACCCCATYCTGCAGCTCCCTGTGTGTATTGATGGACAGACAAAGGCAAAACCAATCCTGTCCATGCTGGTGCTGCCCTAGCATGAACCCAGGCCACTGCATCTTAGAGGAGCTGCCTTTCGTGGCTTTCAGCTGCTTTGGGAGTATCTCAAATCATTGAGAAAAGCTGGGCTTATACTTTCACCTCAATCACTTTTTAGATGCCTGAGTCCATGTAAACTGACAGATTCAGCTGTGGTAGACCCTGTAAAAGGCAGAGCAATTCTCTCCATCAGAGAGGCAGGAACAAGGAAAAGCCAGCCTAACTGGCCACTCATCCTGGACACTTCTATTTGTTTTGGCTCTGCCACATGACAGGAGTGGACAYCACTTCTTCTTCTGCAGGAAAAGAAAGCAGAAAGCCCTGCACCCTGCTGTCCTGAAGAGGGGAAGGATGCATTCCCTGCTTCACAGCAATTGCTTCCCAGGATAATCTTTACTGGCTGCAGTAGCCCTTGTTGGTTTTATGCAGGCTTTCCATTCTGAAACACAAACCCTCTCTGGCAGCCCTGTGGGACTCTGCACCCTTTATCCTGCTTTGGGAAAGACAAAATGGACGAGGCAATTTTCATTTGCAAAGAGCAGACCTGCACCAGTCCACAGGCACAGCCCTCCCTGTCCTGTTGGTTTGACCATGGTTGCTCATTTACAAGTGATAATGAAATGAGATTCAACAGCACTGAGTGTATGGAACTGAGAGTGATGTTTTGGTATTTGTTTGGTATACTCGTAAACGAAAGAGAAAAAATAAATTATATCCTTTAAAAATGAAAAACAGACTTAAAAAAGTTGGTCTATAGATTTTTTTAAAACTGTATTTCTACTGACAAAGCTTATAAAAACATTCCAAAGTAATGTAGTGTGATGACCCTTGCTCATAATCACAGAAAGCCTCTCCAAGTTTTTTATTTTTTAATAAGCCTATCATTAATCTTAAATGAAAATAATATAGATTTTATGAAGAAAGCTCAACAAAGTTCTTGGAAAACTTACAAGACATTTAACAGCTGAACAGTGTATCTCACAAATGGACTTTAAAGGTGCTCTTTCAAACTGAAGCCTTTATTTGATCTGGTTTTATAGTTAGCAATTGCTTTGGTCTGGAACTTCACCCATCCTTTCCAACTAATAAACAAAAGAATCCTGAAATATAGCACTTGTTGGAGGTACAGCATGACAGCCCCTGAACCAATTAGTATTACATCTTAGACTATTGAGTTTGGATATTATTTGTTCTAAGGCATCCTACTGTACCAGAACTGTGTATTTATGCATACTGAACAACATAAACTACAGGATCAGCAGTATTTATATACATGAATAAACATGTAGAAAAAGTGATGGATTCTTTTTTTTTTTAATTATCTTTTGTGATTTTTTTTTTTTTTTGGTAACACTGAACATTACTCAAATGTTTTCTCCAATAACTTCAATCTGGATTTCCTTTCTGATAAAACTCTGGTTGTTTGCAGATCCACCCGTCAGTTTTATGAGGATATCTTTGAGACATCACAATTATAAAACAAACTGGAAGGAAGAGCAGCTGTACTTACAAACAAACATCACAGGCACAATTAATCCACTTCAAGGGTTTATGAGGGGAAGCATAAAATATCAAATAAAGGGTAATGGGAAATATTTAAAAAATGCTGAAGCTGGTAACAATCCACAGAGCAGAGCARCCAGTGCACGTTCAGGAAACCAAATGTAGCTAGAAATTCATTTGGTTGGAAGCCACCCATTCTCTACCTCCCAACCTGAACTGTGGGGCTGTTTCATGTTTCTGAAACAGATGCAGCTCTAGATATATATAGTCCATTTACTTTGTAGATTACGATTTAGAATATATTCTTTTTTTTAAAGTAAAGATGGCAATAAAAGCTCAAGAGGCCCATTTTGTTTTTCTGTGGTTTGACTTAAACCAAGCATGATTCCATTCTTGTGGTGGAAATTTATGTCCCTGTTTAGATAAAAGCATATAAATATAAAAGCTCTTTCGAGGTCCGTTTTGCTTTCACTCACACACCTCCATGCCAAATGTGCTGGAAACAGGCATTGTGTCAAGCAGGTGTGTGACTGCTTTGGATACCTTTTTAAACATTAAMATATATTTTTAATTTTMAAAAATAAAGATTCTTCYATATGTAACAACAAATGCAACCMAAAAATTCTGTTTTAKAACCTGAATTAGTWGGATAATGCATTGTYGATTCTCTTATCCTTYTCTTAACCTTAACACAAAGTTTCASCATGAACCAAACTGAAATAGTTTSGTATGTAAGATTTCCTGAGGTTTAATATTTGAGACTTCATCTCCTCATGATGCAGTTACATCACATGTAAAGCATTTTTATCACTTTTTTGTTCATGGAATCATAAAAGTACCAAAGAGACACTGGTGGTCTGATCAGCTCATTGTGGCATTTCTGCAATACCTACTATATATTTCTAAGATGATTTTTTTGATGTGATAGAATATGCATTGATGCATAGATTCCCATTTGCCCAAGAAAAGAGATTTTGTTCAGATACACAACAAATATAATCATAATGGTTCTTTGAAGGAAAAAAAAAGTTTGCCTCTTCTCACTGGAACACAGAGCAAGAAGGTTCTTTTTTATCATGAAGTTCACTTATCTTTGCTGTACATAAGCTTTTTATCAACAGACTGTCAGCTTGGGGCACTCCTATGAATCGGTCATGAGTGCCATGTAGTGTCCTAAAAGAAGCTGCATGTTAGACTTTTCTTTTTGAGCTCRGTAAGCATGGAGGGTTTTGCCACAGGAGCAATTCCAGTTTAAACTTTGGTTTCAAAGGGTGGTTTAATTAGAGTTTTTGAAAAGACCGTCTGTGGTTGATTCTGATCTCACTTAAATTTAGGCAGTCGTGTAAATGCAGTACGAGATTCTCTCTTGTAAAGCAGTTTCTTGCTACGTATTTTGAGGAAAATGTATACTCAAAAAAAAAAAAAAAAAGAAAGAAAAAGTGCAGCAGTGAAAACAAATCAATTTTTTAAAAATAAAATAAAAACCCATGTTAAAGAGCAACAGTCCGGTGAATTTTTCCAAGATTAAGGTATAGTGCCTTTGGATTCCTGCCTGTTTGTGCACATGAGGAATGCTGGTGTCTTGGGATAACCACACTCCTTGTCATGTATTTTGCTTTACATGGACTCAGAACTGTCATCGCAGTGCATATAAACATTTTTTATTTTCTTCACCTGCTCATGTGGCGCACACCTGGGGCCTGCTGGCAGCACACTTGGCTCCAGTGAGCGAAGGGGAGACACTGCCAGTTGGGAGAGCCAGCCCTGTTCCCTTCACGTAAGCTAAGCCCAGGCGATCCCCCGCTGCTTTTATGGAGTGGTTAAGGACAGGGCTGAAAAACTTCAGCTTCTAYAGAAAATTCAAAAACCTGGGGGGAAAGTGAGCTATAGCAGAGACTCAAACAGCCCCACCAGTGCTTTGGTGAGACCTTTGGAGCAGAGGTCCCTCTCCTTTGCCTTTCAGCTCTGGAGTTTACCCCGGTGACTGCTGAGCTTTGTGTCTCTGCAGCGTGGGCAGGGCTGTGCCAGGTGGGCACAGAGCGGCCCTTTAGAAGTCAAACTCATGGCACAGGGGCTGTTGTTGCTCTGTTAACGTAATGGCTTGGACTGAAACCTCTGCTGCTGCTCAGTGCTTCCTGGAGTAAAGGAAGTGTCAGCTACGGATTGCTCAGAGCTGGCTGAAACATTTATAGAGGAACTGAAATTTTCATTGATTTGAGTTCATGGGTATTACATAAAAATTCAAGGCTTCCTGCTAGGTTTTTTTGCATTGGTAAACATTTTGCTGAAACACTTTCCGGTGTCTGGTTGTCAGTCTCTGAGGCCTGAAGGCTGCAGGAGAATGGAAACAGCACGAGGGAAGCTGTTGGAAGGTGTCTTTTGATGAGCAGTAAATTGAAACTTCGGTGCTAAGGCATTTTCTGGGCCATGAACAGATGCCATCCTTACAGATGTGCACACTCACACACAGGTACGGGTGTTTGTGGCACTTTGGGGATGGAAACCTCACTCCTGCTTGGAAGGAAGGAGTGTTACCTCTTTTTGTTTTGGAAAATGGATGCCTGCATGCTCTTATTGATTCCATGCACAACGTTTTTGGGCCATTTTGGGGTAAGGAGAAGCAGAGACCTGTCCCTGCCAACCCTCCTTCACTCATACAAACAGATCCTCCCTTGCTTTGCTTTAGTGGGAGTTGCTTTCTCTTGGAAAGATGTCATTCCTAAGCCCCTTTATGGCTGCAGGTGCAAAACCTTGTGGTCATAACTGAGTTTGAAATAGGAGAATTTTGTTGATTTTTTTTCTGGGGAGAGAATTTGTGCTTGGAGGTAAGACTGGCATTCATTACTAGTGGGGRGAACAAATCGAGCACACTTGGATTTGATTTATGGATGTGATCTTTGAAAGTGAACCTCAGCAGTGATGGTTATAATGTAAATAACAGCACCAGAACCACCAGTCTGGAATATCCTCTGTGCCTCTGGCATCCTGTTTCCTCTATGTTCCACAGTTATCCAGAGGAGAGATGCCTACCTGTATCTTTAATACCTAATCCACAACCATGTAAGTGACCAGAGTGTTTTCAGGTGCAGTGCTTTAGGAACARCATTCATATTTCAGTAATCCCTGCAAGGCTGTCCTGGATATGAATATTTCTGCACAGTGTGTGGCATTCTGCTGCAAAAAAACCCAAGGGTGTTTCCAGTTAAAATCTGGCCTTTGCATCGAGTTCATCCTTTGGCAGAAGAGTTTGTATTAGGTCATGAAGAAGTCCAATAATCCTATAAACACACATCCTTGAGGTATGGAGCTTTCKTAAAATTAGGTCTCCTTACCATGTTATCAACATTTTTACAGCTGGTCAGAAAATGAAAAGACAGAGTGAGAGACTATACAAGTATGTATATATCTTTAATAGATTACTGAAATAAGCAGCAGAAAAATTCAACTCTCTTGGGCTAATTCCACAATGATTTAAAAGCAATGTTTATTAYAAAACATGGAGTTCAAGCTGCAGAATTTGTCTCTTCCTGTCTCTTTCCACTCACACTCACCAGCACATGCTGAATTTGGTGCTGTCAGGCAGAGTTTGTAATGGTGGGAGGGATTTGACTGGACCTGTTTAAGGGATAGAAACTCTGAATAATATCTAATCCAACTGAGGATTTTGATTTCAAAGTTCATGGCTGTTCAGATCCCTGCTTTTGATTTTTGYCCATACCTGTTTGCTAACATTTTTATAACTGACCACTGCCAAAAAAYGATTTTGGGCTAGATGGACTTTTGATCTGACCCAGCACATCTGTTCTTATGGCCAGGGATGCATTGCACAGGAAGTGGGTGATGCAACTTCACAGATTGCTGGTTAGGTCTGGACTGGAGTGAAAGATGCTCTTTTCCCCCCTGTAAAGCTGAAGATGTTTTGAGCTTTGGCCACCACAGAGATGCTCCTCTTTCCTTCAGGGACACTCCAGCTAGCTGTTCTCTGATGGAAGATAAGGACTGTTCCTAATACACTCTGCATCACTCAAACACATTTTTCTGCTTTGGCCAATAAAATCCTGATTTATAGCTATTTGGAACATTCTGTCTGCTTTATTTATTGATTTATTTATTTATTTACTCTTCCCGGCATAAGGACAAAAGTTGCTTATTTGTTGGACACTAATTATGAATTTTATTCTGAGGTCTTCATGACTTAATTAGACTCTGTTACTGAATGTTTCTGCACTTAAACACCTGTGGAAAATAGGGAAAAGGATTCTTGAGATGCTCCACAGCATTCTTTGGTGGAATCAGACCAAGCAGATCCAGGACATTCAGTCACCCTATTGCCAAGTYGTTCACACAGTTCTGAGTTAGACACCACTTCCATGGACAGTTTTACCCTACCCTCATGCTCATTCTTCACCCGACTTTATTAGACTATTCTTCACTAGATGTCAGGTTTTTTGCAATCTCTTTTTAAATTCTCTGAACAGTCTTGTTGAAAAAGGCAGAATATCTATTAAAATAGTGATTATTTCCTTCTCTCTGGGATTTGTGTCACCACATCCAGGGTGCTACACCCAGCTCTAGGCTCCCCAGCACAAGAAAGACATGGACATATAGAACAAGTTTAGGGAAGAGAAATCAGGGTCTTTCTGCTGCCTGTAGCTGCCTAATGGGATGGTATGGAGAAGGCAGGCATATCTCCTCAGAGATGCTCAGAGATTAAATTCTGATGTGAAAACCACAGAAAATTCCAACTACATATTAGGAAACAGTTTTTCACCATGATGGCCAAAAACTGCARCAAATTATCCAGAAAATTTCTGGAACTTCCATCCTTGGAGTTTACTCAAAGCTTGACTGGACAAGAACCTGAGCAACCTAATCTGAGTTTACCTTGCTTTGAGTGGAGGGTTGGATTAGAGCTATTCAGAGGTTCTTTCCAACCTAAATTATGCTATGAATCTATGATTATATCCAGGAGATAAATCTAAGGGAAACTTGTCTTCTTTTCTGTCACAGACTATGAGTATTCAAAGTTTCTAAGAGCAAAAAGGTACATATTTACTTACTTATTTGGACTTTTACCCTCTTTATTTACATCAGATATATCTACATTTGAGTAATTTCACTCTTTCTATATAAAATTSTAATGATCCATACAAAGAAAAGACAATTCCAATGAGATCTTATTTTCAGTTTGTTGCTCTGTTCTTCCCTGCAGAGAAAAGTAAAGTATTAATTCAGAGAACTGTGGGGTTCATTTCTGAAAGGTTTTTGATGTGACTACTAATTTTTGATGCCTCAGATTCACTTAATTTAAATTCTAATAAATCTAATAATTAATTTATTTTTTTTTAACGTAAGAGCTTGTTGTTTTGGCCTCAGTCACCTGTAACCAAACTGCAATTAACAAAAGCAGAAAACACATCAGCATGGCCACAAAACAGAAAATGATTTATTTCAAATTGGATACGTGAAACCAGAGCCTTGCAAAATCTGAGATTTTTTCTGAAAATCTGATCAACTCAAATRAGTGAAATCCAGCAATCAGAATAAGTGCAGAATGCTAATCAATTTAGCAATCAGTTTAAATGACAATAAAATTGGTRTCAGTCATTTAGACTGTTTGATGCATGGCACTCTTCCTATTCAGATATTCAGTGTTGCAAAGACAGATACTCAAATCACAAGATTAACCATAGAAATACTGTGATAAAAAAACAAAAGGATGTGATTTATAATGTTAATACACTGAGCTTGTCTGGTGTGAACTAGATGTTCCTGAAACTTGAGCACAATCATTTGTATTTGACTATTTATGGAGTCAATAAAATGAAGGATCTGTGTCTTCTCTCCAGCAGCTGACCTCATGATAGTGTCAGATCTCGGAAAGGGGAGTGATGACCATAAAAGCAGTGTTTTTCTGAAGAAAGAACAGAAATTTAGAATCTCATTTGGTTTTCAGACCTGAAAAATTTTAGTAAGGGAGAACTCTTTGGATTATGGCTCTAATTATATTCTCTCTTACCTCACACTCTTTGCATTCTTCCACTTTTCCAAAGTAAATTTACAAACAGAAGCAATGAATGAACCAAAATTAATTTTTAAATTTCTAATATTCATAGCTATTTCATGACAGATAATTCTACATGTTTTCTAACACCTGGATGCAATGTGTTTTTGTGTTTGCCCAGCTCTGTGTGTGTTTGTGAATGCGACTGCTTTGTGATGAGTGGTGGGGAAGGGAAAACACAAGACAYTGAAATCCCACAAAATCGGAAGAACACTTACTCTGAAATGGCTTGAGCTGATGTTATGAAAATGCTAGAATGTAAACACAAACTATTTTCATGCCAACATCCTGGCCCTTGTGAAAAGTGATGTTCATTTCCCAGACCTTTCTCTGGAGTAATTTGCAGTAATTTATAGCCACTGTGAATAGCCACATCTCCTTTGTGCAACACACATTTGTTTGAAATATAAATCAGTTCCATGAAAGGAATTGCATTTTTGAATGTTTCCCACTGATACATGACACAATATACAGTCATTACTCTTTTCTGTGGTTTTCCTAAAGGTCTGTTTTCCACTCATTATTACATCAGGGGAATGGAAGGCGTTTTCAACACCTGCTACAGTAGCTCCAAAAGGAGAAGTCAGAAGAAGACCATCTGCTTGCCGGCCCCTCCCCTTGTTACCCTCTTTATTTCAACTTCCCCTGAAAACTACTGCTTCCGTACCAGAAGTATTCTTCAGTTCTGGAGGAGTTAACTAAGAAGAGACATAGTTTTGATTGATGAAGCCATACATTTAAATGGAATTATATATGTCAAACCTTGCTAAGCCAATGCCATTGTATATTACACAAAGTACAGCAGTCATTAAGAACGTTGTGGTCAATRAGGAACCACTGAGATATTTACTTTTCACTCCACAGATCAAACAAACTGAAACTTCAGTGCTAAGTGGTTGGTTTTTTTTTGTTTTTTTTTCCCAACATTCAACTATCAAACATATATTGAAGGAGTGTCAAAGTCCAGAATGATCTGGCCAGGTTTTTTTAGGTATTATAAATATGTAATGTTTAATGTTTAATACCAGTTTTACTTACCTGAAGGTTTATGATATTACAAAGTGCTACAGCACTGTACTAATATGTATGTACTGCAACAAAGAGAGATCAAAATAATTTAATGGAATGATAAAATAATTTAATGCAATGATTCTAGAGACAGTGTCAATGTTTATTAGTATTTTTTGATGAAAATTCACCTTTTCTGGAAGCCAGAAAAACAGTGGCCTCTAGAGTGGATATTGTTATMAATTGTCATTGAAAAAAATCTCCATATTACTATGTGTGATCAAATAATAGAATGATAGAATTATTAARATTGGAAAATATCTCCARGATCATAAAGTCAAAGCTTTGGCTGARCACYACCAAGTCAACTMAACCAMAGCACTAAATACCCCATCCWATGGTTTCTCRAGCATTTCCAGAGCACTTCCAGAGACAGTGACTTCACCACCTCCCTGGGCAGCCCATTCCAAGGCRTAATCACCCTTGATGTCCAACCTGAACCTCCCCTGGCACAGCCTGAGGCCATTTCTTCTCATSCTATCACCAGCTGCCTGGGAGAAGAGGCCAAAYCCTACTTTGATGCACCCTCTWTTCAGRTGGTTGTAGACAGMAATAACATCTCGCCTGAGTCTTCTTTCCTGCAGGATAAACACCCCAACTCCCTCAGCCACACCTCACATGAGTTACTCTCTAGATCCTTCACCAGCTTGGTTGTCCCAGCGCCTCGATGTCTGTCCTGAAGTGTGGGGCACCTCATTCCACCTCATTTGTAARTGTGGAATCATATAAATCCTATTCTGAGGATATTCATCAGAGCTGTTGCAAGAATGCTGCAGGCTGGATTAATTTTTCCTACCTACAAGCCCTTGAGATATATATGAGATAGAGTTTTGTTAGACAAATGTGAAAGCAAAAAGATAAGGGCTTGCTTGTGTTTTTCAGTGCTAGTCATTCTGGAGTAACATTAGAAAATACAAAACAATGATTTGCATTCTTGATATTTAATGAATAAAAAAATACCATCTGTATATATTTGGTGCTTTATCACTCTCAGGGTTCTTGGACCAGCTCACATGTAGTCATTCTAATAGATGTAGAAAAGTTTTAGTAAAGCATGTGTTCTGTTGTGGTCTCAGAGGTCCCAATCCTGAGTGCAGTGGCACTTCATTTTACACAGTCAGTAATAAGGAAAGAGTTTGTCATTTTCAGCAACACAAAAAATTGCTTGTGATGCACATTGCCTGGCCAAAAGTTCTCACCTAAATTTTTCCAAATTTCAAGTGATCTTTTCTTGGCCATTAYTCTGCTTTATTCCTGAAAAAATCCAAATTCCTTTCCTTGGCTGAAGTGTCTCTGAGAGGTTTCCCCAATTTGCTGCCTGCTGCTGTGCTCCAGAACTGCCGATCACTGAGCACATGTGAACCCCAGAATATTASCTTTGGCAAGATCCCCAGGCTCTTTGAAAAATAGGAATTCACACTTCCCAAGCCAAGTGTAAGTGGAAGGTTCCCACAATGTTGGTGAATCCAGAAAGGTTCTCGAAGGCCCTTCACATCCAAACAACTGCAGAGTTTAAAGCTGTTGATGGGAAATTCTGCTTATGGTCCATTCTTGTGGTAAGAACCARGTTATTAAATTTTCCTTTTGAAGGCATACCGCTTGAAGATGCCAGAAAATAAAAACTTGTCTTAGCCAGTGTTAATAACGTGCAGTTTAAGCTGCAGAGTTTCAATTTATTCGAGTTCATTTTATTTTGCATGGAAGAAAACCTGCTCCATAGCAACAATTTTAGTATGGTAAAAATAAAAGTTCGGTGGAATTTTTTTGTCTTTGAGTCCCCTACCTGCTTATCCAGTAAAAACATGCATTCATGAGTCCATCTCAATGCTTAGAGCTGGAATCAGTGGGAATAAAATCACTAGCAGAGGAAAATTCTACTCCCATATTGACTTAAGGTTGGCTTTAGCAAACCAGCCTTTCCCAGCTGTGCTGGTATCTTGCCTACAAACCCTTGACTCAGAGGCAAGTGTTAGAAGTGCTTCTGCAACCTGGCTTTACGAGTTAGCAAACACATGGTGCATGGCTTAAAATCTTCAAGAGTTAATTCATGTCCGTCCAAGGAGGCAAAACTGAATCAAGGKGCTGCCACCTGAGAGTTGCAACTGCAGAAGAGATTCTTCCTGAGGTTTCACGGACGTGGTGCACTCCTGTACACCATTCTTCTGTGGAAGGTTGGTTTTAACATCAGGAGCTTCATGACAGGGCTCATTTAGGGAAGTTACTCAATGATTTCTGCTTTACTGGTGATAAAAAGGCTTCCATGTGGTGTTTTTACAGGATTCTGGAATATCRATCCATTCCTCCATCTTAAAATTGATTCTTCCACCTTACAGATTCTGTCTATATGTATAGAACATGTACTATATGTACATACATGTACTTTGTAAATTCTTTGTAAGCTCAGAAACCCCTTCTTTTGATGCTGACATCAGACCAGGGTACAGGCTGGTACTGAGGATTTAAGACTTGATTTACTTTTGTAATCAAATAGACCAAGTCATTGTCAGTTTTCCAAAATATATTCTTTCTTTTCGTAGGTAGTTGTACACTGGTTTTTCACAGTGTTTTACAGAAAAGATGGGAAACTATGGGAAAATTYTGCCACTAAATTTTACTTTTGCTTCAACTCTTTTCCACAGGCCAGGCAGTAAGAAATCATTAAAAAATGTGGCTGGAAATATTGCCCTTTGGACAGTTTTGAAACTAAATTTAGCATAGGAGCAGGAGTGGTAAAATATTCCTYCTCCAATAAAGAGATTCTTGTAGGATTTATTTTTAGTTAGAATGTATCTGGGTACATACACAGCTATTTAGAACTCCATCTAGAGCTCAACTGCAGCTTTTCTTTTCTTATAATAACATTCTACAGCTGTAGTAAAAAGGTGATAGGGAAGATTTAATCCAGGTTCTTTTAATCTGACTGACTCAAGTATCAACAACAACCTATGGAAGGCGACATACACCTGACTGTGTGACTCTGCTCCTTTTAACTATTCCCTTAATTAGACAGATTAATTTAATCTATTAAAATTAGCTGTAAGTATAAAGTGTAKTCAAGTACTTTTCCTTAAACAGGATCACATACATGATGAGATATAATGAGCTATAATGAGATTGACAACAAACATCAAGAAACCAGAAACAGTTAAGAGGYACTGGGAAACATTAAACAATTACTTGTTATATATTTACATACATAAATAGGAAACCAATTTAAAGAATATATATAGATTCTACAGCCTTGTTTTCTGTACACACGGCACAGCTAAAGGATTCTTTGCTTTCCTGTATTCACAGGCATTTGTTATCTCTTAGCCAAACAGTTTGCAAAAATATGAAGTGATAGAACTAGCTGAGTCCCTACAGAGAAACAAGCGCTTATCTGACAATGATGTCTGCTGGAAAAAGCCCAGCATCCATGGGTCACTTGCAAATTATAACCTCAGGCCATTATCATCTCATAGCCCTTCAACTGCTCGTGTGAAATGTGCTGATGGTCTCAATCCAATTCCTAGCAGACAGGTGTCTGCATCACTGGAATCACCAGGTGGAGATGACTGCATTTTTTCCCATTAAAAAAGGTGATTATAGCTAACACAGTTTACAACATTAATATAAAGTACTTATAGTTCCCACAGCAGATGTTACAGAAACTTGGAATCCTGCTCACTGGAGAAAATTGTGCCCAGATGCTTGTACTTAAACTTTATGGTCCGAACTCTGCCCTTAGATGTACACATAACTCCCAGAGATTTCAGGGGGAGTARTGTTCAGGAACGTCAGGGCCATGCCTAACTCCTTTCACAGAGTCCATCTGGATGYTCAAGTGTTTTGTGGCATGTGTGGTCAAAACCCAGCAGCATGATTGAAGATGAGGATGATAATAGCAGAGTAGCTCATAGGAGCCTCATCTAACATCAGGGCCAAAAGGAACCAAGCATTGCTCAAACACAAATTTATGTTTTGTGTTCTGACAAAGCTCAGCTTCAGACACTGGGAGCCTTCAGACAGTTTTTTTTTTTTTTTCAAGAATGGTGCAGGAGGCCCCTGTGGAGGTGTTAGCTGTGTYCCCTCTCTGTTTCTGCTCTGCTTATGTATCAACCACTCCCAGAAGTTCTAGATTGGCTCAAGCCATCAGAGTGTGCACTGACCCAGTGTCTGTCACCCCAGCATTTGCATGTTTGTATAAAATAGCTTGATCTTTGATGCAGTTAATGAGAACACTCATTTTAACCACTACATGAGCTGCTACATAATCATTATAGCACCTACATCCTGGTTTATTATTTGTTATTTTAAACATCAGAGTATCAGAAGARCTCAGATGAAAACTGTGTTCAAATAGAAGTTTAAAGCATGCTGTTCTTTTCCTCATACACGTAATRCTGGAGATGTGATACCATGTGCCATAAATTTAGCTAACACTGTGATTAATCTGACAGCAAAAYCTGCAGATTATGTCCTGAGGGCTATCGTAAATCAAGCTCTTAACAAAAGCAGCAGTTAGATATATGTTTTTAATGGTCATTAATAATGATGAATAGAAAAAAAAGGATTTTTCACTTTCATGTGGGATTTTAAAAAGTTAAGTTTGTCTCTGAATGCTCAGTGTCTGACATGTACAGATACATGCTCCCTGTAGGGAAATAGACACATCAAAATAYGTTTAATACAATCCTGAAATGAGAGGAATGAAACCTCCCTGAAGAGTCCTTCATCTTTTTCTGATGACTATTGAGTAATCCCAAGAGAGCACATTTCTAAATTAGAAATAAAATTTCTAATTTTTACCTCACCCTGCACCAAGAAAATTATGCTGGAAATGTATGATTAATTTGACTACATTTGTCTCTGATCCAACTAGAATCTGTGCAGGGATGGTCCTTTAAATAACACCTATTAAGATATGGTGCTTCAATGAAACATTTTATTTCAAAATTTCTTGGCTGTGCAAAATGGACAAATTTCTGTTTTGGGAGGACCAGTAGTAGTTATACTGCGAAGATTAATTATGGGCTGAAAAGCATTTTAACAATACCCTAATTAGGCATTAATGAGGCTTTGATAAATTTTTGAAACATAGTAATAACAATAACAATAACAATAATACTAATACTACTACAAATTAATAATAATAATAATTATTATTATTATTGTTATTGTTATTATTGTTATTATTATTATTGTTATCATTATTATTATTATTATTATTATTATTATTATTATTCATAATTGTTTAGTCTTCAAGAAAGGAGACGGCATAACCAAATGAGATAGTTATAAGATATTATATTTGCCAAACTGGTAGCATCAGGATCAGACAGTATTCTCCACAGTTCTGGTAAAAGGGAATATGTGTTCATGGTCTGGGCACAAACAGGAAGAGAGTCCAGCACCAAAGACCTTCCTGAAGGAGCTCCCTGGCTGCCAGGTCTCAGTGCAGCCAASGTGGAAAATGTCTGTTCTTGCATGGGATGGAGGGTTGGAAAACTTTTAGAAGCCTCTTCCAATCTTTGCAAGGATCTTGCATTTTGATGAAACATTTGATTACTTCTGGTGGAAAAAGRAGGCTGTATGTCAGGCCCTGCAGCATTTCAGGAGAACTTCTGGAGAGCTGAAGTTCTTGGGAATTTCACAGTGAAACCATTTAGGAAACACTGCGCTGACAGAAGAAGGGAAGGCAAAAARCTTCCCTGAGAACAGTGGAAATTTTTGTATCAAAAAAGTAAGATCAGAGGTTCACAAAGTACACCTGTTATTTAGAAGGTTGCAGTCAATGAAGAGTCACTGAGATATTTACATTTCATTCTACTCTGTCGTCACTGATAAACAAACTGAAACTTTAGTGCTAAGTATTTTGTTGGTTTTTTTTTTTCTGTAACTGCACTGAACTATCAAACATATATTGAAGGAGTGTAAAGGTCCAGAATGATCTGGCCAGTTTTTTTTTTAGGTATTCTAAACATGTAACTTCTGTTTGGGTTTGATCAGGTTGGTTTTTTCACCTCTGCCCATGAAATCACTGTTTGCTTTAACCTCTTAACTTCTGCCTCTTCAATATTTTCTGACCAGCTTATTTAATGTTAATGTGATTATAATTCAATATCGGAAAGATCTGCAGTTTGCATTTATATTGCAATGCCACTTTTCATATTGTGATGTTAATTTATTTCTAAATTATTGTCAGTATTGGCTGTTACGATCCAATCAAATAAGCACCACCAATCTTCAGTGCCTTGGGAAAAATGAAGGGTTCCTTTGGGGGCACTTCAGGAGTCTGGGAACTGCTGGCTGGTGGCTGCATGTTACCAGAACTGAATGTCCTGACAATTCAAAAATATTGCTCATGTTGATTGTCTAAGCCAGAATATGTTGCATACGGCGCAGGACAACCCTGTGTTAGACACCAAGCTAGCAGAAGAATTTCCCAATGCTTGTGGTTCAGCTCAAGTGTTTGCAACTTGATTGTAGTTGCCTTGAATAAACACAATAAAATCCCAACCATGTGTGCACGGCTGTGCAGCGCACACACGGGCGCCCAGCTGCACGCACTCTGAAATTCTCACACACACACATTAATGGCTGCAGCGTGTGTGCCTGTGCGTGTGTGCGTGTGTGTGCATCCCCCGTGTGCTTGGCAGGGATCAGCTCACAAAGCTGAAAACAATTACCAACCAAATCATCTGGGAGGAAAAGTTTAATCGGAAAAATGTGAGTGGTAATTAAAAACTGTTTACTTCGAACCCTAAACAGCGTAATCCCACGACTGAMAACCTTGTTTGAAAGAACCAAAACACTTACCATGAAAGCAGCAGTAACTATACCTATATCTGTAACAGGTGTAGCAAAAAATCCCAGTTTATAATGCGGATTTGATGGGGGTTTTTTTGTTGGAAGCTATGAAAAGCTGACACTGTAAGAGGAATCTGGCTGTTAGTGTTCAGGGCGGTATAGACAAAGCAATTTTTGGGACCAAAACAAAATGATCCATCTTAAGATCAGTAAATAACAATACACACAAAGACATCTATGTTTAATATACATTTTTATTCTGAATRAAAAAAGTAAATAATACATTATATAAAATATTATTTTCTAGTAATAATCGGTRTTCTTAAAGAACAATCAGCATTAGATCCAGATATTTTTCATTTGACAGTTTTAAAACAGCTGCTCAAGAAAGATTTTAGAATCCACTGCATTCTCTTTCAGTGAGTACTTCAATATTTTGGAAATGCCAGACTGTTGGAAGATAGTGCCAAGGCTAAACACAAAAGGAATAATTACACTGATTCTAGCAATTATGGAATTGTCAGGGRGATGCTGATTTCAGACAAAAGTATGAAATATATGTTAGTTCAAACAGATTTATAAAGGTAACCTTCATTTTCTTATGAAAATAGATTTAAAAATACTTCAACATAACAATAATGTTATGTTGAAGTATTACACTGATGATAAAAGGTCATATTACACAACAACATATTACGCAACATATTACACTGATGATAAAAGGTCAGTGTTATATATTTTCATTTTTGTTGATGTTCTTTCATTAAGAAGGAAGGGGCATGGAATCAGTGTAACATTAAATACAAGTAATCTGCCTGAACAATAGATCCCACTAAATTATTTTAAGTCGGTGATAAAGAAGGGAATTTCTTTAAAAAGGATCAAAACCAGCTGCAAACAGACTTCCAATTTGGACTAATAGRTTTACTCATCAATTGCTCCTCAGATTTGGTGCAAACCACCCAGGGGCCTTATTTTGATGTCCACAGGGCAAAGATCTGTGAATAACAATGAGAGGGCATCAGAGAAGAGCACTGAGGAGAGAATCAGTTTCTGAAGATCTCACCTGAAAARAAATCTAATAAATTGGGTTTTAACACCAGCAGGGAGTTAAACTCCAAGTAAGCCACTTTCCTCTCCCCACCCCTTTTKGTACAGGAGGGACAAAAAAGAAGACTATAGGTTGAGATAATTTAGTAAATGTACAAAGCAATGGAACAAGATGCAATAACCATGGCAATATTAATACTAAAAGTATAGAAAAAAAGAGATGCTGTTTTATCCACAAAAGATTATTCTCCACCAGGAATGAAAACAAGATGTCAGGCACCCCCTGAAGGTCATGTCYGCATGGTTTCCCCAGACAAAGACAATTTGGTGACTGTTCCTGTGCTGTGCCACCTGGTATTTGGGAACGAAGGAGATATGGGGGAGGAGATCCCATGGTTAACATTTCCCACCCCCAGCCCAAAAGTAACAAAAAATGGGGATAAAGCAAAAACCTCAGAAGCTGGATTGTCCGAATAGGGGCCGTGCTGCCGCTCCACCAAGCTCAGCTCTGTGCAGGCTCCTTTGCAGCAATTTCTGCTGCACCACTGCTGCTTTCCCTACTGCCCCACCAGGCTCCTTTCAGCCTGGCTTGGCTGGACCCAACCAGGTTGGGGTCACCCCCAGCACCAGCCCACTCCCCTGGCTCTGTCATTTCAGCACTGCCCATCAATCATATTTTTGTCTCTGTCCTTTTCAGCACAAATGGTCCATGGTTGTACTCTGGAGAGAATGAGAGAGGGACAGCAGAGGGACCAGGTCCAGAGCAGTTGATCAAACACCTTCCCAGAAGTGGGGAAAATGGACAACTTTCAGTGAGGACACCCCAGCTCCACAAAGAAGTGAGTGGTGCCACACCCACATGGTGCTGAACTYTGACCCCTCTGCAACCAGGACATAACCTTCAGTCTTACCTTAATCCACCTGTCTATTTTCCAAATGCCTTACAAGTTTGACATATGCAAAGTATCTGTTCCTCCAGCAAATGTGGTTGAATTYTGTAAACAAAGTCAAATTTATTGGCAAGCTGGGAAATACAGGATTCCAGAACAGTTTGGATTGGACAGGATGTTAAAGATCKTCTCRTTCCAAAYCCCTGCCATGGGCAGGAACACCTTTYACTAAAATACCATCCAGCCWGGCYTTGAACTCTTCCAGGAAYGGGGGATCCACARCCTCTCTGGGAAATTTRTTCSAGTGCCTCACCACCCTCACAAAGAATTTCTTTGAAATATCTAATATGACAAAATAACATGGCTGYGGGCCAAATAAACCCTTTCCCACTCTAACATTCCCTCTCCCAGGCATGATCACTATCACTTAAAGCAAGAAATGCTAGAAAATCCTTGAAATCCATTATAATGTTCTTGTCTTCAAGTCTAAGGCCTGTGGAACCTTTATATTGATGGTTGCAGTTCTACCAACAGACACCTTCTAGTCACCCAAACTCCAGGTGGTTTCTGGAGCTGCTGCTTGGTGGGATGGGAAGTGAGTGGAGGATCATTTCTTTCAGATTTTTACCATTATCTCCCATTCCCCCAYCTTAAACCCACCAGGAAACCTACAGGCTGCAGTCACAGTGTGTGCAGATTCTCCAGGTTCCTGTGGGGTGTGCTGATATCATCCTGAGATCATTTTTGACTGCAGCAAAGAGCAGTCCACTGGAAGCTGCCTGTAAATCACATCAGAGGTCTGGGAGGCTGCAGCTGAAAGGTTCCACCCGAGGATCCCTTTGCCTGCATCTTCAGAGTGTGGTCCCACCATCTCTTGTCTCAGTTCATAACCAGAAGGGACCATCTTCCCTGTCCTTTCCCCACTGCAGTTGGGTTCTGCAGCCCCTCGCTGGCTCTGTCTGCAGGTACTGGCTGAATGTCACCTGCAGGTGACAGAACAGGGTCAGCCATTGGGTGTTTACAGCTTTTAAAAGGGAAGATGAGTTAGAATCTCATTTGGTGTAGGTTTTTGCCATGGAGCAAAACCTTTTAGTGATTTTCAAGTGGGTTTGGTATTTTAATAGTCTACTTTCCTAACAGAATTGTAAAAATCAGACTGGAAGTGCTGGTAAAATGCATATCTGCACTTACTGATAAGCAGCAAAAAACTTAGTGGAGGATGACTTTTCATTTCTTTAACTCAGGAAGTGGAATGGAATCCTATATTTTTGTTTGTGGGATGTGGTTTTCCACGGTCAGTTAAATAATTTTTCATTTATAGAATCAGTTCCATCTCTCAGGCCAAGTCTAGTGCTGGCAGTGTTGTAAATCAGCTCGGCTACTGCTATATCCAAAACGAATTTCTTTTACAAGAAAGATACAAACAGTGGAGACAAAAAGTTACGGGGACTTTCATAGAATCAGGGACTTGCTTTGATATAAATCCTGAACAACATCTTGTTTCTCAACAGCAATATATTATTTGTTCATTCCCAGCTTTCCTAWAAGAAAATTTGTGATTAAAACAGCATCAACAAGTTGAGACTAACCTGTGTTCATGGTTGAAAGTTGCTTTTTTCTTACTTTATATTATTGCATTTTTCTCTCATGGAGTTTTCTGGTTGATTAACATGGTTAAAGAAGTCTCACACACATTTTGCTTAAGATTTTATGAATTATTTTTTCCTGTAACCTGTTTATTTCATTAAAATGGTCTCAATGTGGCATCTTTAAATCTTTCCTTTTTTAAAATAAGCTCAAAGACTTATAAATATTTTAAAATTAAAATTATTTCAGAATTTTGATTATTTGTGAAAAAAATCATTTTTATCCTTGCCATTAATGCTAATATCCTGAATGGATATTTTAATAACTAGAACAGACTGAAATAGTCTAAAATTTTAAAAATTAAAATAGATCATAATTATATTTATTGGTGCACTGAGTTCTCAATGGCAAGGGAAATTAATTAGTCTGAACATTTTCCTCAAGGAATATGAAAATAGAATAAAAATAGAGTCCTCCATTTGTTAGAAAATAGCTTATAAGGATTGATACTGTAATTAGAAATCTTGTGTATGCTCTGTGCCAGTTATCTTACCGAGCAGAGCACATTTAACATATGAAGTTGAAGTAGTCAAACAAACATTTTGCAAAACAAGTCAAAGATCTTCTGAGCTGAGCCATGGCAACAGTCAAAGTCCTGTCCTTTGGGAGAAGGGAGCGAGTTACAAACCTTCAGTGTGGATGTTTTTGAATAATTTCCTTTCTGACTTCCATAAATCACAAAGYACTTTAATTGCGAATGCATTACCAGCAGACCATGGCCTAAACAGGATTATGGACTTTCAGTTGTTCCTAAGATTAACCCATGTTTTTGTAGYTCACTTAAGATCCTTTCAAATGTTTTTCTCTTATCTATAAACTATAATAGYGATTGCATTTCAGACTGATTAATTATTAACCTCTATTAAACAAATATAGTAATTAAATATTATTTGATATAAAGCATAYTTTTGTTAAACACTGGGTTTATTTTCTGGCTAAATGAAATGAGAAGTAGGAGAGGAAAAGACAAATATTGAACTTTTCCCATTTGAGCCTCACATTTTCCAAGTTAATAAAGTAGCTGTAAAAATGAATTCATTTTGCAAACTTCTGAGATTTTACAGTGATGTTTCCATCCAATATACAATTTATCTGCGAGTTCTAGAAATGCTTTTTCAGCCTCATTTGAAATAGAATGATTGGTKCAGATTGCTTAGTCAGTCATAAGGTGTTCATTCTGCTAATTAAGACATTCCAGATATGCTTAATCCAGCCCATCTAGTCAAGGGACTTTAAAAGCAAATGTTTTTTGGTTTTTTTTTCAGGAATCTTTAAAATATAAGAAAGTGGAATACTCTGCTCTTTTCAGCCATGATCCATAGAACAAGATGTAACCAAATTTAAYTGTCAGAGAGGGACAATTTTATTACATACTAGATAAAGAAGGTACAGTCGAGGAATGGAATAAATTCTCTGCAGCAGCTGTAGAGTCCCAGACACCAGAGGATTTAAGCCCAAAAATGCTCATGCCTGTAGTGGTGAATACGTGGACTCTGTGTGGGCACATAAATGTATTAAATGTATTATCTATATAATTTTTCATCCCTTTTAATGTTATCCTCTGCTTTGACATCCTTTCCTAAGCCACCCTCAGATTAACAGTAGAATACTCAGTGGTGCAGCATGGAAAGAAGGGTGCATGGAAGGATGTGCTGCTTCCAAAGCAGTTTGGAAAAGAGGAATAATAAAYGAGAATAAACAGGAACTCACAGAATATGCAACAGATACTGCTTATTGCACTTAACATACAACTGGTAAATTATTAAAAATYAGTGTTGGAAAGGTTATAAAATCTAGACTAGAAAAGCTCACCCAGGCTACAACAGTAAGGAAGRGAGGCATTCTTGATTATTTTTTGAAACACATTGGAAAAGAAAATTTTCTAAAAAGCCAGTCCAGAGAAAGGCATGCCATAGGCCCTTTTCTAACATAAGACTCACCAACTGGTGATGAGGAAATTAAATTTTCTGTTTTGAGGCAGGATATGTGATAACACAGTTGGATTGAAGTGTCCTCGATAGGGGTGGTCTGAGTGAAACAGAGAACTGGATTTGGTGTAGTCCTTTGCAGACTCCAGCAGCCATCCATCATGAGATAATATTTAGAATTTAGAGATGATTCAGCTAGCTGAAAGCTTGCCTTCTCTCGGCCTGTTTTGCTGTTGTTTATATTTCCTGTGCTTGTATATTTTATGACTTGGATAATAAACAATAAAATATGCCTTAACTCTATTTTATAACTCCTAGTAATAAATAATAGCTTGGACATATTTTGGGATCCTTCTGGGATACAAATTAGCCTGCCTGCTACCYTTCTGTATCAGCATTAATGCCATCTACTTTCCATCGAGCAGTGCCAGAAGTTTTTGGAGGTCACACGCTCGATGCTGACTTGGTTCAGTTCCTGTCTCGCACTGAAAACTGGTGAAGATGTTGTATTTCAAGACAGGAGTGTGCCTTGAGGAAGATATTCCTGGCAACATTATCTACA
Source organism: Malurus melanocephalus (assembly GCF_030028575.1). Taxonomy (NCBI): domain Eukaryota; kingdom Metazoa; phylum Chordata; class Aves; order Passeriformes; family Maluridae; genus Malurus; species Malurus melanocephalus. The sequence continues at coordinate 2,386,496 of NW_026623258.1, read as the reverse complement.
AGCTAATCAGCAAAAATCAAGTGTCTGCTACTAAATTTGCAGGGTCTGCATGATTTTTTTCCCTCTAAAAATCCTGGCCCAGAGTTTTAATGTAAATGCTTATTAGTCAAAACAATGAGAGGAGCTTTAAGGAATTGGCTGCAATGCACAGAGGGCCTTGTGAGAACACTGACAGTTAAGTGAAGACATGTGAAGGAGGAGCATTTAAAAGACTGTGCAGCACTCAGAAGACCAAAATAAAGTCGTCATGGACATGGGTGTTACATTTACATATCCATGTTTATCGAAGAGCACTGTAGATGCTGGACTGAATCTGAGGCTGAGTGTGAGGCTTGGGAGAGGGAAAGGTTGTCTTGGAGAGCAGTGAGGAGGAGGTAAAAGGATTTCTTCTTTGGTGAGAAGTGTTGCTGAAAAGAGTGGATTAGGAAACAATAGCAAAACAACATAGAAATTGAATCAAAATCATGCACAGACAAGGGGAACACCTTCACAGAAACTGTACGTGTGAAATGACTGACTCCACCATGACAGCAGTAACCCAGGAAAACAGAAAGGAATGTTTCTTTGGCTCATTGAAATTAYGATTAAAAATCCTTATGGGTTCACTGCAGCCATATGTTTTATCCATTTTTTTGTACAGACATTTTATCACCTGATTATGTATTCAGTCTGGCTTTTACTGAGAGATGCTTCTTCCCCCTCTTTTTTTTTTTCTTTTTATTTTATTTTTCCTACACTGGTGAAGAAACTGTTTGACATGAAATGCCACCAAAAAACTGAGCAACCTCTGGCAAAAGGTAAAAGTAGGCTCAAGATGTRTGCCACAGAAAAAAATAAGGTCTTGTACCTTTAAGCTGATGTAGTACCAACAGAAAACTATGGGCAGAAGAAGTTATTAACTTGTCAAATCTTCCTGGAGAAAATGTTCAGCACTGAAAGAATATTATAAAGAGAAAATGAGAGGATATGTTATGTTCACCTGCAATGTATTATATGTATATAAGTGTTGTTTGTGTGCATGTGTGTWTATGTGAATATTAGGTACATATTTCACAGTAAATAATGCACAATTTTGGATATGCAATACAAGTTGTGACTGAAGTAGATAGATACAGAGCTGTATTTGTCCACTGAGAGGGTCACAGAGGAGCTGAGGRGGTCCCATTGGAGGTAGCTCCTAGTTCCCAGATAATGTTATTTTTTCCTTTAAATAAATAGCTGTAGTTCTTCACAGGAGGACTAAGAATATATCCTTAAATATATGACCAATACAGTTTTGAATAGAAATTTCAAACTATGAAAAGTGTTGTAAAGTTTCAAAGCCATCAGCCACCGATAAAAATTGAGGTGACAAGTGCATACGAAACTTCCAGGACAGGAAGARCTGTTTGAGTATGGGTTATTTAAGAAATATCATGTTAATGTTTTGTGCTTACAGTCTCTGCCAAGCACAGTCACGTGGCATGTACAGGCAGGATTTCAGGAGCACATGAATATCCACTCGTTTGATCCATTTTTCCATCTCCTTCTCTTCTGGTGAAATATTCACCCAGAACGCTTTATGAGTTTCCATATTTTTCTCTCTTCCACTAGACTCATCACAATGCCACACATCCTAAAGGCTGGAATGACCAAGGAAGAATGTTGCAGCTGCTTCCTCACTGCACACGGAATGTTTTTGCAGGTATTCACCCCGTGCAAACTTGAGAAATGCGTCTGGTCCGGGTTCATCAATTTGGAGCAACTGTTYAGGAAGCCACTGCTGCCGAAAATCCCTCAGGGACCCAGGACATGACACTCCCAGGGGACCCTGGCAGACTCCAGCAGCTCTCCTGTTCGACTTGCTGAGTGAAAATGAGTGAACGGAGGTGGTGGAATCCAGGTCAGTGCCTCGCATGTCATTTGGTGGTCTTTCAGTTGTTGATTGCTTTCTCCATCRTAAGGTCTTTGATTTTAATTGGATCATTGTGTGCACATATGGATATTCCTGGTGGCCTAACCAGTGAACATAATTAAAAGAAATGATTGCCTTTCACTTTAAGCAAACATCTGGTTTTACTTGAAGCAAGATGACTTAGCTGTTTCAGAAACATTCTTGTAACCCTGGATTCACATTTTCATCTTAAAATATATATTTTCTCTGTTCAAGCAGCATGTTAATGTAAACACTATATATAACTGACAACCAAAATTTTCAGAAGTATTTGGTGCTCTGAGCATTAGTGAAACCACAAGAATTATTACATTTTTGATTTGATCTCTGTAAATCTGTTTCAACAGTCACTCTGATTTAAACAATTATTCTGATTTATATTCCAAGAACTATAATTTGCAGAAAATGTAACCATGTGAAAACATGTTTTTGTATAGTATATCTTGGCAACCTTGTTTTGTTGTGATGTCATTGCCTTAGGTTTCATGGAAATACTGAGGGAATAAAAGGAAAACAAGACCCTCTCTTTGAAGTTTATTCGCGCATCCCCTCTCTCCACCTCTAAARCAGTTTTAATGTGTTTTTTTCCATAATGACACTGAATTTTCTGTTATTGCTTGACTGACATTATGGCCAGAAATGTACTAAAGACTCTCATGAAGGGAATTTAATTGAGAGGGAAGTATTTGTCACTTCTCCCTATCAGRTAGGAATCATCATTTATATAATGAGCTATTTTGTGATCCTGGGCTTCTTTTCTTTCCTGTTGTAACAATTCCAGTTTATAAACAGTTAAACACAGGCACGTATGCAAGGTACACACAGCAGAGAAAATGAAATTTCAGACCATTTATCAAGAGCAGAAGTAACACTGGAACTTTATCCATTAAAGCTCTATCTAATCTGGTTTATTGTAACATCTGAGAGAAGATGACTGTGCTTTATTAAACCAATAGCTCTCATTCACTTCATCACATCTGCTCTTTCTAAGAAAAAAAATAAATAAATGCAAGGTTATTAAGAGTAGCCCTTTATTATAAAAAGCATAAGTTACAGATACGTACAATAGAATAAAAAATGGCAGAAGAAAATGTCTTCATATGGAAGCAATCCATCTGGATACACCTAGATATGCTATATGGGGATTTCCATGCTATTAAAAAGGTTATCCCTAGTACAAGATATTAAAAATATGCCTCGAATGATTTAGGGATTTTAAACATCTCCAATGTTTTTACTGAAAGAAAAGRAAAAGAAAGCACGGGGAAAAGGAAAGCATCACATTCAGAAACRTTCCTAACTGGCTTCACATTTTTCTTTCTCCAGCACCAACAAGAAAACACATCAGAGACAAGCTCATGCCTGTCAGATGTGATCATATGCTAAATCAAATGACACCATTTGCTAATTTCATTTCCCCAGCACGTGCTCTTTTGTGTGCATCTGGCTGTTATGTGTCTGGATGTTTGGAAATTGCAGATTTTTTCTTATCTACTTAGTTGCACAATGAACTACTAGGAATTTTTCTGTTGGGGCTGATAGCACACTCAGTCACCTCACTCTTAATCTGGAGCGATTTCATTGATTTCAAAGTATTTCTTACCTGGTTAAGAGAATGGCTAGAGAATTGAGCTATCACTACAGACCCTGCAAATATCATCAACCACAGTGCTTAATTATTGTGAGTTCCCTCCTTTGGCACTCTCTGCCAGGCACAGCACCAGGCAAGTAGTGTGCCCTTTGACTAGTACTGAGTCTTCATAGAATCAGACCATTAACAGATTATTTCTTTAAAAGCAATTTTCAAGCAGTTAAAAGTCACAAATAGTTTGCCTTGGTTCTGATTTTATGTGTTTGCTATTAAAAAAYGCTTTTAATTTAGCCTACCTCTATGTATCTACTTTTCAATATAGTATTATCAAAAAAATCCCTTACGTTTTGTGAATTGGCAACAATTTCATCTCCACCTGCAAATRTAAATGAGCAAAATGAACATTGGACATCATCTCAGCTCTAGTTGTATGCTATTTTCTAGCTCTTGAAGGCAGTGTTGTATGAATCTCTACAGGTATATCTATAGATTTGAGTAATCTACCATATTTCCTTCAAAATGCCAATCATGGACCACCTCTCTAGTAAATTTGGTACTTGGTACAATAAATAAAATAAATGTTCATGTATTAAGAAGAGTCGTAAATCATTGCTCCCTCTTTCAGGACTATTGCTTTAGCAGTTGGTGTAGGAAATGAAGTCGTTTTGGGGAGTAGGAAACAGCAAGAGCTGTAGAGTACTTTTGAAACTCAAGCTGAAGCTGATCTCAGCTCACCTCCACGTTAGTCATTCCAAGGTCCACTGCAGGTGGCCTTCAMACAGAAGCTCAAAAGAGTCCACTTGTGCCAAAGCGTGGAGCTAGGAGGGGAAAGTGATGGAGCATTCACAGGGAACAATAAAGCTTTCATACCACAGGAAGAGTGGAGAACCAAACTGAGCAAGTAGGAAAAATGTTAGCATGTAGAAGGCAAAAATAAGCAAATAAATTTTAAAAGTGTGCAAGAAAGAGARGGACAGACTTTGTCTTTGGATAAGCATGGAAGCAGTTCCAGAAGAGACACTGCTAAATTGCTTATCTTCTGCTAAAATATTTTTCATAAAATAWGTAGAATCTAATCCCTGCTGAAACAGCACTGTCAGTATTGATGGTTTTCCCCAGTTCTAYTTCAGTTGAAATTAAGTATTCATTTTAATTTTTATTGCACCCCTGACATTTCTCATTTTCCCAGTCCCATCACTTTCTCCAAAGCTGGATTTCCACCCTGCTGGAACTGAAAACTGAGGGTGAAGTCTTGGCACTGCTGAAGTTAATATAAGTTTGGCCTCTGCAATGAGGTCTGGATTTTACATAGATGTTTGAGAAGGTCTGTGGGAGCATTTGTGCCTTCACTCAGGCATTTTTCAGTTAGGTATTAAAGTCTCTTTTTCTCCACTGACCTACAGGATCCCAGCTTATTATATGGGATTAGAGGCTTACCTTGCATTCCAAAGCATCATTGATGTTATTTTATTCTGAATTTCAACAGTTAAGTGCCTAACAGGGAGTTATGAACTGAATGTCCTCCGAGCTTTGTGTAAACATGGGCTAGAGGAAGYAGCAATCCCTCCAGACATGACAAAAATGGGGTTAAGGCAAAGAAGTGTCTCCCCTGTGCAGAGAGGCTGAAAGATTTGGAGCTKCTCAGCCTGGAGAAAGAAGGCTCCAGGGAGAACTTACAGCACCTTATGTACMTGAAAGGGCTACGAGAGAGTTAGGAGGGACTTTTGACAAGTGTGTAGTGATAGGACAAGGGGTAATGGTTTCAAAATGCCAGAGGGCAGGTTTATGTTAGGTACTGCGAGGAAATTCTTCCCTGTGAGGGTGATGAGGCACAGGCTCAGGKTGTCCAGAGAAGTGGTAGATGTCCCATATCTTGGAATCTTCAAGGCCCCATTGGATAGGGCTTTGAGCAACCTGGTCTAGTGGAAGATATTCCGGCCCATGGCAGAGGAGTTGGAACGGGATGATCTTWAAGGTCCCTTTCAACCCAAACCATTCTGTGATTCTAAGTAGTGTAGAAAAAGAGTAAATAAGGTTATGATGGCAAGCATAAAAAATTTGCATGACTTTTGAGACCTAAAGTCACTGAATATTATGGATATCCTATTAGAGGATGTGTTTGTTTATTGCCTTTGCTGAATTTCTCCAAAGAACATCCTATCTAGTTGTCCTGGACCAGAGTTTTCATGCATATAGTAGAAGAAAGTGGAGTCAGGAGATCTCATTTCATATGGGACAAAAGTGAAACTTAGAAAATTGTCCACTTTCAAACCAACTGTGCTTGAAGATAATGACTGGGTCTTTGCCATCATCTCTTTGGTCAGTTTGCTGTTCCTCTGCTCTGTGGTTAAGCTAGGACTCATGCTGTAGCTCACAGCAGAAAAAGGGATTAGATTTTATAGCTCATCTTTTATTTATAAAAGCTACATACAGCATCCCCCAGTGCTGCAGACTAGAYTTAGTTTCAGATACGGCTTCATCAAAGCAAACCAAATTCAGCAAACTTCATCATGACCTAGTCRTGTTACTGATGCAGTGGAAGAAACCCACATGCTTAATTTTTTGCTGAATTAGGGTCTAATTCTTCTGCTTTCTTCTCAGTATTTAAAACAAATTTGGAACTAATCAGTGGGGAAAAGAGCCTGAACATCAAGTAGTTGATATTCCACATGACAACCTTAAAGAATTTCCCTGTCGAAGCTGTCTGTGTCTTGTGCACTATCATTGATATAAATAGCTCATGTGGTGTCATTTCCAGGTGACAGAGTAACAATGGCTGAGTTGGCTGAGTTAGAGCTGCAGAACAAATATGTGAATAAAAGGCTGGGTGTGTCATTCAGCTGTAGCTGATGGAAGCTTATTGCTGCTTTAACAGGTAACTTTCACAAAATTTGAAGTTCAATAATGAGAAAAATGCAACGATATTTAAAAATCTCAGAAATGCTGCTTTTCCCATTGCAAGTGCTATTATTGCTATGGTGGCTTATAGCTGTGATCAGTGTGTAATAGTATGTCGTCAACACTAAAAGAGTGCATAAGAAATTTTTTAAAGGGCAAAAGGAACTTAATTGAGACTCTCAGAGTAACCCAACACAAACTGAGTTTAAGATTTGCTGGTTTACTCTTTCCCCACAGGAAATCAGCAGTAGAGTCACACAAGGGAACTGCAGTGCTGAGGTTGTGGGCCTGAAAATTTTCATATTCTGTATGTAAGATAAAATTCACTCTTTCACTGTCTGGGTTGTAGGCCTTCTGATCTTTCACAGAGATCACCATGAATCTGAAATAATCTCTTTTTTAAAAAAAAAATTAGTGAATCAGAGACACTCAAGTGTCTGTGCATCCCAGACTACACCTATCACGTTCTTTGCAGAATGAGGTTACACCCTGCATTTTTCAAAAAGGACCTGTTAATGCACAATGGCATGGAGCTATTTAATGCTAGGGGACAAGCAGAGGCTGAAAGAACACGAGAGCAGCAGTGGAATGCTGGTGGGAAAAGGAGGAGAGTTACAGGTTATAGCTCATGGCAGGCAAGTCCCAGCTGCCCCACATCCCAGTGTTTGTGTTAAAGGGCACTGATCATGCTCTGAATTTGGGTCTTTCCCCARCCACAATCAGCCTTTTCCATTAGCATAGGAAACAAACTGCTTTTGTGACAATTCCCCAAATCTCTGGGGGAGTCAGTCCAAGTTGGAGACCACTAGCAGTTCTCCATTAGTTGACTGGAATTGAGACAAGCTGAAGGTCAAATGAAGCAAACAGTGACCTCAAAACCCAAAACAAAGAAAGAAAAACAAGAGGACAGGTATAATGTCTGAATTATTGCCAAGTTACTTAATAAACCAATTTAAATTTTAATTGTTATCATTTTAAATGTGATAGTTTTGCTCAATGTTGTGCAAACCTAAAATTTTGTGACARTACATTGGGTGAATCAGGACCTTTTTTTTTCTGATAACATTTTAAACTCTTTCACCTTGTGAGTGGAGTGAGGCCTTTTATTCAAGATTCCTGAAAGRTACTGAATGTGTTGTCCTGGTTTGCTCCTTCAGGATCTGACAAGACTATTGCTATCACATTACAATGAAAATTTACTATGAAAATTACTCAAGTCAGGCCTGGGTCAGTTTTGCTACCCACATGTGGACTCAGGCATACTGCTGAGAAGATSTTGAATCAGAGGATGGAGGGTCTTTCCTACCAAAGCTGTTTCAAGCGTTGTTCTGATTGTGTGAAGCGTTTGTCTCTCTTCTATTCTGAATATTGGCAGAGATTTTTCAGGACGGAAGAGCGTTTCCACTACAAGTCTTTACTTCTCACAGAGCTTTCTAAGTCAGATTTATGTTTTGTGTCCTCCATCCTCTCTGAGATGTTCCAGTTATGTACARTTCTGCCCATCCTTTTGCTGAAGTGCAAACTGACAGCATGCACAGGGAGCTACAAAGACAAATGCTGCATGTAGGTTTTATCTATTTAGACCTATTTTAAATGATTAATCAATCAGGGTAACAATGATACTTGGAAACCTTTTTCTGGATTCCAGAACTATTCCACTCAGTCCTAGCTCCTATAACTATGCATTTATATATGCACCTGATRTACATAAACCTATACTGTAGATGTATATTTCCACATTTGTGAATTACCATATATATATAGAAAAGTCCCAACATAAAGTAAACTGTATCTAACATAAAAAGCAGATTCAAATCCTTTCAGTCTGGCAGWGGAACATAATCTCAGACCAAACCAGGAGGCATTTCTTACTCTCCTGCCTTTTTGAGCCTTTCTTCAGATACTGTTACTGCATATGTTCACTGGCCCAGGCTCCTCTTTGTGCTCATTTAGGGTTAGGAGACTGCAGTAGAAGTCTGCAACCTTGGCCTTTCTGAATCTTAAATTCTTTTTGCTTCCCTTTCCTTACAGARTGTCACAGACTGCTCCAGTTTTACTGTCATCATGACCCGTCCATTAGGCAAAAGGAACGAAACAATGGAGATATTTCTCAAAACTCAACAAATACCTATCAGATTTCACTCCTTTGCTCCTTTTTGGACCCTACTAGTGTGATCCTAAACTTACGATTTATAAGAATCCGGTCCCAAGAATCCATTCCACTCTTAATTAATGAACTATACCTTTGATGTCACCTGTTAGGATTGGATAAACAAAAATGAACTCAGGTAACAAAACTGATCAAAGAAAGTATTTTACAAGCACTGAAGTAAAGTGGAGCCTTTTTACAGAGAACTATTTGAGAGAAATTTATACTGATGARAAACTAAAGTACAATGCAAAACTGAACTTTTTGAGCTACATTAAACACTGCATATTTTATTTATTAAACCACAAAATATTCCATAAAACAATGGTTCCCTCTTTAATGAAACTCTATTAAAGAAACAGACCTRTCAAGGGAATACATTTTTACATCAGTTAGGTTTTGTATTTARCAGATCCCCACTTTGTGTATTTTTCTGTGGTAGCTGCTAAGTAAAATATATATACTCTTGAATGTTTGCTTACTTCTGGAATGGGAAATTTCCACACAATTTAGTGATTTAAGAACTGATTCTAATCTAATAATAATAATAATAATAATAATAAAAGACCCATTTGGGAATACTCAGTGTCACTCAGCCTGTGGAACAACAGCCTTTGTTCATTTAGGGCATCATCTATTTCCCAGAGTCTTTCCAGAGGTTTCAAGCGGGGCTGAACTGCACCCTGGAGCCACCGGTGTGCCAAATTGCTGATCTGGCTGATGCTCCAGCTTCATTAGACTTTCTGCTCTGGGAGTTTTTCACCTTTCAGTGATTGCTCAGTCACTCTTTCTTGCTTTCTTAAGCAGATCAATAACCGAGGACCCCAATAATGGTGGCAGTCAAAGTTGAGGAGGAAGCACAAGAAGGCTCAGATCATCATTTCACTGTTCCTTGACAAGCTACGATACATCTCAGGTGCTCCCACTGACTGTGAACATGCTGTTAGCACATGGAAAAGACCAAGTAGTGAAGCAGAGCTGTCAGGGACAGAGCATTYAAAGCTAAATCACATTATATTTGCAAYAGTGYACACATGGAGAATTGCAGCARCTCCATTGGTACCTTTAGCTTGTTAACCATCTGTCACCAGCAGGGATTTGGTCACCTCTCAGCCTCACAGTGCCCTGCTGGCCATACAGGCAGGTGTCCCTTAAAAGACTTTAAAATCATATATCCCAAATCACAAGCTCCTCACACAAATCTCCCTAATATCAACAATCAAGAAATAATGCAAGACTTCTGAATAGCAAATTTGATTAGGATTTTGCAAACCAAAGAGCAAGTGAATTGCTCATGAATTGCTTCCCAAGGGCAAAGAAAGTTGATCAATGCCTTCCTAATTACAATAAATAAATAGCAGCAGTTTCAAAATTTTATTTTACCTACAGAGTCACAGAATMATTTAGTCATCTGGTCCCATTGCCTACCCAAAGCAGGGCTTAATCCAAAGCTAGACCATATTATCATGGAGTCAGAGAATGTGTTGGGTTGGAAGGGATGGTGCACAACAATTCCAGGGAAGGGGCGTCCACAGTCAGTGCTTTCCTGTGAACATTATGAATATACCCACAGATGGAAATTTAACAAACTTTTCATGGTGTTGGTTTCTAATCAACCATTATCATAAATTGACTATGCTTTCTGAAAACCTAGCCTGGTAGATAAAATTGTTATTTTCAGCCTCTGGACTAAAACCTGGCATTCAACGCCAAATCTCATACAGCATTTAATTTAAAGATTTTTTTTTTTTCTAAGTTATTGAAATAATTAAAAAATTCTTTACCATTTGAATCCACAAGCAAAATTCCAATCTGAATAGTCGATTGTACAGGAAAGGTGTAAAATACAAGCTCCAGATTGTTGTCCAGGTTAAATCAGCGATTTTTTTTTCCTTTGTTCCAGTAGATAAGCAACTTTGCTAGTCACCTCTGCCATTTTTCACTGAAATGTCTTCCTCTTTTATACTATCTATGCAGCTATGAAAAACTAGTAAAGCCAACTCCTGACATTTTCGCTTGCAATGACTCCAGCCATTTTATCACTTTTTAAAAWGATAATAGAAACTCAATCAGAAGTTCTATGCAAATACCTCCTATATTACCCAATTAACAGCAAAGTGACTAGAAAGGGTGTTGACTATCTAATGAAAATAAGAAAGTGTGGATGATGCCATCCAGCTTCCCTTTCCAGGTTTTTAAAATATCTGTTCTGCAAGTGGCATTGTTGGTGTGTGCAGGTGTACAAAATAAACTCAAATAGAGTTTATGCCGCTTATTCTTTGTATGAAAAATGCAAGATGACACCAACTCTGTAGCTGAAAAAAGTCACCTCATCTGCTCTTTGAGGCCAGACCCATTCTAGCTGTGGAATCTTGCCTTAAAATTTAACATATTCATAGCCTCTGTCTCATAGTGGGTTCTATAAAATGTGAATGAGGTAGTATGGCAATGTAAAGAGGCCTGAAAATATCCACTCAGCTTACTTCGAGGTCTTTTCATTTTGCCATGGCAGATATAGAATACCTGTAACAGAAAGGAGGATACTTGTGCTGGATTCTAATGCCTTTATTTATAGAGGATGGGACAAAGGTTCTTTGTSAGGGTGTATAAATCCCCAATCATTCAGTTCCTTTGTACAAAATTTACTGACTGAGCACTCCAACAAAACAGCACGAGTCACATCTTACCTCAAGCATTTCCCTCTGTTAAGGGGTAGATCAGTATCCATACTTGCAAAATCCCTTTGCCACAACAACACAGCACTTTTCCTGAGGAATGCYTGTACAGGGGGGATCAGATGAAAGGAAAAAAGGCATTTGTAGAGCAATTTCCCTACTCAACGTTTTCTASTTGTGCATACATTGGTTCCATTCATCTGTCCCTCTGCTGTGGCTGAGCACTTCACTGAAATATCTCATTCTCTTCACCACTTTATTTACAGAGGAAGATGAGCCTTAAACCATTTCAGTTTTGCTGAAWTTTTTTCTGAAGGGATTTTTCCTTAACTGTTTGTTTTCATTTCTTCACAGAAAACCTTCAGAATATGAGACATTTGGTTGCCAGCAGAGCGCCCTGATTACCAAAGACAATGCTGCTATAGAGAGAAAATATACATTTGTGTGGCATTTGGCTCAGTTTCTTCCAGGACGAGATAAGTGAGCAATTCTCCTTGGGCCTGCCATGAAAATAGAATCCCCAAATAAACTCAGTAGTGAATAAGGCCAGCACTTCTCATGGCAGTGAGTGTGGAAAACTTGTTGCAGCTTTTATTTTTAGCCCTGGTAGATRGTCAAGAGTTCAGAGCAAACACAATTATCAGGAAGGGAAAGAGACATGGGCAGGATTGAATTTAGGCAGTACAAGAATGGAAGACGTGAGCTTCCATCCCATCATATTCTGCAATTTGGGGGTCACCATACAAAATAAACAATGAGTATTTGCTAAKTTTTTGTGGTTTCATTTTCATTTCTTTCTGCTCTTTTTCAGGTTTTGTACACCTGCTAATATGGATATCCAGTGGTATCCTTAGGAGTTGAGGTATGGTTGAGTTTCCCCAGGCCCACACTGCTCCTCACTGCTCTTCCCCCAGYAGGATGGAGAGAAAGCAGAGGGTAAAAGGCTCCCAGGTGGAGATAAGGAYTGTTGTGTTATCAGCACTGCTCCAGCTGCCCGTTCAGAGCTCACTGTGCAGGTGGATATGGAATACAGACCCGGCCACCAGCCCATCACAGGAACCTGGAGAGGGAGACACAGGACCTGCCAAGCTTGCAGGTGAATGCCAGATAGGATGCCCTGAAGCACCTAAGGCAAAAACAAACAGCTATTTTAGGCATACCTTGTGTTTTGTGYCACTTTGAGTCTCACCTTTGTCTCATTTGTATTAGATTTTTCTCTCCCATGGTACAATATTGGTGCACTATGGCAATCCCAGACTGTTACCACTACGGAGTGAAAAAATCTCTGAAAGTACAGGCACTTTCTTGGAATATATATCTGAATTCGTGTGCATGTGGATTTTTTCCAGCTCTACTGGTGATAATCATGTTTTAGCCCAGTTTAACCCATTTTTAACCTACCAGATGTGTTGGTATCATACACTTCAGGTCACTTATTGAGGCTGTGTGTCTTCCACAGCAAATTCTAGCAACAGGGAATGAGGCATGTAGGCAAAGAGTTATAAAGTGGTATGTAATTTCCAGTCCTGGGATAGGACTTGGCATATGTAGCACRGAGGGGCAGTTTTGACATGACATCTTTATGTCTGCTCAGTTAGTGCCTCTGGAATGTGTGCTAGCAGCCAGGTAGATGTTTCGATGCTGAACTACTTTAGGTGCTCTTGATTTGAACTGTAAATCCACATAAATGTTATTTCTAGAGGAGAATTTATCTGCCATAAACTAAGGAGGTGAATGCAACATGCGTAGTCCAGAAGAATTACAACTCTTGACATCTTTTTACTGGCTGGTGGGTWGCGTTTTTGGCTTGGTATTGCTTCAGAAAGGATTTAGGTAAGTCATGCTTAAGGAGACYTTAATAATGAGGAAAAAGGACAAGTGGAATTTACCTGTCTAAATGACCTTATCTGCATGGGATAACCCCAGCTGGCAAGTGTCAAACTCTGGACACACTTGAGGTGCATCTCAAGATTCAATCCCACAGATAAATTAGCTTTCCATTTCAAAAAGAGTAATTTTGAAGTGCAGCACAGTCACCCTTGGCTTGTCCTGGGGTGCCTCTGCTGCTGTGGAAATTGAGAAGCTTTGCCAAMAAACCTGTCCCACCCTTCCCTGAACGGGGCAGCTCCGGTTTCTGCAGGTCATGGGTATGACTGCCCATGATCTCAGTAGTGAAACCCTCACAGCCAGGCAAACTGTTGGGTAATTTATTAGCACTTAAATGCTGTTGAAAAACACAGCACTCATAGCTTTGGCACCGGAGTAAGTGTTAAATGGCTGGCAGGAGGGCTATCTGCAGGGGCAGGAGTGGTGTTTCACACCTAATTATCACTTTCCAGTGTCCTCTGGCTTGATAATTGAGAACTGCAATATGGAAAGGTTTCTGAAATATTTTGGAGWGTAAGTGCCCAGCTAACAGAAAATGAAGCTATAATAAAGCCTTTATTTTCCTGTCCTTTTGCACGTATTCTCTGCTTTCTATTTCCTGGAAACAAACTGGCACAGGAAGGGTCAGTTTTTCTGAAACAAAACAGGGACAATCATGTCTCAGTTCTCTCTCTCTAGACATATTTACTGTAAAACATAACCAAAACCGATATCAAATGAGATGAGGTACTCAGCAATGGCATGTGACAAGCAGGTGGMAGAACAGTATGAAAAAAATGGGGAGATTTCTTTCTTGCCATGAGTTCTGTCCCTTCTGTGGGGAAACTGAGTGATGACTGTAAAAGCAGTGGATCTGGGTGAAAAAGTACAAGAAAGGCCCAAAGGAGACACCACCAAGGCCCCTGCTGCCACAGGCAATCACAACACAGAGCTCTSTGATGAAGTTACTAACCCCTGAGARAAACTATTTGTATTCCACTCTCCCTGTTTTAACAGTGCTCCACTCCAAAGATTAAAAGGTAGCTTCTTTGTTTTGAATTTGCCACCTGCATTTATTTCTAGASACTCTACATCCATTTATTTTTCTGTCAACATTTTCTCCAGCTGCTAGCCGATTTATTTTCCTGATGCCTGTGCTGCTTCTGTAAATTTAAAKAAAAATTACATATTTGTTTCTATATTTTACAGCTAGATCAACAAGTTATAGACTGCACAGGTGCTGATTGTGTCTTGGTATAAAAACAGACCTTGTTCCTGTCACTTAAATTCATCTTTACTGAAGGTGGAGATTCAGAAAAGTTTAAAAATAACCTTGTTGCACAACTCTTCCCAGCTGCTGTTCTTTGCATTCATTGCTKTTCTCTACAGTACTGCTGGAGATATTCCTTATTGTCTAGTAACCTGTCACTGAAAAGTTGCCATGAGAAATTACAGAGAGAAATCAGAGGAAGAAGCTCCTGGAAAGCCTGGCGGTCCACTGGGATCTGGAGGAAATGAGCTGTGAGCTGGTAGGTTGGATGGCTCCTCTCTCAGAGTGAAGATTAATGGGATAACCCAGCTGCTGATTAAAGGCAGCTGAAAAGGGGATTGTGGACAGCAAGGGASCAGTCAATGCACTTGCTGCTCCCACAAGAGACTTTGTGAAGCTAAGGAGGAGTGAAACAAGTAATACAGAAAGTCATTGTGTGTAGTTAAAATAGGAGCTGGGACATGAAGGAGATTGAGGTGTTTTGCCACCCCATGGTCCAGGTCACAAACCCCTGCTCAGTAACTTCCATTATCATTTCTGCTGATAAACCCAGTGCTAATGGGGCAGCCAGGGCTCCAGATCTCACCAGTTTTGTGCTAAAGYCTCTGGATATTGCTTAAGGGAATTGCTTAAGTGCTTTCCTATGTGTATCTGTGATGGCAAAGCCTTGGAGTGTCAAAATCAGTCTTGAAACCAAGATTTATCACAGTCTGATTACAGAAATTTGTGTTAGCTCTGCCAAATGGCAAACTTCTCCAGGTAGGGCACAAAATTCTCTTTCYACTTCAAAGTGACCTGAAGCCAGACTTTTCTGAAGCTTGGATTTTGGTGCATTTTATTGCAGAAGCCACAGTATACAAATAGCTGTGATATAAAACAGAGTTCAGAAAGCAAGATGAGGTTTTAACTAAATTGTGCAGTAATGCTGACACTTCCAAGTCAGCAAGTCTGAGGCCCTAGTGCRAAATCCTAATATTTCCATTTAGACTGATGTTTGACAGTATTAGAAAAAATAGTGATGTCAAAAGGACTACTGTTCCCGTGGCTGACAAGGAAACCATTTTATATAATTGTTTCAGCCTACAGAAGAGGGTAATTCCTTCGGACATTGCTGGGTTTTATTTTCATGAAGAGTGAATAAATTATCTCAGTCCCCTGGATCAGAGGATGTTAAGTTCAAATCCTGTCGCTGGAATAATCACTACAAAATAGTTCAGTGTTGATTCTGCAATTTGTGGGTAGTTTTGGTGGGAAAGGCATTTTTCCAAGTTTGCTCTCTTGATGTGTTGAAATTACAGAAAAACTGAATTCTCAAAAGGGTGGCCAGGATAGTCAAAATGGCAATTGGCTGAAATATGTCCAATAAAAAGTAGACTAAATTCAATAAAATGCTGCCCTGCTGYTATATTTTCATCTCCACAAAAAAACCTATGACAGCTTAACTAGATTTGGCTATTTTTATGATTGTTAAGGTGTCTACTTTAGAAGTCCTAGGGAAAGAATCCATGTGAGCATTCAGAAATCTCACACTGGGTTTCAGCAGCATTTAAAGGTGCTCTCTTGTGAGGTTTTGTTTGACTGAAGGTTAGAGAAAATCATGATCAGCTATATCAAAGCATTTAGATCACATTACTTTATTCAGCGTGGCCTTCATTTATTCAATTCACATTTAYATAGAGTTTAAATTTCAGATTCATTAATTTTTTATTTTATAATTACTTTTGATAAATCAATTATTTGGAAAGTGARGAGCAGYTCTTACCAGCTTACAAACAATATTGTGAAGAAAACAATAAAACAACAGAAACACAGAAATAAGAAACACCTTTCTAGTRAAGTCTAGTTTAATATGTGATTACATAACAAAAATGTTTCTTTGCATGTTCAAGCCTGTCCATTTTYGTGCCTGAAGAACAAAAAAGGTATTTCTGGTTTTATGCAGTTCTGTAAGGCATTTCTAGGGTGCATTATTAGAAGTGTAACATTGTTGRTCCCAGCCTATGTGGGTCACCACTGTGAACCATCTACTGTTACTTCACCACTCTGTCATTTCACACAGAAGATGCAGAAAGCACAGCAAATGAATGTCATTTCAGTTGATA
>NW_026623258.1:2265252-2369895 GCF_030028575.1 Malurus melanocephalus | reverse complement strand
CCCCAAAGCACAACAATCTGATTTAGTGGTAAATGATAAAATGACAGCTGCTGGGACACAGTTATCCCTTGAGTGTGTCCACCAGAGTAAGTGGGATTGTTTTTAGATTAATTTTGCCTTAAGTCTTTAAAATGTGGGAACAAGTACATCAGTGTTCACTAACATTGACAATTTATTTTTTTATTGTAACAAATGACCTTTTTGCATCTTACACGTTCAGGTATTTTCCTGCTAAGCAATTCTTTTCATGGACAGTCCATTCTCAGCAACCTGCAAGATCAATGTCACTTACAACAACAGAGAAGTCATAGAGATTTGAGTGGTGAGTAGCTCACTGTTTTGTTATGGTTGTAGCTAATTACTCTTCAAGCTCTGCTACTTCACAGGGATTTCACTCTTAGGGTCTCTAAACAGAAATCAGTTAGTTTTGGCAGCCTCTGGTCTGCTGTGTAACATTCATCAGTGTCTTGCCCTGGCGTTTCAAAGGCAACACTTACATGTAATGGTTTTGCTGTGAAACAAAACAGAGAAGGAGTATTGTGGTGTTGAAAACACATTTCACAGAGTTGTTACGGTTTTTTTGGAAGGATGCCCTTTATTTAATTAATCTTTCTGCATTTTGTTTTTGCATTTTCCATCACCATTTTATTATTCTCCAATGGACTTGGTCCCCAGAGCTGGCTCCAGGGAAAGGTCTGCTGGATTAGGCTGCGGTGCCTTCCACCCGSAGTATTTCCATGAGCCCTTCACGGATCGCAGTGTGGCGTGCAGGCCTACTGTGAACCATCAAATGATCTGTTTTCTTTTCCCTTGAGGTGAACCACATTCGCTTGTATAAGAAAGCAAAACCTSCACAGTAGACCTGAAAAGCAGCCTACTGCTTTGGAGAGGGCTCCAGCAGGCCTTGATGTAAAACCCTGACCCCCGTTAATGGGATTCTATTGCCATGAAGCCTTCTTTAGACATTTATTTATTAGACGTGTATTTATTATATAAGGAGGTGATGCCAGTATGCTCTGCTGGATTAAAGGCTGTTGARCTTCATGATTATTCTAGAAAGATTTATTTTCCTCTGAACGCAATTACACACCAGTCCAGTGAAATGAGCGCAGTGGAAAATCTCACCCCACTGCTTTGATGGACTAAGCTGGTGCCATCCGCAGTCTGCACACAAGGGCTAAAGAAACTGGGACATTTTCATAATGTTACTGAATGACAGCTGAGGTGTTAAGTAATTTCTGTGGTAGACAAGCACCTGGAATTAAAAAAAAAGTAGCTTGCCTTTGGCAGAGCTATGGCTGAACTCATTGTCCAGGTTGGGATCYATCCAGACAACTCATGGCTTTGGCTACATCTAAATAAACAGCTTTAAATGCTGATTTAGAGGTATTAATGGGTTTCTTGCATCATTTATGACTATGTGTAGTGACAATTGTGCTGCAACAAATCCACCACATAAATCAGGTGTGGATTTTGGCATGGTCAGCCCTGCATGGAAAGACAGCTTTTAGGTGAGGAAAAGAAAAGTTGCCTCATAAATGTCAGTAAGATACTCACTCCATCAGATGCCAGGAAAAAGAGAAAAGCCCATAGCAATACAGCAGGGTTACCATCCATGAGTGCCAATGAGCTACCAAGAAGTGACTGTACATTCAAAATAATCTTTTGTTATCATTAATGGGCAGTAAGAGAGATTAAAAATTAGGTTTCTTTTATTATCTATAGGGCTTGTATACATCCCTGTGTGCATATCAGTCACCTGGCAACCCAACTGCAGTTTATTTAAGCAGTTTTATGAATGATATATACTTAAGTGTTGGTTTAAAGCTCCATTTGCAAGCTATGTACTGGCTGAATATAACTGCAGAGTAAGATTGATAGAAATGTGAAAGTCATGTAAAGCAGTAGGATTGTCTGCATTTCTCTGCCTGATGGTGTGGATCCTCATTACCATAAGTGTATTAATGGAGAGGTGGACTCATGTTAGCCACCCATAACCAGTGACAGTCACATGTGATAAATTGTCCAGCTGCTGATTGCAGGCTTGAGCTCTCAGTTTTCTGTATAGCAAAGTCTGCATGAGCTCGAAGGCTAAGAGGTTCATGAGAACTTGAAAGAAAATTTTGTATTTATTTTTATTTAGAATTTTGGCAATTTTGAAATGAGATTGACATTTCAAAAGCTACTCTGAGTTCTGAAACCTAGATCCATCTTGGGTATTCAGAGCCATTTAAAAGCCAGAAGCCTCTAAACACCCAACAGTCATTGAAAAAAGACTCTTCCAGTCTTTTTCCAGGGAACAATTCAGAAGTGGCACCACATTCTGGAACCTTCTCTCAATCCACTGCACACAAAAACTTATAGGCTACACTCACTGACTTGGTTCCTAGAGCTAAATGCCTGACATATGTTGATTAAATCTAAATTTGAGTAATAGCAAAAAGGTAGGGATGCACACCTAATGAAACAAAGCCAGACTTTATCCTGGCTTCTTTTAGTTCCCCTAATCTTAAAAAAAAAAAAAAAAAAAAAAAAACCACCAAAAAACAACCCCAAAAAAGAGTAATTTGTTTATTTAATCCTGGTTTATAAGAAATCCTCTTTGCAACACCCATTTTCAAGTCCTGTTCTTCCAAGATCAGTCAGTGAAAAGGAAATTCAGGATACTTGATGCCAGACTTTAGACCAGCTCTTTGTTAAATTTARATTAGTCTAACCAAACTGGAGCTGCCTTCTTTGGAAACCAACACTACAAATCCTTTCTATGGATTAACAAACATATTTCTATTTCTGAAAACATGAACAAACATTCCAACAAAATAAATATTTTACATTAATAAGCCTAACTTATCCAAATATTTAATTTATCTATACAATATTGCTTTTAGAGGTTCTCAAGTTCTGGCTTCTGATAGGCCATTATTGGCATTTAACAAAAGAAAAAATACAAAAAACCCAAACCAAAGCAACAAACAAACAAACAAAAAAAAACAACCAAACAAACAAACGAGACCACAAAACAAAATTTGTTCAAAATAGCTTGCCACAAATTCTAAGGTGTCTCCTTCAAGCAGAAGAGGTGACCCTCTGGATGCTATGATTTGCAAGATCTTATCCATGGCAAGCAGAACCTAAGTTACACTTCACTTACTCCAAACCTCCTCAAGCAAGGGGTCATTTCTCATGGAAAGGATGAAGCAGGTCTTAGGATGAACTTACTTTTTGACCTTGTTTCATTATTTATGAAGTCTGTTGGGAATGCACACTTTGTGTGTGTGAATTTCAAATGAGGAGTAGGGTGAACAAATGTATTTTCTTAGTATATGGCTGGAACTAGTCATTAGAAAATAAACCTGTGAGAGAAGGCATGATGGATGTGGTAAAAGCTGGAAAAAGTTAGTTTGGAATATACCTTTATTTCTGGCTGTAGTTATTTCTGATTTGGATGATGACATGATCGCTCAGGTGCTTTAGTGTGTCCAAAGGTGCTGGAGCACATCCAAAGAAAGGTAATGAAGCTGGTAAAGAGTCTGGAGAACAAGATGAGGAGTGGCTGAGGGAAGTAGGGGTGTTTAATCTGGAGAAATGGAGGCTCAGGAGGGAACTTATCTCTCTCTACCACTACCTGWAAAGAGGTTGTGCCAAGGTGTTGGTCAATGTCTTCTCTTGGGTCACAAGGGGCAGGATGAGAGCAAATGACTCCAGGTTGCACCAGGGGATGTTTATATTGGATTATAGGAARAAGATTCTTCACTGAAAGGGTGGCCAGGTGCTTGAAAAGGCTGCCCAGGGAAGTGTTTGAGTCACTGTCCATATTTTAGACATGTACATGTGACAYTTAGGGACATGATTTAATAGTGGATATCTGACAGTGTTAGGTTGATGGTTGGACCAAATAATTTTAGACATTTCCCAACCTCAATGATTCTATGCATCCATGAATTTCATGCCCAAATGTGTCTGTGGAGCTGATTCCAGTGTCCCATGAATTCAGCAGTATCACTGAGGTGCAGTGGTCCGAGCTGGAGCAGGATCTACTCTGTAAGAAAAACATTCCTTGTGGATGAAACCCTGCTTTGTAATTTAGTGAAATGTAGTAYGGAATGGGTTGCTGTAACAAAAGGTAAAGTGTGAAAATAGTCCCAACTGCTCAGCAAACTAATTTCTATTTTATGTCTTTTGGCASCCTCATGGTTTGGCTTTCTCCTACATTACTGACATACATGAAACTCAGGCTCCAGGGTTTCTGGTGTTTTAGCTGCTTTTTACTGAGCTGTATTTACCCTCAGTACAGCATCACCTGTCTCSTGAGCAGATCCAAGAGCTCAGCTGTGATCACTGCCAGTGGGGACCTCTCCATGTTATTATTGCCATCTACCCCAGGAAACCAACCCTGAGCCATCCAACTCCTTCACCCCTGACTCTTGCATGCCTCCTTGCTTCTCAAGTGCTATGGCAGCATTTGGCCAGGCAGAGTGCAGACTGGCTTACTCAAAGTTTTCTGCACATGGGATAGTTTTCTGTCATGTTCAGATATATTCTTTGTCATGGAGACTCCACTACCTCTGAGTTGTTTCTTTGACAAAACAGGTTTGATATGAGAAGGTTGTTATGCACTTTGTGTGATATAAATGTTGTTTCAAAATTTATTTTATTTTTTTTTCCTTCTTAAGTTTCTAAGCACAAGTATTCTAGGTATTTATGCACAGGACAAAAGCTATTTTAATCACATTCATGTGTATGCCAAAGTCTTTYTACTTCTGATCAACATTTATGCTTCCTTTGTATCTGCTCTTCTTAATTTCAGTCATATTCTCCTCAGGTCATTTAAATTAATATTAACAGCAGGATACATTCCCCCAAATTTCCATTTCTCTGCCTCTCTACAAAGCAGAGAGGCTGAAAGAAGGGTTTGATTGAGAGCAGATCTGTACAGCTAAAAATCTCACCTTGCAGAGACACAGAACAAATCGGGTCCCTTCAATAGCATTTGTCCATTTGCACTCGGAATAAAGTGCCTGAGGGATCAGGTGAAAGCCAGGACAGAGGTGGCAGAGAGAGGAGGGGGGTGGCAGACACATGGATGTTGTGGCAGACACATGGATGTTGTGGCAGACACACGGATGTTGTGGCAGACACATGGATGTTGTGGCAGCCCTTTTCCAGCCTCTCTGCCTGAAGTGGTGCAGATCTGAGTGGGAGCAGCAGTGCCAGGACACGGCAATGATCATTATGGCACCTGCTGGGTGAACAGACAGACACAGAGACAAAACCCGCCAGTTAAAAGGCCCTGCAGCATAAAGAGCATTAGACACACACCCAGAGATCTCCTATTACACTGTGGGGCTACACCATTTCTGCTGGTCGTAATTTTCTCTTGATTTAATTGCAGTGGTATAAAACTATYTATAGACAAGCACTTCATATTGAAMAACTCCCAKGAGCACTATCCTGTTCTCATTYTCTCAGAAGAAAAAAAWTCATATTTAATAGTAAGCTTGATTAAAGATGTTCCATAGTAATTATCAGATGCGTTTTCTGATTTATCTCCAGATTTGGTGTGAATGAAAAAAGAGAAATAAGCCATTGGAAACACTTGTCTTCATCCCAATTCTTGCAGCTTTGTCTTTTTTTCCCCCGTGATGCCCTATATTTGCAAGGAGACAGATCATCACCCTATTGTCCATTTGTCTGCAAATCTCATGAATCTCTGATCTATTTTTTTCCTTGGTTTCCATTATATTTAGTTGAGCCAATTTATGCCAAAGCAGTGCTGGGAAAGGATTCTTTCAAATAATGAAGTGCTTCCCAAAATCACATGAGGAAACCCATTAATCCAATGAGTTACTGAACCAGTTAGCATTCAGTTTCGAAACGGATGTCTCAGATGTAAAACAAAAGCTTGAGCTGAGCACAACATAGCTATGTGGTAATGCTTAATATTTCACTGCTTTTCACTGTGCTGAAATGCAACAATAAGTTAAAATTAAACACATTTTTTAAATGTAATTGAGAAATTGCACTGAATTACAACAGACTAATTTTTGGTATAAAGCAATTAAAAGWTTCTGATGAAAACAATGTTTCTTGCAAAACTTTGATCTTGGACAATGTATTAACAAACTGGGAAACAACAAATTACCAAACTTCACATCCTTGGCCAGTTTCTGGTTGCTTAATTACAGGCTGGCTCCTCTGCAGTTTCAGAGGAGATGGCATCTCTCCCCCCTGCTTCCTGTTTAATTTCACGTGGTTTCGACTACACTTCACTGAGACTTGGGCCCGATCTCATATCTCAGGACCTGTTTGAGAGGCAGTAAATTAACAGTATCGCCCTTTTTTCTTGCTCTGGGGAGCCAGAGAAATGTTCTCAGTGTTCTCTGCTGCGCAAGGAGCGGAGTCAAGCCCTTCTAATCTTCCTGAATGTGGCAGAAACTCCTTTGCTATAGGATTTCCTGCTATGTAATTGAAATGTTGGCCTCAGACGAGGAATTTACTTCCACCAGGCACCAATCTATCCTTACATGCCAGACTGGCAGCTTCCTTTGTTGTTTTGAAGAGGCTGGAAATTCCTTCAGGAATTCTTTTAGACCTGTGGGACTAAGCCTACGATTTAGTTACTTTCAATTGTATCTTTGTGGGATACTGAAGGTTGAACAATGCCATTTCAAGAGCCCAATTCTCATTCTTCTTTTCTTCATTATTTCTTACATGCTGCCAAGTCATAATTGTGACCCTCTTGCAGTAGGTGTTCCTTAAATATTTACACAGTCCCTCTCCCAAAGAGTTTGTAATTTAGCACAAAGACTCAGTTAAGGCAAGATTAAGGAAAAAAACCTCAGAAGCCAATCACTTGGCTGGGGTTGATATACATTTTGTCAGGCAGCACCAACAATTTACTGRGGTGTTTTCAATTCCTCTTATGAACTTCTTGCTGACTCCATATTAATGTTTAAAGTCACCATATTCTCATGCATATCTATTTTTTAAAATTTCCTTCTCCCACACAGAATCCATTGACAGACACTTGTGCATACCGGGGACATCATGTTGAATTAAATAATATTGATTAAAAAAGCAAAAATTCAGCCTCTTGTTAAGAAGGCTCCATGTGACATTGTGTCAGAAGGTTCATTCTCCCCTTTCAGCACACATTATCAGTGCACTCATGACTGMATGCACATGGATGAAACCACTAAATATTTCTTGCTGACGTATTACAAAAGGCTTAACTTGTCCAAATTCAGTGACCTGCTTTGGCACCTCCAGTGGAACATGGCAGATCCCAGCTGGCTGAGTTTGATACTGGCCAGGCAGAAGCAGGTGGCAGAAATGATTTTTCAACCTTTCTCAGAAGAGGTGTCCATGGAGAGCAAGCAGAGACTGGGTATGGGGGGTATGAAGAAATCAAGCTTTAAAAGTTTGAAGAATGCTTGGAGGAGACCTTATTATGGCCTGTCATTATAAAAAAAGGGCTTCAGAGAAAGATGGAGGAGACTGTCCACCAAGGCCTGTAGTGGCAKGACAGGGAGAAATGGTTTYAAACTGGAAAAAGATASGTTTWAACTGAATAAGGAAGAAGGTTTTATAMACTTGAGGGTGGTGAGACMCTGGAACAGGTTRCCCAGAGAACTTGTGGATGTCCCATTATTGGAAATTTTCAAGGCAAAGTGGGATGGGACTTTTAGTAACCTAGTGGAAGGTGTCCCTGCTTATGGCAGGAGCACTGGACTAAATGATTGTCAAAGGTTCCTTCCAACAGGAGCATTCTGTGATTCCATTGGCATATCCATTCATAGATGTTCATCTTGAAGCTCAGTGACCATTTGTAACATCAGTGTAKGATGGACATGGATGTGTGATGGATACGATGCCCAAAGCATGAGTAGGAAGAACACTCACTAACATTTTCATGGCCTCCCATCTGAAGGGAAGGCAGCTTTTACTTCTGTTTCTTTTCTTCTAYCTTTTTTCCAGGTGCACCTCAAAGCTCTCTATGGACACTGTCTCGTGCAGCCACTGCCAATCATGGAAGCTTTGCAGTTCTTGTTAGATGTGGGGAGTGACAATTTAACTTCTCCTATTTGGGAAATAAARTTTACATTCTTTCCTTTTCTTGTACTTTTAGAACAAGATAAGTCTAAGGTTTTTTCTCTATCACCTCATAAACATTAAGTAATTCTCCAGAAATGTGCTAGAAAAAGAATTCAGAACGAACTATAACCAGGGGCAGTAAATAATAAAATAAGTTTTTTTTTTTAATCAAACTGTGTTTATTCCCACCTGTAGAGGACAGAGTAGACAAGCAGAGAGATGGACATGCAATACTTTAACAGTGGCACATTCACAAATATTCCTAGAAATACAGGAACTGAAAGCGTGTTGTAAGTGTGCTGTTAAAAATGCTGCAAAAGCCTGCTCATTTCTTGACACCATATGTCTGTTTCTTGTATTAAAGGGTTCAGAAACATTGTTTATGGATATTGTATGACCATGAATGCCAAAAATAATAATCCTATTAAGCTTAGTCCAAATAGCATGTAATGAGATTCAAAATGATATGTTAAATACACATTCTAATAATGAAACTCAAATTGCTTTACAAATAGCATCGGAGAACATTAGTCTATTTTGATTCTAATAATTACTTGCATCCTGTGTTCCAAATCTATTCAATATGCTTTTCGTAAGAACAAATATTTGTTCTACTAATTGTTCTGCAATTCTCCTGGTTATTTTTAAAAGGCTAAAGGGCTACACAAGACCAGCAGTTGTCTGTTAGAATAAGATCTGGTTGTTTTTTTTACTTTAATCATCTTACAGAATTTGCAGAAATTAGATTCTCTAATACCTCTGTCTTTTGTCCAGATTTCAGTTGTCTGTATTTTGTATACTATCATTAAACCACTTTTCAAGTGAATCTTTGCCAGACTAAACATAATTTTTCCTCGTAGAACATTCCATCCAAACCACATCCAACCACTGCAGCCTTTTCTGGATTGTCCTATTCTTGATTTTTAGGCTATGCATTATTTCTAGTTTACATATTAATCCTTAACTATCAATATATTATAAACGTATCATATTGTCAGTTAATAAGGAGCTATCGATACATTCTTGACTGCAGAAAAATGTAAACTATCTATAAAKAAACCATATGGTTTAAATGTTTCAAAGTATTGTTTTAAATAGAGACAGAACAACTATGAATGGGAAAGGAGCTCAGCTTTCGTTCACTTCTGGCTTCACAATGAAACAGCCAGGGATCTCAGTGGGTATTMGAAATGGACCAGAATTGCATAAATGCTACTTTATCCACCCCTTGAAATATTTATTCAGGTTTCTCTCCTTAAGTCTTTTACAGATGTGAAGTCGATTASTCTTCAGTCTCACTGCCACAATCTCAAAGACCCAGTGTGTGGCCTCCAACACATGGAAAGATGACCAATGTGCAAGATGCACAGGGGACTTTTCAGATCTGAAGCCAACAGTCTGAAAAATAAAGTACCCAGGGAAAGTGTGTYTTCTTTCCACTGACAGTGAGATCAGGTTCAAGGAGAAGCTGAGCATGCAAGTTAGATACAAGACAAAAGTCAGGCAGACAGAACTTCATTGTCTTCATTTTTCACCACATWGTACTTGTATTTTATTCTTTTAAAAAGTACATTAATTTTGTTTTGTACCATCCAAATGGAGATTGTCTGAAGACCATTGTTAAATTATAACTTTTTGATAACTTCATCTTTTTCCAATTCTACTTAAGGAAGGAGCAGAGAAACAGTCAGATAGTAAAAATGCCCATTGCAATATCCTGGCCTTAAAAATAACCTATGTTTGAATGGCAATTCCTTTTTTTCTTCGCTGAGTTGCGTGTAATTCTTTTCACATATATGGAATAGTCCTGGGTATTGAGTACAGCTGGGATTTCTGAATACAAATTCAACCTGACTGCATACCATTGAAACAGGACTCAGTTGCTTGGAGAGTCTATTGGTGAATTCCTTAAGTCTCATTAATCACATATGTGGTGACACTGGAGGGGGCTCTTTACTTTTTTATTTCTCATTTGTCTCTGATATTCCCTGTTTATTACAAAATCCCTTCCTTTGCTGGATTTATAATGTGGCTATTTTCCAATACAGTTGTATCCTTTCACTCCCCAGCGGAGCCACCCATGTGTGAGAGCTGGGAACCTGGAGTTTTTTCATGAATATCCTTATTCACCACMGAGCAAAGACACCATGACAGACCTTGGAGATACTTGATGGCCTGGCCCACCAGGAAAATGACAATTACAGATGGAKTTTGCTGATGCTGCTTGCACAATCTGATTCCAGTTCCCCCTGCAGCAGAATGTGTCTGTCCCTCTGCTGTTCTTCTCCAACAAATTTGTAGTTTCTTTTAAGAAATATGCATGCCTAATTAAGAAATTTATGAATTAGTCCTATTTACAGCACAGATTCTGTCTTTTTATGTTGATGCTGGGGTAAAAATTTGCAAAGATATTTAGGTACCAAGATGTCTTTGAGAGTCAGGCCATGATTGCCTTGTGGGGTCCAGACACTGACCCCTTGAACTCCTCCTTTTTCCCATTTCCAACTCGTTCATGTCTTCTGCTCTCTAATCCAGGTTCCTCTCTTTCTCTGTGCAGTGATTTGTGACCACACAGTTTGAAGGTCAGTTGTTCCAGCCAGCTTTTCACACAAAGGTGACATGCCAAGAACACGGAATGGGTTTGCAGAAGGATTTCTCCTCGTGTTGGCAATTGAAAACACTCCAGAGGTCTGCAGTACATGCTATTGATACTGCAGTTAGAGCTCTGAAACTCCACTTGTTTCTATGTGCAGAGGACAAATTTTCAAGTGCACGTGAGAAATAGAACTTTTTGTGTGCCTTTCATACCTCATTTGTTCAGAGACGTGAGAGCTGAGCATGAAACTATAATTTGCTGTTGGGAGGCACCTCAGGTTCTTTTGCTAAGCTCATAGAAAATATTCTTTGATTGGAAAAATGTGACCTTTCAGAAGAAAAACTGTCTGAGGGTATAGGGACCAAGGCAAAGTTGCAGGTGTGCAAAAACTGACTRACCTTGGAGAAAGGAAGGACTAAAGAGGGATTTTAGTTCTGTATTAAAACAAGCACTGACACATATGCAGCACATGGAATGTCTAAGCATTACTCATATAAAATCATCAGCACAAATRAATTTATAACAACATTCTTGGAGTCTGACTTTTTTTTCCCTTCATTCCAAACAATTGTTAGTGTTTCTTCTSTTCATTTGATGTGAGAAAGGCTAATTCCCTTTTTGGTTTTGTGGTAGGAATTTGACATAAAAGAGAGCACCACTGCAGTGATTTCTACTAATTGTCGTGTTAAGTAACTTGATGCTAAGAGCTACCATAGGTGTTAACAAAAAATTGCTTCCAGAACATAAATGTGTGTTGCCAGCAGAATTTAACCTCAGGCTGTAAGAGTAACACTGAGACATGAGGAGGCTGAAGTGGAGCTCTGCCAATTTCCCTGTGCAGATTATGCAGGTGTTTCCCTAAAAAGGAAAAGTTGATAATAGATATGATGGCAATTTACTCCCTCCAAATGATAGCACAGTCAAGTAGACTTTTTGGCAGGAGTTTTGACCAGGAAATAATTGTGATCCCCTCAGTATTACTTAAATACATTTTTTATAGAAAGCATAAGGAAATTTATGTTAAAATAGATCATATGTCAAAATCCCTGTATTTGATAAATGAAAAATGTTGGTGGCTGTTCCCATAAAGCCTTTTGAATTATAAATATGGGGAAGAATCAAGAAAATGGAAGAGAGAAATACTTCAAAATGAAAACATTTGAAATAGAGAAGGTTTTTTTTTGTTTTTTTTTTTAACTGCTCTACTTGGCTATTTCAAGAAGATCTTGTTAAAACTTGACCTGCTGACTCTGCAGCCTGGGATGGAAGATTGCTTTCCATAGCCTCAGGTGTCAAAAGAAGTCCAAAAATGTAAAAGACTGTCCCACCATGTCCTTAGATATAGCAATTTCATCTCCAAAGACACCAGCTGAAATCACACCTTGGTAGAGAGCAGCAGCATAACCTGTAGGGTGGCTTCGTCTCTCATTTCTAATGGTACAAAAGAGCTAAAAACCATGGAGGGCTGTTTCAAAAAAGGGAGAAAGTGGGAGCTGGGCCCTTCCCAACAGCCCATAATATTCATAACAGAACCAGATGACTCAAAGTTGCTAAATTCAGATGCTAAGGCATTCAGTAAAACACATATGCAGCACTTTGCAGTGATAAACACTCCTCCTGCCTGGGAAGACAGGCCACGGGGTGATATTTGAGAGTGGGTGAAACAGGASAAATTGGCAGCTGAGTGACCCGAGTGTCCGTGGATGTGGTCCTGGCCAAAATTAAACTTCACTGTGAGTCCACTCACCCTCCCACCCACTCAGATGCTGTGCAGACACAACACACACCTCAGYCCACTGGAGCTGGTTTTATTGAGCAAAGCAGGATGAGGTTCAAACCCCTCTGCAGTTGCTAAGGCTCCCGTGGATCTGTGTTCTGTAAGATGAGGATTTTGGAAATGGTTTGCTTTGGGAAGCATTATTGCATGAATGCATCCTGGAGTGAACCAGCTTGGGACAAACAGATTCACAGCAGCGATGTTTGAGTGGGATCTTCCTCAGCACATCCACMTCTATTCCCTCCTCACCCTGCCATAAATGTGCTGTAAAAAAGACAATTGAACTCAGTGTTGAAAGCTTAGGAATATTGTGAGAAACATTATTGTTGGAATAACATACGTATGCTTTGACATTCTACACTGTGTTCCAGTGTAGGGTGATTGAGGGGGCTGCAACCACATTTAGATTAAGGCCAGATTAAGGAATTTGGATGAGCATTTGATTCCTATTTTCCAAAAGTAAAAGCTGAAATGGAGGAAAACGGAGAGAAAAGAGGGAAAACAGCATATTTCCAATATTGATCTGTGTGGGGTATGAATGAATAAGGTTAAAAATGGAGGGGGTTTATTAGTGAAAAGTACAGATTGAATAATGACTAATGTTTGCTTTAAATGCAATCACAATTTAGCAGCGTTTTGAACTGTGAGATCTCCAAAGCAAAAGCAGGCCTGGAGTTCTTGTCTATAGCCAGGTTTCATCCTGTCTTTAATGGGACAATAAATGTGGACCAAAGTCAAGGCATAAACTCTGCTAATTCTTCAGTATAACCTTTTCACATCACTTGGCAACTGCCCATTTAACTGAAAAACTGCTTTAGGAATATGCTAACAAGGAGATTTAAAGGTCTTTTTTATAAGATCAACATATCTCTCCTCTGTATAACTCAGAAAAAGAGTAAGTGCTAAATAGAGCTGTAAATCCTTCTCAGTTTTTGAATTAAAATTACTAATGTAGCAATTTTCCCTCTTCAAAATATGACCGAAGTACAACAAAATGTGARAKGATTTWATTTCATTWARAAAAAAAATCTGTTGAGTTTTCTCAGATGTTTTACTTTTTTAAAAAGGAAATAGATTATGAGTACCATCAAAACTTGCTAGCTTTTCATTTTTCAATGGAATCGTAAAATCAAATTTTTTTTTCATGCAGAAATGTTGGCCAATTATAACAATGCAGTGTTTGAAAAGTCCTTTTTTTGAAAAAGGCAATGCCACTCATGATGATCAGTCAGTCAATGATATTCCATGCTGCTCCTTGGTTGGCAGCGAGGGGCCCAGGAAAGAGAACCTTTAAAATTCAGCTGATARTCTAGAATGATTCCTATGTTTTATCTGCAGGGTTGGAGAAAAGGAGAGCTTTGTTGCTGCTAAGAAATGTTTYGTTTGGGTTGTATCAAGCAAGGTAACTTCAGGAATTAAAAAACAAATTTCTCAGGCTCTGCTGAAATGTTTTAACCCTCCAATTTCTTTCACAGAAAAAAAGCACAAAATGGAGTGCAGAGTTTGAGCSTGCCTAAATTCAGTGAAAAGATACTTTTTAGCTATAAGAACCAGCTTGTTGCCAATTTCCGTCAAAATAATTCCCCAGGTTAAATCCTGGTCCTATTGAAGTCATTGTCCAAATGCTCATTGGCTGTGAGGGGAGATGAGGATTTGTCCCGTTCAATTCATTAGTGATGGTATGAACCCCAAGCAGTATTACGCCTCCTTTAAAGAAAGAGAAGCTCCTACTTACTGTTTATATAGTAACGTTATTTCTCACACGTTTATTGTGTTGGTCTCCTTAATTTGGTGCCATGCTGGGTCCCTGTGGGATGCCACTCAAACATTATGTCAATGTTCTCAAAATTGAACTCCAGTGCTTTATTTTACAAATGGCTTCTAGCAGATGTGTGGCACACTTTATTAACTTAAGTACCCATTAGTTGAAAATTTCATTAGTTTGGGGGAAAGGGATCAGTTTCGTCAATAGATCTGGTATGGGTGGACCCTTTGTGTCAACCTGACCCATATCAAAACGGATTATTGTTGTAAGTGAGACAAGTGACCTAATGTTCTGCCTATTATGCACACATGATCTATAACCTTTTAAAATACTAGTGTGGGAAAGGAGCACACTTCACTGCATCCCCAAACCACGGATTCTTAACAGGTGGCAGTCTCTCTCTTAGCAACGTTTGCCATGGGCTGTCTGCGCCAGCGTATGAATTATCAGGGGGTACAGTTTCCAACCAGGTATCCAGGGGAAAACTGGGATGGAGAATGAAACCAGAATAATGAACGGCCAAACAGAAGTTTTAATGAGTGCAGGAGGGAGCCCGTGGACCTGGGTCTGTAGTGCCATCGTCTGACTGACCAGCGCATTTCGGCCAAGACGTTCCGCATGCTGCCTGCATCTTTTGGGCTAACAAACCCCGGAGGTAAGGCTGGATGTTGTTTCAGCAGGAACATATGGTACATTTTACTCCACAGTTTTAATGTTTTGATGCTGTTTGTTCYTTGAATTATGGCAGCAGTAGTTTCCAATGCATTCGCTTGACCTTGTTTTGGAAACCATTTTAGGGCCAACTTGAAAGTCCGTGCAAAAATATTTGGCGGGACCACACACTGAAAGGTGCTCTRCATAACCCTTTGGCTGTTTTGTGCAGCAGCTCTCACACCTGCCCTGAACTCAATGACCTTCTKAAGAGGAAAAAGTAAATCTGTCTGGAAGTGATGAATCATTGAATCACGGAGGTTGGAAAAGACCTTTAAGATCCTTGAGTCCAACCATCAATCTGGCACTGCCAAGTCCACCACTCAACATGTCCCTAAGTGCCACATCTAAATGTCTTTTAAATACCTCCAGGGATAGTGACTCAAACACTTGCCTGGGCAGCCTGTTCCAGGACTTGACAACCCTTTCCATGAAGAAATTTTTTCCTAATATCCAAACTAAGTGCCCCTGATGCAACTTGAGGCCATTTCCTTGCCCATTGCTTGTTATTTGGGAGAACAGACTGACCCCTGCCTGGCTACAACCTCCTTTAAGGGAGATGTATCAGGCAATAAGGTCTCCCCTGAGCCTCCTTTTCTCCAGGCTAAGCACCCCCAGCTCCCTCAGCTGCTCCTCATAAGACCTGTGCTTCAGACCCTTCACCAGCTCCTGCACATTTAGGATCTCCCTATTCCAGAATATCCAGTCTTCCTGCACTCCTTTGCCCTTCAGTATTCCTGCTGTTGCAGGAAAGGTTGTACAGCTCCCTTCTCCTGAGCTCTGCATGCTGTAGGCTGGGAAGAAAGAGTCAGGCTGGATGAACTGCCCTGTCTGGGACAGCCCACATCATGCCCATCCTTGGGGCAGCCCTTTTCCTGGCGTTTATTCAACACCAGAATGCTGGTACTGTGATTAGAGGTGTGAGAAAATCAGGAAGATACCAGCTGGGGTAAACTGATCCTGTTGGAATCTTTGACCTGATTTACAGCCAACTCCTCCCAGCAATGTCTGGACAGACCACAGATGTGACCAGCCAGACAGAACTGAAGTGGAAAAAAGGTCTTGTTGTCCATGTTGTGAATTTGGGAGGGTTGATTGTGCTCAGTGTTTGTATAGGGACAATTGGTCATGGAGCCACCTGCTCATCTTCAGTAACAGAGAAATGCTTTCCTGGACCAAGACACTTCCCTCTGCTGTTAATTTAAATCAAAGGCAAGACACAGAATCAGTAAATCCTYGAAAATCAAAGGAACTGAGATGGGCAAAGTAGATTTTCTAGTTTAGTGGTGCCTTCCTTTCTCCTACAGCCAGCTTTGATTGATTCTCAAAGTTTGGGTTTTTGTCAGTCAGCTGAACAGAGACAGGTTGTCTGGCTGCTGCAGGGCCTGACAGGTATGAATTGATTCCTCTAGGACAGGTTAGGTGCAGAAAAAAATGGCTGAGAAAACCAGAAGGATGGGATAAATGCCTTGGCCAAGGCACACACAGTCGGGTTTCTCAGATTTCAACTGATTGTGAAACACTTCGTTCACGTTTAGTTCCTTATGCTTGTTTCCCACCTCTGAAATTCAGGATTATTTGCCTCCTACAGAAAGTGTTTTCAGGTAGAAAGAAAAAAAAATTATGAGAGAATGAAGTATGTCAATTCTGATACAGTGTCACCTCATCATAAATCATGCTCTGAAACAAAACCATGCTAATGTTATTATGTTTAATCTTTTGCYTAGTGCTGAACAGACAAAGAATTTACAGAGATTTAATTCCAGTCACTGCTTCTGCTGACGAGCTGAGGTCCTCCCTCTCTCAARCCAGTAGGGAAACATGCAGTTTCTTCTTCAGCTCAGGTTCATTGCAGTAATTTCAGTATATTTTGCTGGAAAGTGCTTTCTCACAGCCAGGTCTCCCGTGATACCAATATGAAGTGTACACTATATTCTTTCCCTGTTTCCTCTAGAGCCTAATATATTCTTTGCAGCACTTTCAGCTTGAAATGAAGTGTATGACCTAAAGTCTATAAAATAACATGAATCACTGTACAATAATTTATAGGGTCACCTCATAATTACTGTTGAGTAACAATCCGTTTAATTGGAACATATACAGGAGAAAGGTTATTTTTGTAATTTTTCWTGTTTATTCAAGCCAAGATTGCTCCAGATTTGAATGGATTTATTGACACCATATTAGAAGTAATAATTTTCAAAACAACTGTGAGAAAAAAATTAAAAAAGGTAGAAACTTCCTGTTCCCGAATCATTCTTGCAGAGAGGTGGGGAGCAATCTGTGGCCCATGGCTTTTCTGTGAAAGGTGATTTTTTTTCCATATCTAAAGAAGTGAGATCTACTCAAGGATTGGTAATAAGAATGGACTAACTGACYGATAACACAGCATGTTGAATGGTAATGTTCCAAAAAATCATGTTTTATTTGGAAGCAAAGCAGGTTAAAGCAAAGAAGAAGCCAACAATTTAAAGGGGGAAAGTTATGTTTTGGGCTTGTTTTGCAGGTTTTCAGGTTTCTGCATTTACTATCCCTAATTTTTAATTCCCCATGCCTTTGAGAAAAATAGAAGCAGTGAGGGATAGAAAAGGCAGTGTGCTCAAACCAATGGTGCCCTTGGCAATAAATGCAAAAACCTTCAGGCAATGCTTTTGCAGTGTAAAAGTCTACCTTGGTCACAGATTGGTGGGACCAAAACCAGAGACCTTTCTGAATTTTACYAAAATTTGATGGGTTGAAAAGCACCAACATTCTTCATAGCACAGTGGCATCCATAGAGGGCTTGACAACCAAGAATATCAAAGCCTGTGCAGTAAATATAAATGCTGTGTTCAGAAGCCCAACTTATTGCTCTTCTGGTATTTAGGATCTCTTAACGCCATCACACAYTTCAGATGTGCATTCCAGACTGTTCCATTTCTGAACATACAATTGGCTTGACCAAACATGGGGGTTTTAGTCCAAGTAGAGATGTATTCATTTGCAGTCATCAAAAAAATGTGTATTTATGGAGGAAATTTTGGGTGCTGTATGCCAACACACCAATTAGGAGTGTGTAGAGTAAAGAGGTACTGTCAGGCTGCATATGTTTCAAATATATAAATCCAGAGACTGAAATACTTAGAGAGAGCAGATGGAATAGTGACACGTTCAGAACACTATGGGTACACGTATTCTGGTAAATTAAACAGTGTCAAGATACGGGCACAGACACTGGAATTTACTCATCCACTCTATTTAATTGTTAGAACAGCCCTTGGTRTGGTTTTGGCCCAGATCAACTAACAGCCTCCCAAACAATTCCTAGGTATGGCTTGTGAGTTAGCTCAGGCCAGGGAACACTGCCAGCAGGCAGCATGCAGGCAGCTGTCCTGTGCTGGAGGTTAAGAGAGTTTAATATTATGGATGCGTCAGATTGTTCCAGATGGCTCCATGGCCCTGACACTATTTAGTTTACTAATATAGATTTAACCTTTAGGTTTTTCTACTAGTCCGCTTGGACCCGTGACTCACGCTCACCAAACAAGCAGCTGTGGTGATTTAAGATGTTATTGCACCTGAGCTCTTTGTTACTGGCTCTTGCTGGAGGTTGCTGACCCCACTGTAGAGCTGCCAAAAGTAATGTACTTCAAGTGTTTTAGGAGCAGTGAAGGTCAAGCCACGATGTGAGGTCTGTACATGTACTGAATATGGGGAAAAGATCGCTTTAAGATTCTCCCCCCATGCCTTGCATCCATGAACYTACAAAGCCTAATGTAAGGCCAGAGTCTCACTGCTGCTGTTGCTGTTCAACTCTTCAGCACAGGGTGCCCTTAATCATGAGTGACCTTTTGGATAATGAACCTTGCCTAGAGCCACTATTTGGCTTCCATGGGCTGCACTGTTTTTTTCACTCTGTGTTTTTCTCCATTTTTCCTGAAGCTGTCCTTTCCCGACTGTTGTTGCACAAAATCTATATATCAATGATATTTGCAATCACTCTTACCTTTAGAGACAAATTAGCTTTATAGCTATTCTGATTGTGAAAAGTATTTAGCAAACAGGGGCATGGTCTGACAGTCACTCACTGGGCCTTTTGACAGCTGGACCAATGGCTTAAACCAAGGGCAGAATGTGGAGCAATCCACCATGGCTCCCTACCAGACACTTCTAGGGGAGTATCTGAAAGGACATGAAAAGGGCATAAACAACTTTAAATAGAACAGTTTGAAG
Organism: Malurus melanocephalus; assembly: GCF_030028575.1. NCBI lineage: Eukaryota > Metazoa > Chordata > Aves > Passeriformes > Maluridae > Malurus > Malurus melanocephalus. The sequence continues at coordinate 2,350,740 of NW_026623258.1, read as the reverse complement.
AAATTACAGGCCTCTGGAAAATGTTCACAACTTCTGGCGTACACATAGCAGTGCTACAAACACTCTTGGGATAATGTACATGTCTGCATGAGTGGTGTTTTTTGTGTATTTTTTTTTCTGTGTCGAACACCGTCCCAAGCAAATCATACTACACAACCTGASAGCAGAAGACAAAGTCAGAAGTAAAAATAATTGGACATAGGCTTTTTGTCTTGCTCAGGGTCTTCTTGTTTTCTTACAGTGCCTCTTTGGCTGGAGAAACACAGAGCAGTAAATGTAATTTAAAAGGCATCCTTGACATTTGTGAGATCCTCAGCATCATAGCACATGCCATTCTTGCCCTCCAAAATATGTGGGGAAAGTGTGGTCATCTCACACAGTGCATAAGAACAGCTGCTGGTTAATGGTTCCTCTAATCACAAGTGCATTCTAATAACAAACAAATTCTACTACTTCTTAMTTTAAGCCAAGTTTATGTGTTTATTTTAAGAACAAAGGCTGAAATGCATGGAGTATCAGGGTTGCTCTAGCCAAAAAAATTGTAGACATCCCATCCCTCCCTTCCCCAAAAGAAAAAAGAAGTGTTATCTGGTTGACTGCAAGAGCAACATTCTTAGATTAATCTCAAAAAAGCATCTAATGAGTAAGAGGAATGCATTACGTCAAAACAAAAGATCACATTTGTTGGCCCATCCTTCCGCCAAAACAATTTCTGCATGTGTAGAAGATAAACAACAGCAGCAAAGCAGGGAGTCTTTGACTACTAAATGTTGTGTAGGGCAACTTTCTGTGACTTTCACTGTGAGTGGGAAACACTTCACATTACATTGAATAGCTCTGGGAGCACAAGGAGTGCTGAAGCCAGGTTTAATACACATTTATTTGCTTGATTGATTGTGAGTTCCACTGGAAGATCTTCCTGTGTRGGACATTCATAACTAAGCTTCCCTTTGAGAAATCCCTGCCCTTAAATAGGTGCAGATTTGGAGCCTTTCACTGTTTTTGGGGTGCTTACAGGATTTAGGTTTTATTATGAAATAGAGTAAATTCAGTGATTTCAATGTGTAAAGTACCCCTTGTGATCATCTGATCAAATACCCTACACAAAGGAAGACTATTTTGGAAGTTATGTTGAACTTTGAAGGTGGATGAAGATGTTTGTGACTGTTCCCATTGAGTTCTGAACATCTCCAAAGAGCATTCCACAACCTCTCCTGGATCTGTGCTAGTATTTGGTTATTCACGGGTCAATTTTTTTTATCCTTCATATGGCTTTTATTTATTGCTTTCTGTCTTTCTGCTCAGAGAAGAGCTTGACTCTGTCTTCTCTATAACCATGCAACAGGTCACGGAAAACAGAAATAATGTCTCTCCTCAGCCTTTTTCTCTTYGGACTCAGCAAACCCATCCATCTACCTCTTGTTTGCATGCTGTGTGCTCCAGCTCCCTGAGTAGGCTGCTGGCCATTGCTGAACTCATTCTGGTGTGTCCATGGCTCTCTTTCGCTGGGGATCCCCAGACCAGACACAGTAATCCAGATGTGGTCTCTCAAATGCCAACCAGAGGAAAAGGATCTCTTCCCAGACCTGCTAGCTACGACTTCCCAGTATGAGGTTGGCCTTCATGGGCAGAAGACCACGCTGCTGACTCCTGTTCAACTTCTTGGCACAAGGAGAATACAGACAGGTAGATATAACATGTAAATGTGTACATCAGACACTGCATGTTACACATTATATCTATATATATCCTAAATTTTATCCTCCCCAAGGGAGCAAAGTGTGCTTAAAATGTTCTGTTGCAACCTTATCCAGAGCGGAACAAATGGGCTGTCTGCTAACTACATTATGGTGGATATCAGTAATCACTGTGGGAGTACTCGACTTCAGAAACAGAGACTGGCTGCACCCCAGACCCAGAACAGAAGTGGAGATGGGGTGAAGAAGCAGCTGAGCTTAGCATCAGATTTTCCAGTATGTGCTGACTTTTCGGTATCAACCTTTGCAGGCTATGCTTTCCTACTTTAAACACTTTTTTTTTTTTTTTTTTTTTTGTTTTTATTTTTTTTTTTTTTAATGAAAAAAAATAGTAGTGTAATTTTATTAAATAAATCATCTTCTCCTGTGATACTGACTAGTTTGCATGCCTTGCTAAACATTAAACCAGATGAAATGGGACTTGGTTACATACAGTTAAGTAGCACACTCTTTGTGAACAGTAAATGAGATTACTATTTGTTATTTTTAAACAAATGTTCACCCATRAAAAGAAACATCTCTATTAGACAGAAAAGTGACTTCACAAAGGTGCATTATGTGGCAGCCAAAAACTGAAACGGGTGGCAGATTATTTCCAAAGTTAAAAGTTTATGGTGAAACCACGATATAAATTAACTGCTAGCAGCCGTTGAGTCCATTCCTCGGATCATTTATCTGTATGAGAGTGTTATATGTTTGATGCYTGGTATGTATGATGGTTTTGGGGTGGATTAGAGTGTTTCTGAGTGATTTAGCACATGAAATCAACTCCAAGTTTCTGAAACAATAAACATGATGATRGGAGAGAAGTCAATGCATGTACCTTGATTTCTTGTTGCCATTATAGTGTGTCTATCTACTTCACAGTCTTCAGAASTATGAGACTTATTAGATTATCACCAGGTCATGAGTTAGTTTCATTCTGACAATTCCATTGAAAARAGAGAAGTATAAGTCTCATTTTGCTCTGGGAAACAAATATATATGAGGAAAGTAGATGAACAATGCAGTGGMTAAAAAACTGGCCCAGGAACTGAACCCCAATCCAGAATGTGAGCTGTTAAAACTCAACCCTGTCTCTGCAATGGCTAACACAAAAAGGAAGTGAGACATGGGGTATACATCAAGATTTGTTAAAAGCAAAAAATAGTGATGTTGAGTGTAAAACTGAAGGTGGACAATACAGAGTCCAGATGACATACACATGCACATGGCCACAAAGAAGTCACCAGGTCTCTGGGCTAGCAAAATATCAACAAATTTTTTTCTTAAAAAGGGTGTGTTTCTAAAAGGATTGGAAAATTTCAGCTCAAATCTTTTGGAGGAGAAACTGGCCATTGTTGGGTAAGATCAACAGTATCACTTTACAAAATTGTGCATTGAATTCTTCAGTACAATCCAGCTCAAAACAAGAGTGAAAAAAAGAAAAGCTGCCTCCCTACAGCACCAAAAAAATATAACTTTTTGATTCTGTGTTTAAACAAAAATTGAAGCTTTCAGTGATGAGCCTGGTGGAACACCACTGGTGAAACTGCTGAATTAATGGGTGCTGAGTGGGAAGAGTTGCATCAGCTTACTGCTGACAAGCCWGTTGGGAAGGCTTGGCTGGCTCAATGTGCTGAAATGAAGGGGATGACCTRAGGATTGAGGATTAACTTTAGGCTTTTAACTTGACAGCAATGTGCCTAGTACGTGAGAGTGTGTTTGCATGGATCTTTGCACATATAGACAGATGTGTCTGAGAGAGAGACGTTGTGGGGTTTGTACTGCTGGAATATGGGCTATGTGTGAGAGATGTGTGTTCCTTCAGATTTGGCTGGTGTTCTGTTCTGCAGCTTCAAAATGAAATGCTTTTGCATACTGTCCATATTATTTGTAAGTAGTTACAAGGCAGTCATTTCCACTGAGAGAAACAAAGGCTTTTTAAATAAACAAATATAATAACTGATAAAGAGAGTTATGGACAGGCAAACAGCCTGCTAACAATGGGAAATGCCTGCCAAAGTGCCAGGCAACATAGAGGCAGTAGGTGTTTGTGAGACTTTTTTTTATGCTCRGCTTCTCTTTCAGRACATTTTAAGATAGCGGTCTTGAAATAAATTAAATGAACACCTATGCTGAACTTCAGAGACAGTGATACTGCCTTTCCATTTTTCTTCCTTTTTAGCAGCATAATATGATGCAGTCTCAATGGGATTATGAAATGTTAAAGAGTGACCATATATCTGGGAAATTGGGAGTTTCTGGCCAAATGCAGAAGTCTGATCTGCAGGCCTTAGCATAGGGGCCTAATAACRTTTTGTAACTGGCTTTGGATCTTTSCTTCCAGCCAGGTGAGCCACTGATTTAAAACAAGAATATGATGGGCATTAGAAGGAAAGGAACAAATGACTTTCAGAGTGACTGGTAGGCGCTGCGTGGGGCTGTTGCGAGATTGGTGACAAAACATGCTAGCAGAGGAAGCGATTTCTGGAGGTTCCAGTGCAAAAGCTTCCGTAGATGAAATCTACCAACAGAACTACAATTATCAGTGTTTTCAGAGCTGTGGTAGAGTTGAACACGAGGACATCCATAAAACCCTTTCTATAGAAAACAGTTCTAAACAAAAGTACTAAGAAGCTTTTAGAGGTAAAGTCCTGTAGTCATCACAAATACTAGAAAATATACTACAGCAAAATAAAAAGTTAACAAGTATATTAACTTTTTCCTCTACTTGGCAACAACATTGGAATACGTCTTAACTGTGGCAGAGGTAGTGGTAGCAGAGAAAAAACCTGGGGAAATAAAAGTATGGTATGGAGGCTGTTGCCTTTCCATTCTTAGTCAAAGCTGCACAGAAACCAGAGAAGAATATTATCCCTGTAAGAATAATCGGATTGCCCAGAAACCCAGGAGTCACCAKCCTCTTTCAGTAGTGTAATAGAAGTGGCAGGCAGCACTTAGAGTTGTAAGTCTGATACTTTCCCCCATGCAAAGCCTTAATTAAGAACATCTTGACTCACCCCAGTGGCCTCCCCTAAGTATCTAACCAAGCAAATTGTAGGGTAGATGTAGTGACTATTTTCATTCTTTGTGCTCTCTCTGCTGCACATTTGGTTCACTGCTTGCTTCAGACCAAGTCTCAGGTCCCCCAGACACCTACACTGCCTATGCCTTTTGGCTCCCTCTTTAAGGAAATTTGGACCCTTGAACAGAGGGTTGTTCCAAGTCCTATTTCCTATAGGTTATATAATGTTTGAGCTAGTTCATATCACTTGTTCAGAGACCAGAACTTGCTCGAGTCCCAAAGGCAGCATAGATTAATAGATTTATCCATAAATGCAAGATTGTTTCTAGCATGTCCCGTYGAATTAATTTGCTAGGAAATCAATATGAGGTTATAACTTGTGGTGGGTCTCTGCTTACAGCAAACACCTGGCAAGTTCTTCTCAACAGATGCACGGTGTAAGCATTTTGCATGACCTCTGTTACTTCCCCAAGTTGGGGGTGGAACTGTTGCTCATGAACTTGATCCTCTCACTCTGCCAATGCTGAGCTGTTACGAATGGAGACAGGAGCTTAGATAAATCCCTGCCTCTACCCAGACTTCTGGCAGAGGGCAATAGCTTTATTGGGGCAGCCAGCACCCCAAAACCAATTCTTGTTTGCAAGTTCTTTAATAATAGCCAAGTAGGTCTATTACAAAMTGAATTATTTATTTCATAGACACAAAACTAACAGACATAAGAATTTAAACTATTTACAACACAGGAATAAAAACAAGGGGGAATAATGTGAAATGTGGCAGGACATCCCCCTACCATGGAAGAGCTTATCTACTCTGTCCTTCAGCTGGTGCACAAGTCCAGACATTCTTCCTCCCACGTGAAGTGATAAGACAACGCAGGTGGTAACTTTCTAGTGAATTATTCCCCCTGTCTGGCATCMGGGGTAGAACTCCCACTAATAACTGGATGTAAGAACACGTGGSAAGATGAGTTAGAAATTCCTGACTGRRAGACACTATTTAATAAACTATTTTACACAATTTTTATGGAGGTAGAAGCCTCCTGCACACTCCCTGAAAACATATAGGGGATCTTCTCCCTAGAGCTCAGAAGTGACTGCACAAATACTTTCCTGGGAATTGAGAGGAAAGATTCTATGTGTACCCATCATGAGTTTGGTGGTGAGTCCATTGATTCTTAAGCTGTACTTTTCTTTGCTAGCTGTAACATCATGCACCATATTTTATCTACTAGTAGTYCCTTTTGTTTTATTCCYGTGTAGTAAATAGWCTTWAATTCTTRTGTCTGTTAGTTTTGTGTCYATTAAATAAATAATTCATTTTGTAATAGACCTAAATTGGTCATTATTAAAGAATTTGTGAACAAGAGTGGGTTTYRGGGTGCTGGCTGCCCCAATAAAGCTACTGCCCTCTGCCAGAGGTCTGGGCAGAGGCAGGGACTTATCTAAGCTTCCATCTCCATTTGTAATGTGAGCCTATCAGGGGACCCTKCTCCAGCCACTCAGAGAAGATGTGYWGYTTGTTCTTMTAACARTTACCAAAACCATGGTGTCAGAAAATGAATGGCAATAATCTTGACATGCTTTTGTGCTCAGTTCCTGCATTTTGGGAAAGTGTATGTGCTTTGGAATGGCAGAGGGGAATTTCTGTTTAAAATCACATGAAAAGCATGGAGGAGGAAAGATGCAGAACCAAGTGAGAAGGCTTCAATTGCTGGAACACTTCAGGGTATTTTAGGCTGCCTCATGGTTGCAATCAGAAYRAGGATGTGTTTRCRTGCAGGRAYACYATAAAATTTCTCTGTGTTTGTACAWTGATACTTCACAGTAATGATGCAGCCAATTGCTCACAAACCATTTACCAAAGGCAGGTGCAGTGTTGGAGATGGCAAACTAAAGCCATATAAATTTAGTCAAAAGACAATCACAAAGTACCTCAGGCTGCAGGGGACCCTGTGAGGTCTCTAGTACAACYTACTTCTCCAAGCAGAGGCAAGCTTTAGCTCAGACTGTGTTGTTCAAGAATTTGCCCAGTTGAGTCTTGCAAAGCTTCAACACAGGCTTTTATTCTATGAGGTCCCAGTTTCCCTTAACACCTTGGATTGATAATAAAATGAGGGGAAGGGTGATGAGAGGAATATGTACATTTCCATGCCTAAGGCCTGGGACCATAACCCRGAATTCTTGGCCCCAGCAGAGCTTCTCTGTGATACTAAGCAAAACTGGGTAAGAATTTAAAAAGAAGCTCTGGTTAATGTTGCACAGGCAAGCTTCATTCTGATCTGCCTCGAATTTGTTAGTGATTAATTTTCTTGTCCTCATGTTTTTTTCAGTGGTATTTTTGTGTAGATTTTTATAGATTATAATATGGCTTTGTCCTACAGGATCCCAGAGTGCTTCTCAAGTTATACACCTTACTGGCCAAAGCCTACTCCTGCTGAGGCCAATAGACATTTTGCTATCGATTTCATCTGGACCAGGATTTGGCTGTGTAGGAATGGAATACAAGCAATTCTGTATGTCCACAAGGCCTTTAATAAATTCTGGTTTCCCACCTGAGTAATAAATCTGCCAGCAGARGAGTAGTACAAAATTTGGTGTTACTTACTGAACAACTAAATATTTTAATATAAATTTTGAAAGGTATCAGTAGGCCCTAATGGCAGTTGCTCTAAAAGTATCAATAGCACAATTTTGAGCCAGAGGTGGATGATGGTGTGTATGGATGTGGATAAGCGTGTAGAATCTCTGTATATGCAGCAAACCATGCATGTGCTTTTAAACCACTTAATAAAAGATCAGCTCTAGTTGGTTGCATAATCTAAAATTCTGGAACATTTTTGTTGTCCTACGTCTGCAAAAGTTTTTCATTTAGGAACACACACGTTTCTTGTCAATGTTATTTCTACAATCACTTAGTTAGAGCAGGGCATATTGTTCTCTCAATTTCTTGTTAAAATGTTTCAYGTAATTAAACTTTTACAACCAGTTCTGCTCTGTGTCTGATACCTGCTGTAAATTATGAAGAAAAGCCCCTCTGGCATTTATGAGCATTCAGATGATGAAGACTATAGAAAAAAAGAGAAAAAAAGAAAAGAAGCAGTGTCACTGAGCTCCAAATAGCTGCTGATTCCCTGTTATCTCCCACTCAGTTCGATTTAATGAAATAGAATATTTCCTATTATATAAACTAGACTGAAAAGAGGCCAAAGTAGACCTAATAATATTACAAATTATTATATTGTAAACATTTCATAAGTGTAATGAATTGCAATACAGTTTGAATAATTGTGGCTTTGTCTATATTTCTGCAACATGCTACATGGAAAATAAGGCTAAAATTCTCTGGATCCCAAAAGAAAACAGTAATAACAATCAAACGAGAGGAAAAKGAATGGAAATTAAAGTGTGACCTGGTTGTGTGTGCTTTGGGATGCACAACACAAACATAAACAAAATGTTTTTCCTGTGTCAAAATATTGCCCGAGTTTCAAAGGGGTGCTTGAGACCTCTGTGGTGTGGGGATTTACAAAAYAGCTAAGTTCCTGTAAGATCACTTTTGAGAGCAATGTTCTGCTTCCAGGCCCTCCCCAGACCAACTGTGGGACGACTGAAAGATGGCACATCCATTACAGGGTTGAGAGCTTTAATCCAATTGGCAGCAATGCTGCAGTGTGACTTGGAAATCTCCTGTAACCTCTAACCACAGWTTAGTGTGCAAACTATTGTGTTTGCCCTTGGGAAGCTTCACTCTTGCCAATAAGAGCCAGTATTTATGCTATTTGGCGTATTTATTATTCAGTTAACCCATTCCTTATAAGYAAGTACTTTTTTAGCTTTTATAATCCTTCCAAGAATGATGGATGATGGACAGAAATAAATAGCCATGAGGGGGAAAACAAAAGAAAACAAACMAAACTTTAAATCTCTCTTCTCCCATAACTGTTATAATTTATTCTATTGTACTTTGTTTCACAGGACTGTTTGTCATGATGAAGGGAAGCAACAGTCAGTGTTTGAAATCTGGTTGAGCTTAAATATTTGTGAAATTCAGGGAAATRTGTTGTGCAATCTGACATCCAATAAAGATCAGATGACCCATAGGCTTCAGTTTCCTTGTGAATGAAGGTGAAAGGGCTCTGCAGACAACATCTTTTTTATTGGGATACTCAGTAGAACATGTAAACAGGGATTTTTATACCTTTGGTTTCCCCAGGCAGGGCGACATATGCAGATCGGTTCTATGAAGAATCACAACTTATTTTATTGTTCACAGGTGACTATTCCATCTCTTATTTTGAGATTTTTTTTGCTGTAATTGTGATGGCTGAAAKCTCTGAAGAGAAAATGGGTTTAGCTTACTTTCTAAGAGATGCCCACCTGCTGACAGCTAGACAGGTATGTGTATACTACCATACTTGTGGGGTTCTGATTTAATGCTTAAAGCATTCTTATCTTATCTGATAAGAATCATTACTGGCAAAGTTGTTTAAATAATATAATAATATACCTATCAATAGGGATATTAAAATCTTGGTGCGCCATTGCTTGATGTATGTACTCACTCCTACCATGGTATGAAAAAGGATTCTCTGTTTTCCCATTAATGAACAAGCAACAGAYGTATTACAGAATGAACTTGATTGTATCAAAAGAGACATGTGCACAAAATTTCTAGTGTTGTTTGTCAAAAAGTTTATTCTGAAAGAGGCAACATTATTTCAGCCTGACCATGCATTTCTCTAGGACTGTCTATATAGTAATCCAACAGCTGTAAGTACACAATTGCAGGTCAGCATATAGTTTTCATTTTGAAAGTGACTTCTTCAACATGCTTTAAATTCATCTTTAAACTGAGAATTCATTGAAATGGTCTAGGCTTCAGCTTAGGAGGGGAAAACTTTTTGACTCCCATCATACAAAATAATGTCTGTGAAACTTTGACACTTGACTAAACTCACAATAAGTAAAAGATAGACAATTTAAAGTGAAACCAGAAATATCATGGGGAAACAGGTGAGAAAACCCTGTATTTCTGAAATATAAATTAGCCAGTAGAAAGAAAACCCATCCAAAATTCTTGGCATAGTTGTCTGAAAACTGATACAGGCATAAATTAAATTTTATTAAGAAAACCTTTGTACTATTATCTGCAATTTTCCAGGAGTCAGGTTTCTACATATGTTTATATTTCTATGATAATATTAATTTTTTGATGTAATTTTCAGAATTTATAATTTTTTAAATTCATATTTTGATACATGCTCTTTTCCTTACTTGTCTATGAAGGCATTTCTATGCTGRGAATTAGATGTGTTTTCAAGTCTTCCTTCAACTGGCTTATGAATGTGACCTTTATCTTAAAACCTGTTTATTCCATGTATTCCATAGYTTTTGTGACTATTTACAACATGCATTGCACATTATTGACTTGATCCAACATACTGTGAAATCAGAGAAAAGACTTCCCATTGACCTTGAAAACTGTTGGATTAAGCCTTAGGATCCAAGTAAAAGTAGTTGCAATGAATGACACAAAAATGTAATAAAGAACTCATTTATTGGCTTATTAAGCTTATTAAAATAACCTAGTGTAGATTATTAAGTTTTCATTTACAAATTCAGATTCAAACATATCTACCTGAAGCTCCAGTATACTGATTGCTGCTATATTTAAATAGATCTTGGTACAAACTTGTTTCTTCTCCTGTTCTACACACCCATTCAGGTGTTCATGTGCTGCTGTACGTTTTCCATAATCTCCTGAGGACTCACTTGTTCAGTGTCAAGTTGTTCACCAGTGAATCGTTGCATTTCTTTCCATTTCCTGGAACCCTTCTCAATGCCTTGCTGAATCAGTATGTGTGCCATTTCCACTTTATTTCTGAGTGCCTGTCTGTGTTTTTGGGGCATTTGGTAAATTGACTGTCATTCACATGGGCACCTTTATTCTAAGTTCTCCCTGACCAACGGTTACGTACGGCTTTACGCTCTCAGCTGTTACTTGCTCAAGCCAACGAAGAAGCTCTGAGATGTATTGCAGGAAAGCAGAGTAATTTTCTGCAGTTAGATCAATTAACCTTTTGGCTACACTGATTAGCTTTTCTTGGGACTGACTGAGCTGCCCATAGATCTCCCGCAGTTTCTCTTTGAGCTGCTTGTTATGTTCATCGATTTTCCTCTTAGCAGCTGCAGACCAATATCGGATTTTTTCCTGAGCAGCAGATGAGAGTTCCATGATCTTCTGTCTTCCTTTTCCTTCAGCATCAGTTATAAGGTCATAATATTCCTGGCTGTAGATTTCCACCAATTCTCTTGCTTGGTCTGTCAGGCGTGCAACAGAGTTAGCAAGATCTCCAACAAATGACTTGTGCCAATCCACAAGAAGATCTATCATTTCCTTCAGCCATCCAAGTACCTTGTCTTCCACCTCATAATATTTCGCTGACAGTCCAAGTGTAGTTGGGTCAAAATATTCCTCCCGCAACGACTTTACGTAGAKGAGCAGCTGGTGCAGCTTTTCTGAGAGGTTCTGGATTGTCTTCTGGCTAAAGTCTTTGAACTGAGCAATGTATTTTTTAACATCTTTTGTCAAGGATCTCAGTTTCTGTGCAAAATCTGAAGCCATTGCAGCTTTGTACAGCTGCTGTGTTTGGGCTTTGATGTCCTCAAAATTTTTGGATTGCAAGCTTCTAACCATTTCCTCTACCTTCTGAAAAACTTGTTGCACTACTTGTTTCAGTTGCTTCAGCCTCCCTGCAAAGTCGGCCTCCTGAAGAGTAGCAAAGGTCTKCCTGATTTTGTCCTGCAAATCTTTCAGCATTTCTTTAATTTGGTCAAGTACATTACGGCCTCTCAGGATTGTTTCAGAAGCAGGAAGTCTGACTTCCAGGTCATTGATAGTTGCAATCAAGGCATCAAAGTACTCCTGAAGTTTTGAWAGGCATAAATCAGCACTTTTTGCTACCTTCTCCGTAGTCATCTGGTATATTTCTGCACCACTGTACTTTTCAGACAGCCCAGGCACCTGGAATTTTGTGGTTTTCAGGAACTCAGTGGCTGAGTCAATGACGTGTTTTATTTTCTGGTGGTACTCTTCAATTACGGCAATTAAAACCTCCAAAAGTTTTGTTTTTATTCTTTGATAGTCAAACTGCTCAGCCTGATCTGCTGCTCTCCGATAAAGACGTTTAGCTTTGAACTTCAGCTCCTGATATTTGTCTGAGGCCTCATTGGCGGCTGTGCGAAGCTGAGCATCTATTTCATCTATTTGTTTTGCAGCAAAAGTGTAAGCTTTTTCAGCATTATTCTGCATGATGTTCTTCATCTTTAAGGTGGCAGCACCAATTTCCAGTCCCATATACTCTTTATGGTAGCGGTTAACGTACCCATAGACTGCATTTGTCATTTTAGGCACTCTTTCTTTCAGACCCAACAGCAAATCTTTGGCAGCATCCTCATTCCAGTTCAATTTCATTTGAATCTGCTCAGGTTCCTTGAGGGATATCTCACCTTTTACTATGTCAATGTCCTTCTGAGGAGCAGACTGAAAATACAAAACAGGATAAGAAAACTCCAGTATTACTTATGAGCGTATTTCAATATTCTCATTGTTGCGTCTTTAATTTTATCATATATTAAGGACAAGCACTCTCCAWTTTTTTTGTCCACTGTCTGTTTGCTGTCTGTTTGCTCTCTTCTTGAAAGGTATTGGAAGAAATTATCTTGTACCAAGCTACTTCAAGCTTCTTTAAACAGCAAGACTAGAACATAACTTAGTCTGGTCTTCTTTAAAATCTGACTGCAAACAAGATTTTTCCTTCCTTTGTATTAAATGCCTTTCATGTCTCATAAGGTAGGTGAGTTACTTAGGAAAATGAGCCTTCTACTCATTTCTGAAATCAGTTAAACTTAATTCAAAAAACATTTTTTAATATGAAAATAGAGTATTTAATTTTGTAATAATTTAAATAAATGAGACAATTTAGAGAATTACTCAGAGTAGTTAATAAATCCTCAAATGAGAATATATTTACATGTATAGTTTTTCTATTTTTCTAGCAAATAGTGAATTATGAGTTTCTTGTGGACCCTAAATTAGTGTATCATTTTGGAAAGTAAGATTTTAATTCTGMAATTATTGTAGCATTCCAATAATAAGAGCACGTATTGTAACATATTGATGGATTAAAAAGGACTTCACAGATGKTCTGACCTCTTCCAGTGGCCTTATTCTTATAAGGGTCACTTATGCAGTAATTGCAAATAGCCTGATGTCTGCCCATTAAAACTGATGGGTAGCTTATCTAAAACTGACTTTTTTTGTTCACTTTCAGTGGGTGTGCCTTCTTGACCATAGCAGATGAAAAAAATAACTGTATGAAGGAGCTGAAAACACCTCTTCACACAGATATTACTTTTAGTACTGKAAAGGCCAGTGTAGGAAATAAAACCTTGAATTACTGATAGTATATTTATTATTTGGTGGTTAATTTATATCTCAAGATAAATACACACAAAATTTAAAAGGGAACTTTTCCTCTGACCACACAAAACATTTTTACATTTTATTGTTCRTATCAAGCTTACCTGAGGTTGGTAGTAAACCCTGGCAACGAGAACTTCACCATCCTGTTCAACGATATAAGCAAGGGTCCCAGCTGAGGGTGAGGATATTGAGCCAAATGATTTCTTTGCATTCTCTTGGTAACGCACATGAACATCTGTGAAAGTTGGGCTGATGATATCTAGGGACATAATGTCCTCCGTGTCTCTGCAACCACAGTAAATACACAGCTATGAAGCAATGAACAAAGCACAAGCCCAGGGCTGTATGTCTGAACATAGCACCACCTATATTTTCTCACACACACACACACACACACACACACACACACACACACACATATATATATATATGCAAACAATGCTTTTATTGTGAAAATAAAACGTAGGTTTTACTACCCACATTTCTTAGATTTTAGCCTGAAACATTCAAATCTTCATGTCACCCCAGTTTTCCTGTTTTAGAAAAAACTGTATTTAATTTGTTGAGAATTTTCAGTAAATTAGGGCAGCAAAACAAAATCTATAGATGTACCACTGTCAGCTTTCTATAGTTTTCTACAAACTGCAGTTTTCTGATCAACACAAATATAAGCACTACTTTTTATCTGCATTTGTACTTGCCTTCACAGATTCTGCCCCTTGCATGTATCTACACAACACTTGCAGAACAAAAYAGGCAGCAAGAGAGCCAAGTCTAATCACTGTCATGGGCACTTGTGAATAAAAATTCTCTATGGTGGCTTGTGGTGACCAAGTGGGAAAAAAAACCAAAACAACTGATATGTAATGGTCAGATCTGGAACTGCTCTGATTATAAAATACTGAATTTACATCTCAGTGGTTTTCTGACATGGGGCTGGTGAGAAAAGCTGTTCTAGAACCCCTGAGAGGGAACAGCTTTTAAGTTACCTTGAGAGGGAAAAAGTCACAACAATAATGATGGGGTRGATACGCAGGTTCTTATTAAATRCAGCAAAGCRTCTTGAGGCATTAGAGATCAAAGCAATGACATACCATTGGCAATTATGTCTATTATAAATTATATTATTAGAGCAAATCTTTACCTAATTCCTGAAAGAGTCAGAACTTCCTTGTAGTTTGCACTCAAATCACGATGGGAAAAGCTGCCAGTTGTCTTCATAACAAACACGTTTTCTTTGTATTCGAAGTTTGAAACAACTGCGAAAAAGATTTCAAATATGTGTGTTACCAACAGATAATAGAAAATACTTACCCTGTTGTACGTTAGGTGGCCAATTGTGAGGTATTTCACTGGTATGCCAAATTATGCTTCAAGAAGCTGAATGTCCATAATGTCCCAAGTAAAAAGATCTGAAAACATTTGTTCAACTGGAGCATTTTAAAATTCACATTCAATCTCAACATGGACATGACATTTTGCATTAACACACGTAATAAGTTGAGATTCCAATTTTTTGAGAGTGTAGAATTTTATTCTGATCTATATTTTTYGTATTATTATAAAGTCTAGAACTCAATGCTATATGGGACTCCAGTTTTYTGGCTTGAAAAAAATTTTTGAAATCAGATCTGTTTAGTTCCTAAGGAAAAAGWTAGGTGTTTCTTTATCTGAAAAAGTTGAAATGTCAGCCTGCCTTCTCTCCTTTACATGTATTATCGTTAGTAATGGGTGAATGTTCTGCTGTTCACAATCAATTCTGATACACAGATAAGAGATATTTCCCATTTTTTCTCACTATGCAATTATATATATATATATGAAATACATATATACACATATATATAGTCATTAGCCTTTGGGGTGACTGAGACCCTGATAGTAATTTATGAAAAAATGCTGCTGCTGATAAAAGAAGTGTCATCTARTATCAATGCTAAATTGAAACACCTTCATATGCAAAGCCCTGGGAAAAAAATAGATCTGAAAAAGCCTGGTCTGCATTTTTTCCCCCCACCAAAATCATGGCATATGGAATTTTAATGTCTTACCGCTCAGGTCATATTCCAGGAATTGCAATGTTGAGCTGCAGGTAGAGTCAATGGAATGTTCAAAAGAGTCCTTCTTATTTATCAAGTCTGTTTTCCAGGTGACATTGTACACAGGGGAAGCAATTTTGAAAGATCCAGTCAAGGCACCAAATGATGGGATGTAAATTCCAGCAGGCAAGGATATTTTCAGAGGGGGGATCTCAATTCTCTGTTCAGGAATTGTAATTGTAGGCAGTTCAAAATCTGCAATTTTATTAGCTACTTCATCCAGATCAACAGAGAAACTACCAATCGAAACACTCTTGGGTAGAGTGAATTGAGAGACAGTAATTTGGTATTCAGGTATTGTCAATTCAAAAAATGGCATTTTATATTTTTCTAATGTAATATAATCTGCACCTACATCCACTTTGGGGAATCTTAGTTTTGGCAGTGTGGGTAAATGGACATCAAATGGCATTGTGCTCAGTGTCTGTGGAACTTTTATGTTGCGCAAGTCGATGGTGTACGCYGGGACCTGCAGAGTGGTGAAAGGAAGGCTGAACTCTGGAGTGCTGAGAACTGGGCTTGGAGCCTTTAGKTGTAACTCAGGAATAGTCACAGTGAAACCATCGGTCAGCTTATTCACAGGAATGGGGAAAACATAACCATCTTCACTCTTGGTGTACACAAGGGATGCCGAACCGTTCAAGTACTGTTTCCTGTCAGCACTGGTAGTGACGTCCAGCTTCAAGATATCCCACAARCTCTTCTCAGAAATGGGACACTTTATGATTTTGAGGAAGCCCATGTACCCTTCCAAAGACCCAGAAATTAAAAATTTTGCCTCTGATTTTTCATTTGATAACTGCATATCATGACTGAGAGATAATGAGTGAATTTGGCCTTCACCCTTCCAGCCAGCTTTCTGGTTTGCAGGACTGATTTTCACTTCAGCAACCTGATTAACTGATGCCATGCCCAGGTAGGGATTTGGCTGAGTGGCTTGAATCTGAAGAKCTGCTGATATGTCCCAAGGAGCCAGCTCTAAGGTTGCTTTGCATTTCTGAGTGCCYGCTGTAGTGAAACGAGATGTATATTGTGCATAGTTCTTCCCAATGTGCTCCCAGACTGCATAAACACGACGGGTAGATGCTTCAACTGCAAGTAATTCTTTGATTTCCATGATCCAGAGTCCATCTGCTTTAGAGTGGGCCTCAAACTTGAGGGATGACCGAGCTCCATTAGCATTCAGATAGGCATTTGCTTCATGGTCCAAACTTCCAGAAAAGGCATTTCCAGTGTAAAATACCCCATCAATATCCCCAGTTGTAGCAGATTCTACTGATATGTAATGTGAAAGGCTCTCTAAAGCAAATCTGTGAGCAATTTCTCCCTTAGCACTGGTACCATATTTGGGAGTATTAAAATCATAGGTTAACTTTATCCCTGAGGAAAGAGTGGGTTTAGATTTTGTATTACCAGAAAGTTCTTGGCTGAAATTCATTTTCAAAACTGGTGTATCARCTTCTATATTTGTTGTCACTGAAGCTTCCATGATCCTCTTTGAGAGGGTGATAGTGCTATCATGGTTTCCTCYTAGATATTTGTTATTACTCAGGGACAATGCTGTGGCCAGCCTCAATCCCCTTTTTCTTGTCAAACTTGTCGAACCATCCAGCTTAAACTGCAGTGCATCAACGACGGAAGAGGATGAGACACTGACATGTCCAACAATATCTGACTGATTGAACAGCCCAGCATTTGCAGCTAAAGTGATCACACTGGATCTAAATGAGAAGTCGCAAGTGAGGTTACCCATGGCAGGAACTAAGATGTGGTTTCCTGAGCTGTTGATTCTGAATCTAGGAAGCTTTAGAGTGCGCAGGTCCTGGGGGATATGAAGGACTGGAAGCTCAAGAGAAGGTACGACTAGTGTGTAAGATGGAACTGAAAAGCCAATAATTGGGACTGTGAACCCTCTTGTGCTTATTTCTTTTGGGAGCGTGAAACCAAAGGCTGGCATCTCAGCAGTGAAAGGAGCAACTTCAATATTCACAACTGGAATGGTATATCCTGGAATCTTGAGGGTCCGAGGTATTTTGTTCAGTGATGTTTGTATTTTGTATTTGTCAAGTTTTGTTTTGGCTTCATTGTAAGACTTCGTAAGAAAATCTAAAGCTACATTTCTCCCTTTCTCAAAATGCTTGTTGAACAAAAGGATGTTTTTATTAAGTACTTCATGTACTTTTGCTAAAGGAAGTGGGATTGCATGCATGTCTTTGTTCTTCTCATACTGAGCATTAAAATTTAAATCAAAGGATTGTCTTGTTGTCTTCAAGAATTCCTTCAGGCCTACCTGTTCCCACAGTGAAAAATCTTTTACCTGAGGTGTTTTCATTCCAGTGTAGGGAATCTGAATCTGAGGAATGCTTAGAGGAATGTTTAAGAAGTCCAGGTTGGCATCTCCATTCATTTCGACATGAGCTTCAATTCTGTCTTCATTGCTGCCAGCAGACATATTATGGGAATATCTGTACTGATTGAACCTTCCAGTAGCTTGCCAGTGGACCTGCTGAACAGAAGAACTGAGGGCAAATCCATAGTTATTCAAAAAGTCAATTTTGCCAGTCAGTTTCATTGGGAAGCTGATTTTCACATTTCCATCATTGTTTGTTGAAAGACGAATTTCAGAAGGCTTTGCCAAGAAGGAAAGTTCATTGTTTACAGTTCCAGTAATCCGTCCATGGAGACGAGCATTGTGAGAGCCTGTTAATTCTATTGCCATTTCCAGAAGCTCTCCTGTGCCTTTTACATTCAGAATGCTACGCCCCACACGCTGTGACTCCATTTCAGACTGAATCTGAAGTGTTGCAGACATTAAGGAATGACATTCATATCTCAAAGCTTGGTTGACTTTCAGGTACTTATCATTTATTCTGTTGGTGGCAGAAAATGTAATACTGGGGCCCTCAACCTTGAAAGTGGCACGTGAATCATGAGTGCCTTCATCTGAGAAATTAGGTGAGGCCCATTTCCAGTTTCCTTTACCAGCAGAAGTAAATGATATGTATCCTGCTTCCACCTCTGTTGTCATGTTATTGACCAGATCAGCCTGGCTGGAGAAATCAGCCTGTGGAATATTCAGTCTGTGGGAATACGCCGTTCCACTCTGCATCCAAATTTTTCTTTGCAGCTTGACCATTAAATTATTCTGGAGCGCTACTGAATTTTTCTTTGTGTGTAGGTTTGCTCTAGTTTCAGCTTCACCTTCTACTGAAGTCCCTAAAAATACCACTTCATTGCTGTGATCAACTGTAAGGAACCTATGGTTGACTTTCATGGCATTTTTAAGGTTCAGCTGCTTCATGTCAGGGGCCAGGAGACGTGAATCTGCAATAACACTAAAAACTAGGAAGTCTAATTTGGATGTTGTTTGAGCCGAAATGGAGGTCACAAATTCTGGACTGTTTGCAGATGTTGTAGTGTTACGAAGCTCAGCTTGTGTAGACAGTGTGAAGAATGGAGAGGTGACTCTGAAAGCACCGGACAATTTGCCAAATGTAGGGACAGTCACAGTGTGTGGGATACGTGGGAACTGGAACTCTGGTATCTTCATCTCAGGAATCTGGAACTCATTTAGATTTAGCTTTGGAATCAATAATTCTGGTATTTGAATCTGAGGCATTCGTATTTCTGGGAAGGAAATGTCGGAAAATGGCATATCTCTCATCTTCAGATCTTTCAAATACAAATCGATAGATGGCAACTGAAATCCATCAGACATAAATTTGTCTATTGTTTTTACAATCAGAAGCTTAATCTCAATCAAGTCAATTGTAAAGGAAGGAACTTGAAAGGTATTTAGAATTTTAAATTCTGGGGTAGTAAATTTCATCGGGATTTTCATGTTCTTTAATCTCTTAACATTGATCTCATAGGAGGGGATACGGAGATCAGTCAGTGGGACAATGAATTCTGGGGTTTGAAATGTTGCTTCCCGAAGACTTYGGAGACTAACCTCAAAGGCAGGTATAGTAACTATAACAGTCCTGATTTCAGGAACTCTAAATCCAGTTTCAACAAACTGTTTTAAATTTTCAGCCCAATTCTTTAGGTCATATTCTTCAGCCCACGCAACGATTTTTTTAGAAGCTGTGTTCCATTGATCAGAAATATATACAACAACAGAATTGTAGAGCTGGCTTATCTTCTGAAGACACCACTCGAATTCCTGGGAAATATCCATTTCAGAAATCCTCTCTCGCAGGTCTTCCAGATGTTCATTTACCTTGGCTTTGAGATTGGCAAATGTTGTCGAGTCTATGAGCTCCCTCAGCCAGTTAATTATTGCAGCAAGTTCCATGTCCTTTACTTTTTCCATGTATTTTGAAATCACAGATCTAAAATCTCTTAAATACTGTTTCAGTGCTTCTGCTTTCTGTGGAAGTTCTAGATTTCTGAGTTCCTCATTTATTTTCTGGGTCACTTCTTGAATTTTTTTATTCGYGTCATCAACAAACTGGTCATAGTCAAAAGCCTTAAGCTTTTTAATGACCACGTCAAGGAACTTGTTGACTTGCTTTATCATCTTTTCATAATCAAAGGTTTGTACTTTCTTGACAGCATCATCAACAAAAGAAACAACTTTATCAAAGCATGACTTCACATCGATATTTTGCAGGTAGATGGTCAGTTTCTGGATAGTTTCTTTTATTCTGTACTGTTTAAGCAGTTCTATCATTCTGTCAATTAAAAAATATACCTGCTTATCAATTTCATATTTTACAATCAGTTTGTGCAGACGACCACGGAAAGCGCTGATCTTCTCAGATACTTCATATTCCTCTATCCAATTTAGAATAAAGTCTTTGATTTGTTCAAGAATTTCATTAATTTTTTTGATTGGCAAAGAACGCTTAATTTTCTCTAAACATTCTTTAGCATCAAACGCTTTAATCTGTTGTTTCAAATTTTCCACAATGCTTCTGACATCAATATTCTGAATCTGAATCTTGATTTGTTCTAGGTTTTCTTGTAATTTAGCAGTAATCTCATACTCATCATCAAGATTTTTAATCCAAGCCAAAGTGCTGCTTCCGATTTTGTTAAGATCATATTGTCGGAAAAGAACCCGCAATTTTTCAATGATGTTGATTACAGTTGTTCTTACCTGATATTTGTTATCTAGAGCTGTCATTGTTTCAACTATTTGTTCAAGAAGCTGCACAATAAGTGCTTTAATGTCGTATTGTTCACAGCACTCTTTGATGTATTGCTCAATTTGTATCAGATAGATCTGCAGCTGAGACAATATTTCTTGAAGGATGTCCATGGCTTTTTCCAGCATAATTTGGAGATCATCAGATGTTATTCTGTAGTCCTTTGTGAAAGCAACAAAGTTATTTTTCATGCTGCTAATTTTGCCTTTGATATCTAATTTGTCCATGTAGTCATTGATGTCCTGTGGCAATCTGTCCAAAGTTGCCTTGTATTTTCTCATGTGTTGTTCTATGTCTATGTTCTTCAGGTAACTTTGTACGGCCTGCAGTGTAGATAGAGTGGTGCCTCTGAGTTTTTCAAAGTAAACTGGCAAATTTTCCACGAAGGGTAGGCTAATAACATGCATATCTTTATTTTTGTCATACTTCAGAAAGGCAGAGATGCTGAATTCTTGAGGCTCTGATACGCTGTTCCTGAGACCCAAGACATCAATTAAATTAACTTCTTCAGATGTTAATGGTAGCATGACTGACGTGTCCATTACTGAGAGATCTGCCAAAGCTCTTCCATTAAGTTCCACACCGATCTTTTCTGGATTATTGTAAGAACTGAAATCTTGTGAATATACATTATTGTTCAGCTGACTTTTCAATTTCCAAGCACTTGACTGCTCTGATGGAGTAAAAAGCATATGAACTTTATTGTCAAGCAGCGTAGTGTACCTTCCTCTTGACTTCAAGCTGTGACTGGTAGACCCTCTGTAATCATGGGAGAAGGTGAAAGCAAGAGGCTCTGCTTTGAACAGGAATTTGCTGTACAGGTCTCCCGTGTGCTCACCCATTGCAACCAGCTTTCCATTAGCATTGGTGTGTATGTCAGCAGTGATGACAAATGGGGCCATGGTGGAACGTACAGTGTTGCTGAAACGGAGGGGTTTGGAGTCACAGTTTGTGTTCATGGTAACTGAGGAAGAAAGTCCTGCCACATCCACATGTACTCTGTGACTCACTGCTGCACCTTGAAYGTTTGCCACGGTGTCTGTTTTCAACTCTGCAGTCAGACCAGCACAGGCAAGGGTGTAGGTGTGCTTTATTTCATTTGCTCCATGGGCTCCTCTGACATTGCCAGCCAAGTTCATATTCARAGGCTCAAGAAGGAATTCTGCTTTGTTGGAAACTTCTGTTTTAGTGTATTTAAGATTATTGCTCAGTTTAGCTGTAAGGGAGCCAGGCTCCAGTTGAAGGTCAAAAACATGTTTGTGGAACTTGTCAAAACTGAAGCTGTTGTCTAACTTTGAGGCAAATGTTAAGGATAAGCCTGGAATATTCAAATCATTGGTGTACTCCAACTTAATGTCTTTGAATGATCCTTGCAAATTATTTGAAAACTTGAGTCCTTCTCTATTAACCCTGAAGTTTAAAACATGTTTGTTRTCCATACCCAGAACCGTACTCTGATATTCACTTCCCAGAGTCACTTCTGCTAGGCTCACTCTTCCRCCCACGTTGAACTTTGCGTTGTTTTTCCCATAGCGCCCGGAAGAGGACAGYGACATGGAGCCTCCAGAGGTGTCGAGCTTGGCATTCATTTCGCTCTGCATGGCCAAGGGACTAAACTGCACATTGGTGGTGGCACTGCTGGCCAGACCGTACCGATTGACATTGAATGATGACTTATGTGCAACTCGATTCTTCTGATCAGTTAGGGAGATATCAGTGTTGAAAACAAGATCCTGGGAATYGAGAGAACCTGCAAACAGGGCATAATACTGGATTTGCTTGTAAGTGGCGTGGTACTCAGATCGAAGTGCTGCCATCTTCTTTGACAAAATGATTTCAACATTATTGACACCTGCAGTTTGTCGATATCTCCCACTGGTTTCAGATGACATTTTCAGCTGGCTGTTTTCACACTTCAGTGAAGCTGTGTTCTTCAATAGTCCATTTTGYACATCAGAAACTGAAGTAATGGAAAGTGAACCATCACTGTATCTGCCAGACATCTGATTGGTAGCCTGAAGGTAAGAAGAGTCCAGTTTCAGATTTGATTTTCCTTCTAAAATCCTTCTCTTTTCATTGTATGTTGTAGACAGAGTGTAAATGCTTCTTGCAAACACAGAAGCCACTTCCAGCTGCCCTTCCATTTTGACGTTATTGGTATTCATGCTATTTATCTTTTCAGAAACAATATCACTGGAAAATGAAAGCAGAGGACCCAGAGTGCTTGATGCTGTAAGAGATAAGGTGTAGTTTGCAGCTGGAGTAGGTTCATAACTCTTTCTGCCGGACAGCTTAAAATCTGATGTTAAGAGTCTGTGYTCCAGGTGATTTTCATACGCACAGATGAATCCATTTCTGTTATATGATGCTTCACCAGAACCTGAAATAGGAAGAAGAAGACAAATGGTAGGTGTCTCTATATCTTTTTGTCTTTAAGTGCTTGTCTAATTCGGCTGAAGTTCTATGCTACTGCTTGAATTGCAATTACTGTTATACCATTTTGTTTTAAAGGCCTCTGTGTTTTGGTGAATACTGAAAATTTCTCTAAATATGGCTCCTATTTTGTTATTTGAAGCTAAACTTTTGAACTACAAATAAATTAAGTCTCTACGCTACTCTACTAAATATAATAATGTGAAATGACACAAAATCATATCATTATTTAAACTCGAGAAGATGGACTCAAGAATAACACATATCCAACATTCCTGGATTTTAATGTTTTCTTTAGCATGCCTCAGTTATGGTGAGGAGTTTAGAAGAAAATTAAGTCAGTTTGTCCTTTTGCAGTTTRAGAACCCAAACTGCAATTTTAGGGGAACCAACTTAAAAATATCACCTTATGGCAATATATGAACATAGATAAAAGATAAGGTAATTAATATATACACAAATACACTGAGAAATAAATTGTGGGCATATACGTACACCTATACTTGACTTATCAGCTACTCAAGCATTTGTAGAATCATGCCTTCAGTTTTGAAGGACATTGTCTTCAGTAAGGAATAGCCAGGAAAATATGGATCTAAAAGTCTTTACAGATTTAAACTGGCTTCACCTTCAGTGCCTGAATGAACACACACATAACATCTTTAAAAACAAAGGAAAAGTGAATTGAGATTGCACAACRCCTGTCTCTAAATAAGTGCAGACAAAAGAACATGCTGTACCTGATACATGAGAAAAAAAATTATTGAAGTAGTTTTGCAAAGATTGCAGTATTAGCAAGCATTCTYACCTTTCACACTGTAGGAAAGCAGCTCAAGAATGGAATCAGCGTTTGTGTTGTAGGTGGCCTTTACRGCGGTCGCTCTCTCCGTGGTGCTGTTACTCACGGTGTAGGCGGCTGTCCAGTTGTAATAGTTGCTGTACAYGTTAGCAGAGACCTCTAACTTGCCCAGCAAAGGCACACGGAAAGGGTAGGATTTTGGAACAGTAAATCTTGGGATTCTGTATTCCTGTGATGGCACACTTATTCCCATGGACTCCATCACCAGAGGAGGTGTTTTAACAGTCTGCGGCATCCATATCTCATCGGATGATTTTCCCGCGAACGGCAATGGAATATCAATTACAAAACTGTTTTTATTGAAGTTGTATCTGATCCGGCCTTCACTGAAAAATAAAGACAACCCAGTTAGAAACTGTGATTTTATAAAGTATATACAGGAACTTCCATGATTTCCTACTTTGCCCATGATACATGCTTGCAGCAAAGAGCTGACATTAGTTCTAGAGAGAAATGAAATGATGAAATATCAATATCAACATTTTTATGCACTCATTCATCAGAATTTACTGAAAGTACTTTTGGTATCAGAGAATTCTCTCAATGTTTTTTCCTCTCATTTCMTAAACAGAGACTTGTAGGTCAAGTAAAAAAAATCCTCCAAAAACACTGGCACACTTGTGGGATGCTGAGTACTAGAAAAACAGTTATGTTGTTTTTTTGTTAAGTAATGCATTCTTATAGAAATGTATGAAATCATGGCAAATATCTAAATTATTAAGAATTTATCTTTCTCATTACAAGCATTTCAAAACTTTCATCCAGTTATTCAGCATTGTTTTTATTTTGAATAAAGAGAAATAAAAATCTAAKCATGGGACCAGGGCTGGAAAATGGMGTGTTGGCTGAAAAAGTGTAATTAYGCAAAGACAAAAACAGAAGGAAACTTGGCCTTAATTTGTGAACGAACAATAAGCTGGCAAGGATACTTTTCCATTTTGYCTAACTGGTCTTTTATTTTGCAAAATCTTCAATTTTTACACTTAGAGCTTCATCCTAAGATGAAAATTAAACAAACACTTCTGAAATCTTTCCTTTGCATTAAAATATTTTAAAAATTACACAAAAGAAGCAGTAAAAAAAAACTGTATTATTATTATTAGCACAGATGATAAAACCCTAGGAGAAAAAGCAGTTTCTTCCTTTCTTAGCTCAGGAACACAATGGCARCAGTAGAGATATGTTTAATTAACATGCAATATCACATTAGCACAATAAAAGTTAATACATGGAAAAACAGATCTGAGAGATATAAAACTCAGGCCAGTTCTCCATTCATTTTTGGAATCCAGTCTTACACAAGCCTCTGTGATCCTTGACATTCACTTCAGCCTTCAATATTTCCCTAGCTCATGGGAAAACTACACTGCTGTGTTTCTATTTATCACAGTGTTAGCTATGGGTGTATTCTGAAGTTATTACCAAGCAACCTTGTTCCCTGAATTCTTGTGCAAAGGCAAATCAGCAATGAGATATAAACAATAGTGACAAGAACAATATGTGCTACAAACTATAATGAGAGAAARTCTGACAGGTGCATGAGCATTTTAAAGTTTAGACCCACAGTGGCTGACTCTATTTTCCTGGAAACAGTGGAATAATGCTATTTATCTACTTTTAGTCTCTTATTTTTTTTTTTGTCTAACCCTACACCTTGGAACTTTTTAACGTATTAGATGATTTCTATGTAGAGCTATGAGGGTTWTGGCCAAAGTGTGTGCAAGGATGCAGGATACAAATCCATGAGAAACATGGCTTCAGTAGTTTGTGGCTTAAAGACTCTTGAAGTCCATTTTTGTTCAGTACACCTTATAATGTAATRCAATACTTCAGGATCTATTCACTTACTGCATGAAGACAAATCTGTATTAAACACATGCACCAATTCCTCCATATAATTTCATTTCCTGGACCTTAAAGTTCTTTGTTATTTTTCCAATTTTATGCTAATTTTACAGCAATTTTATGCTGTTTGATAAAGATAAAATAAAAYAAAATAACACAAAAATATGAACAAACACCTTTCAGTTTCCTGAGTTACTATCCCAGTTTCACTCCCTACCTTTTCAGGAARAGTTCTTCAGGAATGGTGATAACAGGCAGGTTAAGTTTCTGAATGTCCAATTCCTGCAGTGCACTTAGTTTGTCTTGCAGAGTCTGGGCATAGGGGACATCTTTCGATGACTTTTGCAGCCAGGTGTTGGTAGCCTGAAATGAGGAGAAAAGTTTTTCAAAATAAATAAAAAGTTTTAGGACTTCCTAGTAAAATTATCTGGAAGTGTTTTGAACTAGCCAAATACTGAGCTTTAGGTATCTGCTAAAGAGACTGGTTCTATTAAAGTTGGAAATACACAGCCTATTCAATCTGATGAGTGATTTTACAGAAGTTCWTATTTTGGCTTCCATGGAGGAGATAAGAATTCCTCAGGGCTATGTGGTGCAGCCGTAATATCAACTGCAGGTTGAAAACCATACCACGATAAACTGTGATACGATATGCCGCAGTGTCATGTCTGTGTGAGCCACTTTCCGGTCCAGCAGGGTGTTGGCATGCTTCTTTAGAGTTTTTGGGTAGTCTGAAAAGTCAACTGGGAAAGCAGAAGACATTTTTTTCACAGCAGCACTGGCACCTGAATTCCACTCTAGCTCAACTTTCTCAGCATCTGAAAAGAAAGAATTTAAAAGAAATGGGTAAYATCAGTAATATTCTTATTTTGAGATATACCATAAACCAACATAAATATATGGTTTATTTTATAGGTTGTGTACGTGGATCATGTTTTTGCCCTTACCATATCTGAGAAGAACTCTTTTTGAAACTGAGTTTCCATGAATTGTTGCAGCTGAGCTGATCTGAAGATAGGCTTTGTTTGGTGAATAATTAACCAATGCTTCACTTTTAAGTTCAGTTTGCAGGCGAGGAAAAGAAATGGTGCCTCTTAACAGTGCCTCTTCCACTCCAGCATATCTGTGAAAGAAAAAATACATGTTGATAATAATATTGATTTGTACTTTTTCAGCAGTAGTTTCAGCATTTAAATCTATAGCAAAGGCATAATAAATGTTGTAACAAATTGGATTGAATAAAACTTGTAAACACTGTTCTAACTCAATTAAAATTTTCAGCTTCTGCTAGTTATTTTGGAAAATCTGTGGTAGACTATTATAATGCTACTGTGCAGATACACGCRGTAATGAGTCTGTGTTAATTTCATAAGAGTGAAAAGGATGGAAATATGTACCTRTCCTGGTAAATTTGTAACTGAACTAAATTCTGAATGCCTTACTCAAACTGAATTCTCTACTGAGGATACAGACTGTARCCACGAATCACACAGAAACAAAACACTTGACAAAATATATTATGCCACTGGGCTTCATTTTCCTTTATTCACATTTATATCTCTGTAACTTTGTTGACTCGAGCAAACTTCTGATATTATGTTAGTGCAAATGAAAGGGAATTGAGGTCCCTGACATCTGTCCAAAGCTCCCACTGATATCAGAGGCAATTCTACATGAACAGCAAAGACAAAGACTCCCTGGGGCACCATCAAGATCACAGAATTCCATGGAAGATTGAGGTTTATTAAAGAATGTGATCAGCCCATTTCACTATGGGCTTGTGAGGCAAACAAYTTTAGAAACCCTGGCAGGCTGAACATTTTTGTTAGCTCCCCTGTAGCTGTTCCCGGAAATATTCTCATCGTGAAGCGTGGGAATTTTTACAGGAAGCTCTCAGTTATTTTTGGTTTTGTTTCTTACTGAGTGCCATTAGATTTCTTCATGGGGAGATGTAATAATTTTTTTTAGAGCCAAGCATATCCAGTAAAAGATAATACCTTTCTGAACAAACCTTGCCTTGTTTRTACCCTTGGATTATCACACCTGCAATAACAGCAGTACAATGCATTCTTGTACTTGTGTGTGTGCAAAAATGGAAGAACTAGCTCAAGGAGCTTGTAATACAAATTATATATGTATATAGTAGGGAAGACCAATTAATATATCATATATGTGCATTCGATGTGTTACAAATAAAATAAAGTTTTTTTTTTTTTTTAATTTGGTTTCAATAGCAAATTTATCTGGCTCTCTATTTAAGAAATTTCTCCAAAACAGGGTAAAATTTCCCCACATTTCTACATCTAATAAAACCTTTAGCTATCTTATTCAAAGGCAGCTGTAAAATTCTAAATGGTTTCCTGAGTTACCTTATCTGGCCAGTAAGGGTAACTTCAGAAATCTTCTGGTTGTGGAAGTCTAAGACAAAGGTGTATGCTTTCTTTCCAGAAACTGATTCATCAGTAATTCTGAAGTTTGTACCAAAGTCAACATCAAAATCTGGAATGTGGACATCACTGGTCAAAATCTTTTTGCCTCTATTGTACTTGAAGGTCAATGTGGCCTCATGCTGCTTTACACCTAGAAAATATAATGTATTTTGGTTAGTCACAATTATGGAATCTGCTTGGACCTTTCTTACAAATAGAATAGAGAAGGATCAACTGGAAATTACATCATGCCAAAGATCTAACACAACCTTTGATGAGTCTGATTAGTAACTGGGTAATCCTTTTTCTTCTCATCTTCTAAACATACCATGGGCTRATCCACCAACCCATCAATACTTTTGTTATTTAAATGATGCCATAGATGGTTTGTATTCTTTCATTCCACATTTCATCAGAAAYGTATTTTTCTCTTGCTTATATAAAACCCCTAAACATCTCCTCTTCCTTGCTTGCACTCACCAACATCACACTTTTATTCAAATCACGCAAATTATAAATCAGCCTCTCATTATGAAAATCTTGCACTGGGATTGCATTCATGAAAGAAAATGGAGTTAAAGTGTTGGCCTATTTGGCTATGAAAATGGTATTCTATCTTACACYGTAAAGAATTCTATTAAGGTTTATCAATAAAAATCTCTTTTCTAGTAAATGACACAGCTCAAAACTGAGCAAAACCACACAGGCTTTTCAGACTCTTACCTTCTGCCTGGACAGCAAACTTTAGGGTGTCTATCTGGTCGCTTCCCTCTCTCTGCAGTTCGTAGTTTGCAGYTGCAGAGTATTCCTTGACTTCACCTGTGGACACTAATTCAACCTCGAATCTGCAGAAGGAGTAAACAAATGTCTTGTGATAACTGTTTTGTCCATGACCACAAACAGAAGAAATCATACAGCTTTCTTTCAGTTCTCAASAGCTTTCTTTCTCAGCTGCTGCTGCCAGTCTCTTTTTAAACATTTTTAAAGGTAAGCTTTATGTGAGAGTTCTGTAGACTCAAAGGGAAAGTAGAAAACACAAAATAAACATAGTTTAAGTTGACATAACTTACCTGGATTCTCCAGTCAAAGGAAAATATGGAGAAGCCTCAGTGGAATTAGAGTACAGTAACTTTGTGCAGAAGTTTAGACCAGGAAAGAAAGGCTCGCAAGAAGTTGAGGTTTCTTGGTTGTCTGTCAGAGTTTGAATCTCTTCAGTTTTKGCTGGAGACACCAAATGCAGGGTATTGCTGCAACAGAAAACTCAGTCATTTATTCCCAGGACAGGTGCTCTGACATTGTCTTATTAACAAGGTTATTTCTGAATAAAACTCGCTTATTAATGTAGGGCTAAAAGAAATAACATCTGGTGTTAAAGGATCAAGTGGTTTATTATTGTAAGTATTATTGTWGATAATTAYGATTTTTTGAATTGAGCCATTTGCCCTCTCTACAATGAATGTAAGAAGTTAATTCTAAAATTAATAATGAATTAAGCAGTTCATTTACATTAAATTTAAAATAGGTCTTGCTATTTTAATAATTTTATGTGAAAGGWAACAAAATAATGGGAATGGTAAGAGATTTATATAAAATTTCAAAATAAAAATTAAATAATATATTAGCCATGACTCAAGTCATCACTGGTCTAGCATATTTGTTCATCTTACAAAAGAAGTTATCACAGTTTTATAATATCTGGGTTTTTTCTGGAGTGAAAATTTCTCCATGCCTGCCTTGGCCTTTCAATTCCACCACAATAAAAATCAAGAAGAGGAGGAAGAGCATAGCRTTGGAAATTCTCATTCTGTTCTCATTACCTGATACTGAGGAGCTTTACTGGAGTCTTTGGAGCAGGAATACTGAATTTCAGCTGTCCAGCTTTTACACTAACATGTGCTTCAATTCCAGATTCATGGAATATATTGGAATTCATCTCCACACCACTTCCAGCAAATTCAGGCACGTTTATTCCCAGGTGTGTCACAAACTCAACTGCTACCGAAGGTTTGGCAGTGAGATCTGCTTGCATCTATGTAACAAAAACAAAATATGGTTTTTATTTGCCCAAAACACTTGCTGTTTATACAAAACAATACAGAAGTTATACAAAAAATACCTGATAATACAGAGGCAAGTTTTATAGAATGGATTTTGCTCTTCAAAAAATCTGATTCCCAAATCACATAATCAGAGAATATAATATAGTGGTAATTCATGTAACAAGTAAGGCAAAATGATAATSCCAAGGATCCTTACCAACTTTAATGTAAAAACACTCATGTTTTAAAAAGATTTTATGCATAAAGCTACTTGAATGTATTTTTAAACGTGAAGACAAGAGCCAGTTTTCCACCGTAAGACACAAAAATAGCCATTTTCACTAACAATGAGAAAAATGACAAAAAAATAAATGGATCCAAGATTTCAATTTCTCTAGACACAAAGCAGCTTATTTTCAAGATTTTGCTTTGGCTATTAAGAAAGAAGGGACAAAGTGCAAAATGCTGGAAAAGTTTCCAAAGGTAACTAAAAGGCAACAAGTATTAAATTTGAGGACTTATTTTTATTTTTTTTTTAAATCTTGTATATGGTAGAAAATTAAAAGTTTAGATGAACTGAAACTACTAAGAAATTTTCGTTAAACAAGGAGTAGATTAGAGCAAGATAGTTATTAGAACTGTAAAAAGGAATAGAAATACTTGGTTTAAAAAATTTTAAGTGGATCATTTTCTGTCATAGGCTTTTTCATTATTACATTTTAAAAATGTTTCCGTTTAGGTGAAAAAATGTTACACTTAACWCAATTTTCATTATTTCTCTTAACTGATAATCAAATTTTTTCACTTTGAATTGGTCACAGCAAAATCTTTTGTTAACTTTTTGGCTTGAACAGCAAATTCACATACTTTAGTTTTTCTGCATTGTAATTTGCATTTGGGAGAGAGAAATGAACAGGTTAAAAGGGTTATTTTTTAAAGAGTGATTGAAATAATTTTAATTCATAAATTTTATTATGTCTCTTTTGTAATTTATTATGTGCATTATTTCCTAATCTAATCTAAAGTCATCCACAAATTARCCAAAGACCTCTGAGCTGTTGTTTTTTTAATACCGAGAAAATGTTGCAATCTTTAAAATGTTTCTAGTGTTTACAGCTTTATCCAGAGACGAAAATGTATATAATTATTAGGAGAAAAAAATACAGACTATAGGGACTTACGCTTTTTTGATGAAGCTTCACAGCTACTCTGGCCCCAGGGGTTGCTATTCCAGACAAGGYAAACTTCAGTTGCAAACCTGCTCCAGTTGGAAGCTCAAACTCATTGTCCATGAAGATGTAGTGGACAAACAGATCTTTGTCAACACCTTTTGTGATGGCTTGGGAAATCTGTGCATCAAACAAGGAAACAAACATTAACAAATCCACACTTGGGAATGTGCACAGTTTGTACTTTAAAAACTGATCAGAGAATGATTGCAACTCTATAATCCAAAAGTTAATTCTATATGGAGTAGAGAATCTAATTTCTGCAGATTCCTTGCTTCAAAAAGTGTACTAAAGACTGCTYAGCAAAATCTGAACTTTTTTTTACCAGCCTTGATACACAGAGGTTATCTACCTTAACAACACATAAAGGTGAATTTGTTTAGATACCATGTGACATTCTGGTCTCTCCCAAGTCAATGGCAAAGAATTTCTTTACCTCAATGAAAGAAGAAAAATTTTAATATTTACATATCTTTTCATACTAGAATTTCAGTAGTGTAACTTAAGAGCCAGTACTAAGATTTTGGGCATTGTTTCAGTAGCTATCTCAATAATACAATGTAATCTAAATTTTCCCTTTTTCCTTCCCCTCACCAGTCTTCCAGGAGGACTCCACTTAGTTATTGTGGCATCATCATAGATTTCTTAGAGTGCTTCAATGTAAGCCTGGATATTTTATTTTAAATAATTTTATTTCCATGCTGGTAGCAAATATTTTTTACATAATAGTTACATACAATCTAAATCTTAAAAAAAAAAAACCTGATAGGAAAAAATACTGATAATGCACATTTGTGCCTTAGAAACGTACCATTTCAGGAACAGTCTGTAGAGTTTTAACACTCTTTAAAATCAAGCTTCCCAGCAATTTGAAGTCATTGAGTTTCATGTACCCAAGTTCTTCTCCCAGGATTCTCAGATATGCTCTTCCCTCAGGAGCTTCTTTGCTGCCCAGTTCTTTTATCAGTTTTTCAATGTTAAGTACTATTCCCTTCATGATATCCTGAAAATTCAGTCAGAAACAATAAGACAGATTTATAAGAAATGTGTAAGATGGTTTATCTAGAAGAGGTACTTAGAGAATGTCAGCTATACTGCACATGCACTTACAGATTTCTCTCTGGACAAAGACCCCTCCAAATACAATTAAGAAAACACATTGCTAAATAGATTTAAGGATTTATATTTATCTCACCAAAAGAGGAGTAGGAAAGTGTAAAGTAAAGCAGTAATGGAAAAATAGGAATGCTGTGCTGCACAGAGAATATTTTCAAGCTGTACCTGATCCTGCTTGTCATCCTGTGAGTAACCAAAATAGTCAAAAAGTGCCTTGGAAACCTGCTCTGGCACTTTGCCATCAACCCAGTACAAGGCCTTGCTTGCAGTGTCTGGGAAGAATCCCTTCTCTCCAAACAATGCTTCCAGTGTTGGTTCAAATCCCTTTCCATCCAGGCCAAGCTGAAATGAACAGAACAGACAATGCATAAATGAGATAGTTGCCTTCATTTCTTTGGAATTTTACAACAAATAGATTTTCCAGGGAGCAAACAATGGATTTAAAGCGTATCCTAGGAGCTCATAAGTCTTAAGGGAAGATACAGAACACCATTTCTTATAATTCACTTTATCTTTGTGGTGAGGCTCAACAAAAACCCTTCACATAGGTTGGATCTCAAAGTTTACCATGAGTACTTCAGTGTGCCAGTAATGATTCATTAGCATGAAGTCAATTTGTTACAGATGGGTTCATTTTACCCTGAGCCTTCTCATAACTTCAACAGGGTCGTCCATCCAGTCAGTGGCAAGTGACATCACATAATGGATGGTTTGCTCTAAAGCCCATTGAGACCAAATCAAAGTCCCCTTGTAGTCACAGTGATCTTTAGATTTCTCCCAAAGCTTGTAAAAACAATACATTATTCACAGAAAGTTGTTATAAGAAAACAGAAATGAGAGGGAAAGCAGATGAATAGTGGCAAATGTTTTTGATATTTGTACCTCAAAGACATCGCTTGGGTCAAATCCATAGGCATGCAGTGTGGTTTTCAGCATGGTCTCTTTAGGAATGTAGCTGTTTGGGTCAAATACCACATTTCCTTCTACTTTGGCAGAGATGGGGTCAATTCCAGGTACAGAAACTCTTTTTGAAATCTGATAATTTTGTGAGAATTTTCTGAAGTCCTTGGCTGTTGGCAGCTGGTTTCCTTTCAGAGCTTCTTCAACTCGGCTTTTTAGACTAGGGAAGAGGATAGCAATTTAAATATGATTAGTATATATTCCAAACACCCATTTAGTCATAGTTAAGGGATTTTTTATACCTCTTGCAGATATTCATACAGCTGTGCTGCTTGAAAATGGATAGCTTTCTGCACATAATTAGCAGTAAACATAAGAATTAAGGGAAACATTATAATCTGACACTGTTTTGAAAAAGCCAGTTTACTCAGCTGATGTGCTTGCTCAAATAAACAGAAAAAACAAAATTCCACTGCCAGATTACTACTACTGCAACTATGAACTTTGTTTCTTCCAATGAGACCAATATATATCTAAATTTCACTTACTCTTCAACGTCTAGTTCTTCAGAGTCCAGGATGTTGGCAATGTGTGAGGCAACAAAGCTTTTCACTTGTTCGTTCTTCTCCTTTGTGAGGACTCTCAAAATCTTTGCAAGATCACTTGGGGAAGGATTTTTCATCACTAGGAGATARGATGCTAGACGTTTGTCTGTGGGTGCATCCAGTTCTTGGAATGCTTTGAGAAGTGCTGAACGGTCCTGTATAAATAGAGAAAGGTTTGCATTGATGAACTGGCTCATGGATGATATTGCTAAAYCCTTTTGGGAATATAAAGGGTGAAATAATCACAGATTAATTTGAATTGACGGGGACCTATAAGGATCATTGAGCCCAAGTCTTTAGRGACTGCATACCTATTTTGGTACTTTATTTCTACAACCTATCACAGCGGTTTCTTTGAAGCTATTTTGAATTTTTTTTTTTTTTTTGCTAGAAGACATCATAGAAGTTATGGCTTCATTAAAACTGTTTTACAWAGAATCAGAGAAGCACATTTGGGTTGGAAGGGACTCTAAAGATGATCTAGCTCCAACTGCTCTGCCAGGGCAGGGACGTCTTCCACAAGACCGGGCTGCTCAAAGCCCCATCCAACCTGGCCGTGAGCACTTCCAGGGATGGGGCACCCACAGCTTCTCTGGGCAACTGTGCCAGGGCCTCATCACCCTCACAGGGAAGAATTTCTTCCTAATATCTAATCTAAACCTTCTCTCCCAGTTTGAAGCCACTCCCCTTTTTCNAAGATGATCTAGCTCCAACTGCTCTGCCAGGGCAGGGACGCCTTCCACGAGACCGGGCTGCTCAAAGCCCCATCCAACCTGGCCTTGAGCACTTCCAGGGATGGGGCACCCTGTGCTTCTCTGGGCAACTGTGCCAGGGCCTCACCACCCTCACAGGGAAGAATTTCTTCCTAATATCTAATCTAAACCTTCTCTCCCAGTTTGAAGCCACTCCCCTTTTTCCTATGACTACATGATCTTGTAAATAGTCTCTCTTATCCACTATTTTCTTTTATTTTTTGGGGGGGCTTTTTCCCTCTTTTTTTTCCCCTTATATTTTTTTCGAACCTTTATTTTCTTATCTTATGCATACAGGTTACATTTTTACTTTAGAATTCGACTTTTGATTGTTGGGAATGATAAGTGCAGACAAATTGTCAAAATTTGAAAAAAARAATCATTCCRTTTAGAAAAACAAGGYGATCAAAATCTGCTGCTGCAGGAAAATAAAAAACATAGTTTAAAACTAAGTGATAATTAAAAAATTTAAATGGTTTAAAGTGAAKCTGAGGATATGAGTTTCAGGTGTTTCCAGTCTTCCAGACTTTTTAAGCCTTGTCTGGAGATAAAAGCATATCTTTTAGATATGAAGAGAAGAAATTTGTTGATATTGGAACTGTCTCGCCACACTGAGCKGAGTGCTCTGTGTAATGACACCCATTTTGTAGGGGATGTGTCACTGCATTCTGAACACACACCTAACCTGTGCCAGTAACAATGACAATAACGTGCCACTATAAAATAGGGATTTTCTTAGTTAAATACATTTAAATCTGGGGTAATTCATTAGTTAACACCACCTTTAAAAAAGTAGAACTCCATTTAAGACACTAAAAAAGACAGATCCAAATTTCCCAGTTAAACTGAGAYTATCTATACAAAGAAACTCCATCTCAAAAGAGCAACACCCACTAAGTCAGGAACCTTCTCAGACATGAGGATGGAAACTTATCTCAAAAAGTGGGAGATAGCTAAAAGGGAGATAGAAAATGTGAAATAATAAGAACAGATTGCATATTCAATAACTCATGTGAAAAGTCAAGGTGAACTGAGGAGAGGTTATCCTGGTTCCTGTAACCCAATTTACCTCYTCAGTAATTGTCATTTTCCTGAATGCCTGGATGGCTGCTTTCTGAACTGAAAGTGATGCAGCTTCATTCCTGATACACGTCTTCAGAGAAGATTTCACACTGGGTTTAGCTTTCTCCATTGCTGCACCCATGTTTCCAATAGCCTGTCAGTGATGAAAACACAGAAAGATGATAAACACTTCTTCTTCACCAAGAGAAGTACAGTAATATATGTTCTAATATATGATAATACAAAATAATGTAATAATAGCCTGCATAAGGAAAGAAGGAATTAAAAATACCCGAAGTGTGAGGTATGTGAGTTCATCTTCCCCAGAACAATCAGTGCCAAGCAGTGACATCATGAAGTCTGCAACATCTGCTATTTCCTCAGTYACAATCTTCTTCTCATTGTAGAACCTAAAGAAATATACAAACATGCCAGAAAAAAAGAGGAAAATGGGAAATGTCTATATTTTATTCCTAAAGAGCAAATTAATGAAAAAAAAAATCCTCCAAAAGCGAACACTCTTAGATTTTACTCTAAGGACTGTAATTTTTTTTCAGGTTATTTTATACAATTGCATGCTACCATTACTTACTTGGTAACAGAATGACTCAAGCCATAAAATGAAGCTCTACTTGGCTGATACTGGGCCATGTTAAGAATTTCCCGTATTCTTTGTGGAGTTGGAGAAGGCAACAGTCCCAGGGTGTACGTAATCAGGTCTGCCACAACTGGGTTCACATTTCCAGTTCTCAGGATTTGAAGGACTGCACTGTAGCACTCTGGAGTCCCACACTGGGCCAGGGCCTGGATGGTGACAGAGCTGAAAGGAGAAAAGACTTTATTAATCTCTGTTTGCAGTTAGCACTGCATGTTGACTGTTTGAAATAAACASACTGCAGTTTTATTAAGGTGTTTTAATATAAAAGGTGTAAGCTTATGT
Source organism: Malurus melanocephalus (assembly GCF_030028575.1). NCBI lineage: Eukaryota > Metazoa > Chordata > Aves > Passeriformes > Maluridae > Malurus > Malurus melanocephalus. The sequence continues at coordinate 2,314,028 of NW_026623258.1, read as the reverse complement.
GTGCCTGGAAGCAAATTAAGTAATTTCTTACCAAAAAGAAGCTTCTTGGTTTTACAAGTTATAYCAATAACACATAATAACACATAATAACAGTTATATATTAACAATATCATCATTACATGGACATAYCTTTTTTTCCCTCACAACAGACTCCTCCACAAGTTTAAGTACTGTAATCTAATGTATTGACCAGACTGAGGTTCTAGTCCCTTTACAGATGGAGGACATAAAGTATATGTAAACTGGCTCAAGTCCAGCTTGGACAAAAGAGTAAGGGTCTGGAGTGGAAGGCAGAGTCAGACCAAAAAATAGCATTATTCCATGTCTCCCAAAGTCTCACACTCAAAACTGTTCTTTGCTGTAAGTCACACTGGAGAGTTTGGAATTATGGCCATTGTCCTTGAGCAAAACTGCCTGAAAGATATTGGGCTATAATAACACATCCAAAAGATTGTCTGGCACACACCATTGCTTTTACACTCCCTTCCTTATTTTCCTCTCTGGATAGTTCTCATAATACCTATCTTTCTGAAAGCTACTCTGTGCATCTGATACACCTCTAATTTAAACCCATTTGCAGCAAACCATCAACTCTTCACTGTTTTTGCCATGACATTGATGTGTGGTGTTCTTGCACCGTGARCTGCTGTAACTCACCTTGAGGTTTCCAACATCTTTGGTACCAGAGGGCCAAGAGTGCTGTTGTGTAAACTCCTCAGCCCAGAAACAAATCTGTAAAAGAGTCTTGCTCTCTGCTGGTTCTGCTGGGAGGCTGCGAGTTTCTGCAGCTCCTGAAGGGTTTTCAGAACAACATCGCCCTGCCTGTGGAGTTTGGCATCKGTACTTTCCAATGCAAGTCCCTTCTCTTCCAGTGCATCTAGAAATTGGAAAAAATTGCATTCTTTATGTCTTTATCAGAGAGCCATGTTAATTTTTATCTTCTGTCATGCATTCTGGATAAATGCAAAGTCTGTACATTATTTTATCCAATAACAGTTGAACAAGTTACAAAAATAACGGAGTGGAATTTAATATAATTTGCCCCAAAGTCTAATATTTGCATACATTGTTTTACATTTTCATGAAGMAGATTCCTTATCATCTCTTATATTWGCACAGTTTGCTTTTTCAACAGTTAATGAATGTATGTTGTAAGAAATATGTTATGACTGGAATTAACAASTGCAGGTCAGAAATGTATGTTTCAGAAGAAAATATCTAGTAATAATGGATTGTTTATATTTGGCACTGAAGATAAAAAATGAGTAAGAAATTATGGGTAGCTGAAAAGAGCTCATTAAAATAATTTCCAATAAGATTAAAATTATTTTCCAAGCAAATGATACCTTTATAATTATAAAGAATAATTTTAAAATTGAATTAAAACATAAAGACTACTTAAAATTAGTGGTGTTTTTAAATTACTCAGGTTATCCCATTTTATATGCAAATTTTTCCTCACTAAATGAATACAAATTCATTAAAAATTATGAATTTATTTGGCCCCATCTTTAATTAATTCACTATTACAAAATTCACTCAAAAATTGTCCTTGTACTTATATTTTGTCTCTGTATTTGTAATATTGAGAACTGCAGCTATACCTCCATCAAAATTTTTATTAGTGATCTTTGGGGTATCTTCAAGCTTCAGGGTCTGGTTGACCTCTGTCATCACACCATAGCGATTTCTAGGAAAGAAAGAAAGGAAGATTCAGTGCTTTCATTGAGTCCAAGTGTTTTTGAAAGCCTTGACATATCTCCTCCTTCTTAAAACCAAAATGTATAGTTAGGGATGAAGTCAGGGCAGGATGTGAGACGTCACTATTTAAAATGGATATTTATAAATAAAAGGCAATGATAAATAGTCAGCAACCTACTTGTATGAGGAAGGCAGAAACAGGTGTTTTTCACTGCAGACAACATCTCTTATGTGCTTTTTCTTYGCATCAATATTGTAATGACAGAACTGAGTGCTCTTCAGAAGGGTGGATAATGGGCTGTTCTGTAAAATAAATTGTTTGGCAGTCAGTTTACTGAGCAGAATAGGAAACAATCACAGTTTTAAAAGCTGGCACAGTTTCACTGTAAGATTAACAGTTGCATATTGGAAATGAAGGTGCATAACTGGAATCATTCTTACACAAAGACAAAATTGTGCMAGTAACAATCTTTAGTCTTAAGTCTCTTCCCAGGCAAAAATCTCACTGAAATGTTCCCTCAGGCCTTTYTGAGGTGTTTGGGTTAAAAGTTGCTTCATGACTGATCCCCTGCTGCCTACAACAAAGGCTCCTTCATAAAACCAATTTGTAATTTTTGGAGCAGTTAAGTCCCCTTGCAACAACTGATGCTCTCTTTAATTTCACTCTYATTACACAAATTTTAAAGACTTCAACAACAAGCTATAGAAGTGTCAGAAATGACAAAATGTAATAATACATAATTCCATATAATTCAGCATTATATGGAACCATATTTTATTTTTAGTTAGAACACTCAAAAGCACTGATGCCATTATATCAGAAAGAAGTCTGACAATATTCTTGCAAGCAACTGCATCTGATCATTGTGGGTTCACAATTAGACTGAACAGTTTGTCAAACCACTTACTTCAGGACATTTAGAACCCTCTCCTCCTGGACATCACATATATTTAAAACTGAAATTTTGAAAATTTTGACTCAAAAACCTAAAAATTTGGCTATATTCTGATAGGTTATCAATAATCAATAGTACTAACACCATCTGTGAAAAGCTCTCCTTTAAGGAAGGGAAGAATATGAAAGAAGGTGATTATACTCTTGCTCTGCATCTATCTTTGTCTATGGCCAACAAAACCACAGTTTGATCTAATGGAAGGGCTCAGAAGAACTAAGTTTTCAGAAAATAAATATAAARATAATGGTAGTTGTTTATAATTTTAAATGTTGGTGTGAAAATGTCGCGTTATATAATCTTCAATTATATACTTACCAGTCCTTTGACAATGGCAATAGGGCTGACATGATCTCTGATGGGACTGAAGTTGTCACAGCCTTTCAGGTACCTGGTAATTGAAATATCYTCTGCAACATTCCCTTTTCTGGATTTGAATTCAACTTCACTGTCACACTTTCCATATACAGTATCCTGGGAAGAAGAAAGAAGTCAGGGTCTCTGCTCATGTCATCAGACATTTTCTGATCTAGCTGAAAGGTGCCCTTTCTGATCTGAATGTCCAGGCCTTTTGAAAATTATATTCAGGAATAATTCTACCTAGATGAGCTTTTTTTCCCCATTGGTTAAGACAATAAAGTGAATGCTTTCCAAGGACCTACCATTGGAATTGTTTTTACGTTTTCCACTCCTTCCGTTGGCACCAGGAGAGCTGAGATGATACCTCTCTTGAGATTCAGTACATTCAGAGGCTCATCCTTCTCTGAATACAGCTTGACTTTTGTTCCATCCTGAATGATGAATTTTAGCTCATTCCTGCCCCCCAGAAAAACAACATGAATATGAAATCATGTTAAAGACACACAGTGAAGGACATGTTATCAATAACCTKCTGGGCTATAGATAAAGCATCATGTTTATCTTGGTCTATCATTATTTACTACTCACTGCTGTTACTACCAAAAAGTATTACTATCAAAGCAGCCAAATTCTAACCAAGGACATTTTGATTTCACCAGATTATGTCATCTGAGGGCAAGCAAATACCAAGAGCCATGTCTGAAATTTGGAATTGCATAAATTCTGAGAGAAGATAAGTAAAGTTTTGGAATGAGGTAATCATTAACTATTGCAATAGGCTACAAAATGATGGGAAGGATTCCCTACTAGTTGGACTCATTAAAGAAAACCTTGATTGTTTTCTGCAAAACGTATTTTAACACTGTCTCAAGTTGGTTTGAGATCCATGGCTTGTGAAACAGGATGACTACGGAGGCACTGACAGAAGCATGAAGGTGCTTGACTGAAATATGCACTGACAAGCATTAGAGACTAGTTGGGTGGAGGGAATCAGGAAAACAGTTACAAAAGCAGATAAGTAGGGAAAAAATTAGCTACACAGGCCATTAGAGATGGGGATTGGAAAACTGGACTTCAATCTCAAATGCCTTTCTATTGCACAGTCTGTTAGCAAAGGTAAATTATAAYAAACTGGCTGCATGCAGCCATTTGAGAATGTGCTTACAAGAAGGAACAATAATTGCACTTGAAATAATCTTTCGGGGAACTACCCAACAATTTCCTGATGTGGATGACAGAAATGAAGAAATATTTTTGGTAAAAATGCTGCATGTAAAAAACCCTTCCCTATTAGCAATTGGGAGCTCTGTTGACCCTAAAGTGTATCAGGGAGAGTTTAGCTGTGGAACCAGCTTAGAAATCTACCATGTTCTCATGAAATGTGTACCACTCCTAGAAAAATATGATCAGGGTGGACTGTAACCCTGCAGCCTGTTCCATGTTAAGGTCATAAGTATTGATGATAATTGATGTTGCTTACTTGGACATGGCATTTGCAAACTCCTCAGAGTTCTTGGACTTTTTCAGAATAGCCCTTCCCTCGGTGTCAACACCAAATGTCTCTCTCAGAGAGCAGTGCATTGTCCTCAGGATGAAGTGGCACAGCTGGGGTACCTCCAGTTCAACCTGAAAACACAAATATTATGTTTTTATCGTTTTATATTATATTTCTAAGATCACCCAGTTACCACTTTGAAAATTCCTTGGGTTTTGYAAAGTGTCAGGATCACTCTGCTACCAGCTGTTGGGAAAGACTCCAAAGTGCTCTRAATAGCTTAAGGTAACTCCACAGAGAAGATMMGAGGACAAGTATTTGCTTGGATAAYGGCATGGAGCATACYACATGGTAAATGAGGAACTTAATTTCAGAAAATTTAGAGTGTTAGAACTSTATGAAAATKWGWSWYWTYWCASWGMRMWRTKTWKASWCTMWMACAMMMSWRTRTGYKMWAWAWAAAWATWTTTTWMCMRKYWAYYCMWTTYMRGGRAAAAAAAAACCTCAAAACCAACACCATGATGAGAAAGTTTGGGCAGATAACATCGGGCATTTAAATGGCATGTGGGACTTTTACTCCTACAGTAATGGTATTGTCTTGAATTACCCTCAGCAGTCTTTCATGTGGTCTCCATTGCATCAATGAGTTATTTGAATTTAACTTGTAGAATTGTCTGATGGTCATTGCCAGACTGAGCCTGGGAGCTAAGAAAAACTGAAATGCCAGGTCTTGGCCCTTTTTCATGTAAAAGAACAGCCAGATCAGGACTGAAATGMACTGGCACAGAGGTATGAAGGGCTTCTGCCATCCTCAGTGCCTTGTCTAGGACAGAGCTAGCTTTCATGATTCACAATATGTGCCTTTCAGAAGGAGGATCTTGTTTGGAAAAACATTGAAGGATGTTCCCCAGCTGCCAGCTCCCATGTTGTTRGGTACACAGTTTCCATCTGGGTGAATTTACTCCTCTTTGCCTACCTTGCATGTGATCTTTGAACCGCTCCGAGAATCTGCTGTTCCTGTGATCCCACTTGATGTCTCTGCTTCATATGAGTAAACATATTTCCTGAGGGGTTTAAATCTGGTTGCCTCTTCTGCAATTGGGAAAATGAGAGAGGTTTTATGAACTGGGTAGGATATATATATATGTAATCCCTACAGTACGTTCTCAGTGTTGTGTAACTAAAATGAATGCCAGAAAAAGGAAACTTGCAAACCCTATTTCCTTTTACAGAGTATATTTCAGAGAAGTGATGCCTTCATGTCAGTTGGATACTTTCTGAAGCATGAGACAAAACTTGTGAGGGCAGCATAAGTTTTGGGGTCCACTGCTCAGATGGTATCTGACACTGTGACCCCACCTGGCCTTGAAATCATGCCCAAAAAACAAATGAGAGAAACAGGAGGAAACTTAAAGTGTTAAACACTTTCAAAAATTACCCTATGGCCTCTAAATTGAAGCAATCAAATTGAAGTTTTCAAATTGGTAATAAAAAGATTCCTTTCAGTTCATATTTGTCCATCATAATGCAAATATGAGGAGCTGCTTTACCAGTCACATGACTGAGACTGAAAGAAAAAAAAAAACCCACAGCAAGTGATAGAATACCAAAACTACCATTGTTCAATACAATTTCACCTGAATCTATGGAGGACCTTTCTGCCCCAGATTCTCTGAAACATGATTTACTCTAATTCACTTACTAGATAAGAAACTTTTAGTAGATTAGACTATTTTTAATGGACATAAACTTTAGTTACATGAGGAGCATCCAGAACAAGGGAAAAAGCACTAAATTACGTCCAAGGATAAGGCAGGAGGGAGTATTTCCAGAGGTGTTTMTCTCAAGGGAAGCCCCAAAATCTAATAGGCTTCCTCAAAAGAATGAATTTCACCTGTATTTCAYCTCTACCTGCTGCCCTCAGAGCCAATCATCTGTAATTTTAAAACCTGCAAGCAGAAATGAAYGTAGTAATAGAGGTATAAAGAAAAAAAATAGTCACAGTGTCAAATGCAAGGATATGAGACACTCTTTTGGTATCTGGAATGAGTAACATAAGCCAAACAACATCCTCAATCAAAATTCTCTCCCACTAAAGCTGTGGGCATTGTTTTAAACTAAAGGTGATGATCAAGCAATTTAAGTGTAGTGTTGGAGCATTCTAGATCAATCTGAACCAGAAATTGCYGTTCCTTTGGTTTAGACTGAGCTACTCACTGGGACTGTAATTGTGTTGTGATCCTGAATGAAAAACAATTTCCTAAATTGCTTCTCTGTGGTTATTTGTGACTGCCCGACCATATCAGAGTCCACATCTACTTCTATAGACAAAACAAAGAYAGGTAATCCTGCTGTAAACCCAAATGCTCACAAATCTGTATGACTCTGCCTGCCTATGTCTTCATGAATGTAGATTACTTTCTTTTATAAAATTTTTGTCATATCAAAGGCCAWCAGCAATGTTACCTTGTCCTTTATGTCACACCATTTCATACACAGGGAGAACAACACAATAGTACTATAAATCTCTTATTTCCTCACTGCACTATCACTTTTATAAGCTTTAAATACTTTAATAGTGGTATAGCTGAGATTATTTAATATAATTGCTAAACAGAATTATTATAACTACTAGCTGTCATACAGTAATCAGCATCTTAAAAACATTTGCAAACTTAATTAAAATATCTGTTTAACCCTGAAACCTCACTGCTATTAAAAGATTCATCACTAACCCTGTCATTTTTGGCTATCCTCAACTRTAACTGTACACTCTCTGAAAAATTAACAACACCAGTGACACTGTGACATGGCTAAAGTGAAAATTATTGCTTCACACCTGGCTTTTAAACAGAAATTAACGAAAAAGGAATAGGGGAATGATAAGCTAAGAAGTACAATTAACAAATAATTTATTGTATCAGAAATAGACAAGAAATTGGCAATGAAGCCCAGAAGTCTTTGAGGTGGTTCAGGCATCTGAAGTAAACCAAATTGCCTGGAGATGGTGCTAAAGCACCCAGCAAGGGGAGAAAAGAGCCCTGAAGACAAAGAACAAACCAACTCATTCAGTACTTTGACCCTGCAGTGGAACATTATGTATTAACCAAGCAGTCAGGGCCAGTCAGAGTTCATTACAAAGATAGCRAAAAAGTCAGCATTTCCTGAGTCTTGGCTTGTTTAAAGAAGTYGCTGTCCTTGCTGACAGAGTTGATGATTTATTCTACAGGTATTTACTTAGATATCTACCTGCAATTCTGTGGGCTTAGCAGCAACTGCGAAGGGTAAATAAAATGTGAGATTCAGTCCACACTGAAGTGTAGTGTACATAACCTCACTGTTAAAGCTTAACATTTGATAAGCGGGGATTTCTAGATTTAAGGAATCTGCACCTGACAATTAAAAAATAAATTAAAACCCCCACAAACCTAATGGAAMGTAGGTTCTTAATGGGAGCTTTAGGAAAGTTCAGAAGCTCAACCTCAGCTTGTCCAATCTTAGGACAGTTTTATTATTATTATTTGAACCAGGCCTAATGGATAATTGAACACTTAAATGCAATAAGGACTGCAGAATATTACCATCACTTTCATTTAAGTTATTTTGGAAGAAGAGATGAGGAAAAGTCAGGCTTTAAAAGATGCATTCAATTAAAATAGTGACATAAGATAACAAAAGCAAATGCAAGAAATCACTTACTTGAACATCCTGGATTTCCACTGTCAGGTGATTCTTCTTCTGTAAAAAAACCCCAAACAAGTATTAAAAGCTGGAAAAGCTGTTTACAGAAAAATTTGTAAAATAAGGACCATGGCTACATAAATATAAATACTACGTTGACATTGTAAGACCTTTTTAATTCATACCATCTTCTGATGTAGTGTGACACTGATGTAAAYAACAAAACTACCATTAACATTGAGAGTACACATCAAATCAAAAGGGAGGTACAAGCAGTTGTCTTGATATAGAACTAAAACCTTAAAATAAGATCTTTAATCACTGAATTAAATTAGTTTGATTTAAACTGAGAAGGATCAGCTTTCAGGYTGAGAAGTATTTTTAAAAGCCCTGCATTATGTCAAATAGTTTATAAATGATGGGCACAAAATGTAGATGTAGACAGATGAAATGTACCATATAACACAGTTTATGTTTAAAATAGGGTCTATTTAAGCACAGAAAAATACTGCAAAATGGATGAATGGCTATACTTTGGTTTTTGTATGTTTAAAAAGGACAACTTTGAAGATTAATACCAAAATTCTCTGCCAATAAATCTTTTTTGAATATTGAGAGTTCATTCTTTGGAGGAAAAGAACACTGGTTGGAAGCCTATTCAAATCAAGAGGAATCATTTGCTCCAATCAGTATTAGATATGTTCCATATGACTCTGTTTAAAATAAAATTAAATTAAACATAATCTAGTAAATTTTTTTTGCATTTATTGGACACTATGTCATTCCTTGGGATATCACATGAAGGCCAGCACTTTTCATGATATTCTCTGCACACTTTCCAAGTTTTCTTTCTGGAAATTCTAAGTACACCACTCTATAGAAACAGGACAGTAACAATAGCATCAGAAATACCACTATTGCTGCTAAAATAAAGTTAATAATACTATTAATAAGCATTAGAAACAGGGTTTATTGTATAACAATAAACTTGTATAACATCAGTCAATAACAGAATATTAGTTCAACAAAGATGTATATGTGTGAATTAGAATTAGAACTGCATATAAAACCAGACCACCATAATTAACTCTAGATTCACTTTTCTCCTTAAGCTCCCTGAAGCCTTAGGTAACACTACAGAGTTATTCTAAAAAGCCACTTCTTGGGAAGCAAGGATAGCTCACAATCCACAGCACCATATTGATCTCTGCTGTCTTTTCTGATCTGAGAAAAAAACCCTCCACTGGCCTACTTCTCCTTCTTCTTTTACTGATGACTGTGTCTCTTCAATACAAAATTGTATTTCAAATGACAGTATTGTCTGACAAATACAATTTGYTTTATTTACTGCTCTCTCTCTTGACTTTTGCTGAAAAATGGGTTAGCAACAGCTGGGTTAAGTCTGCTTGGTATTTCCAAGCTACAGTAGCTCCATGAGGGTTTAAAAGAACAATGCTACAGAAAAAAAGTGGATGCCTTACAAGCCGTAAAATTTGTTCAATCTGTTCAAAAGCCACCAGACAACACTCATGAATTTTCTACATTAGCATCCTCCTATGACTGCCCGTTCCTATGATGGGAAGAAATTATATCTTTGCCACATTGAATCTTTCTAACTAATTCTATAAGCCATTGTCCTTTTGATTTTTTTTTCAATATTGTTGTTTTAATGGACTCAAAAATAAAGCAGAAAAGAGTACTGACATAAAAGATCGTACTTACGTGTGAAAACACCACTGCTGAGCAGCAGGGAGAGCAGCAAGAGCTGCACAGGGCCCATGGTGAGCCCAAATCCCTCTTGCTGCTCTTTCTTTTCCTCTTTTTTCTTCCCTCTTCAAATCTTCCCTGCTGCCTCAGAGGGAGAATGAGCCCTCTGACTTGGACCTCCATTTATATAGTCTRTAGCAAGCAGCTGAGTCAAACAGTTTAGAAAGCTCAGAGCAAATTGCCAAAGGTCCAAAGGTGAGAGTCCCAGATCCTCACTGCGCTCCACACCATGCCCCGCTTCTGTTACTGATAGTCATAGAGACACTGAGGTTGGAAAAAACCCCTAAGATCATCGAGTTAACCTCCAGTAAACTGGGGATTCTCCAGTGAGCTCATAAATGATTGACAGTGGTTCTGTGAACATTCCTGTTAGTTCCCCATCCTTCCTCCTCTGAGAATCAAAAATTCTGTCATTTTGTGAACTCTATGATTTCATGATGAATGCAAACACTAATAACAGACAGGGCTATCCAAATGCCTCTTTTTCCTTGCTCRTCATTCCTGAAGAGTTTAGAGCCCTCCTCTAGGGTGGTCCAGTGACTGAAGTCATCCCACCATGTTCCCATGATGGCCACAACGTCATCCCTTCCCTGCTGCACCACGGTTCCCACCTCCTCCTGTGTGTCACCCATGCTGTGTGCATTGGTGTAGCTGCACCTGACTTGCGCTTTGGCTGGTTCTGCCACCTTTAGAGGGGAGAAATTCGAATTCCTGTGTGATCATYCTCAGGTGCATCTGCTGTTTCTAACACATCAACAGCTGTTGTGTCCTTGTTGCCACCAGAGCAGATCCCCATTCCCAACCTCCACCTAGGCGGCGGATCAAAGGGCTCTGCTAGGATACGGTCCCTCAAACACTGGCATGCTGCCCCTGGTCTTATCTCAAGAAGAAGACTGAGCTGGAGATAATCACTCTTCAAGGCCACTGGTCTTTTCCTTAAAGAGAGTTTTAAGAGCAAAATCCCCCAGCTATACACTCTAACAATGAATTCAAATAAATGTACCAYATCTGCATAAGAGTGATTGTGATGCCTAAGTTAGAGATGGAAGAAATTATCACTGCATCATGCTTCAGTATAGATGTTGAGAGGCTCAAGAATATGAGTACTTGGGAAAATGAGAATGTTGTGCAACTACTGGCAGGACAATGAAAGGTTTTTTTTTTTTTTCCTTTGGAACAGAATTTGTCATATGACTTTTTAAGAATATTTTACTTTGACTTGCAATATTTAAGAAAATCAGTGTGTGCCCCATGCTGAAACTAAGCTCTGTATAATTATTTCGTTTTCTTATTTTTAATTTTTTTGGTAATAATGGCAAAAATGTGAAAACAAGATGAAAAAKTTAATCTGAATGAAGACGATAAACCTATGAAGAAGATAAACTTGATTAAAATGCAAACAAACCCCCCTTTTTAGGGTTATGTATATTGGCAGAAAAGACAGGGTTTATGTCAYGAGAAATTCTAGTAGTTTGAATTCTTTCTCTTCATATTTATCAAAGCTAACTGAAGTAAAAGAATTGACTATGGAAATATTTRAGAACATTTTGTTCAGTAAATTTAATTTTCATATATCTGATCAAATGGAAATGTTTTGACATTCACATATTTAAATATTTTTCCTTAGCTTGTTGAATCAAAAATCAAATTTTGGCTTAGGTAAGCAGTAATTTCTGTAACCCTGAAATGTTACTATTTTACCATACATCATGGTAGTTATCTTTAAAGTCTTATATTTCTTCATACCCTTTCTCTCTTGGACTTAGRAGTTGTATTACAGTTCCCAGAATGCACTGAGATCATGTAACTCCTGACATCAGCTCAGCCAAATGGTAACACTGATGTATGATGGCGTGTATTTTCCAATATGGGAGGCATCTTTCTTGTAATCAGGRTTTTGTYTTATGACATTAACAAAAGTATGCCRTTTCATASAGACTTCTTGTGGAAATTCCTTTCATGAATTTATCAGTGTTGGAGGCRCCAGGAAGAAAACATTTATCTGATTTTACCATTTTGGTTTCTGTCCTTGGCTTATACCAACCACAGATAAAAGAAACCAATAACAGATTTTTATTTTTTACTTCCAAAAARCAACACTTTTTGTTTACATTTGTGTCCACAGCTGCCCCAATATGTGCTGTGATATGTAAAAATTATTTTACCTTATGTATGATTGCACCAAGGAGATTGCACAAAGATAGCATTTTGCTCATACGATTTGATTCATTTCTGCATTTGAACATAAAGGTTTTGACTATTTCCTAAAATGTATTTACTTTTTCACTGTAGCACTGCAGATAAGTAGAGCTCTGGAGTGCCCAGGACTCAGTTAGCTATTTCCCTATTTTGTCTGTCTCCTCACTGCCTTCAGGTGGTTATTTGGGCTGAAGTTGAACCTGACTGTATTAATATCACATTGCATGGCAATAAAAAGATAAAAAAAGTTATGACTCAGCCACTGAGTTATGAGCATGCAGATAACACGAGTGCACCAATCTATTGTGACAGGTTTATACTGCTGTTACTTAGTGTCCTGGTTTTTGCTGGGATAGAGTTAAATTTCTTCCTCATAGCTGGTGCAGTGTCGTGTTTTGGATTTAGTAAGAGAATAATGTAAACAACTCCCAGAAGTTTTGTTTGTTGCTATTTGGATTGTCACCCAAATCAAGATCTTTGTGGTGAGAAAAGTGTTCTGCCAGTGAGGAGCTGCACAAGAACCTGTGAGGGGGCCAGAAAGATGTCCCAAAGTGGCCAAAGGGAGATTCCAACCAAGGAACGATGTGCCTGGCACATAAACTGGGGGGAGCTGCCCATCACTGYTTGGGGATGGGCTGGGCATTGGTCAGTGGGTGGGGAGCAATTGGATTGGRCATCACTTGCATCCCTTGGGTTTTATTTCTTTCCTTGTCATTACAGTTCTTCAGGCTCACAAAGCCCATTGCTTTATGCATTCATCCAACATACTGTGCATGGACTGAATCAGTGGTCCTAGGAAAAGCGGAAAATAGGACAATACTTTCAATATTGTTGAATTAATTTTACACAGAGAGATAATWTTTGTGTGTATATTATGGATTTGCAAAATCTCTGACATGCTCAGGAAGCCTTAGGAATTGTGTAATTGTTAAATGTATACAACTAAACAAAAAGCCAATCTAACACTCAGACTTTAACTGAGCTTATTAAACTGATTCAGGCTTAAGTTTTGTTTCTAAACCACAATGGGCATTAGTGCTTTATTTTTTGAAAAATCTTACTTGGTCTCCTGACATTCAGAGTCTAGATTTGTTTGTAAAAAGAACAATTTCTGTTACAAAACCCTCTCTTCAGACTTCACYTTCTTCCACAGCTGCACAGAGAAATCTTCATCAAATCACTCATCTGAAACTGAATTCACTCCTTTCTACAACTGTGTCCTCAAGTGAGCAGCTACTTTTGTCATGCCTGTTTTGACAATGCCATCAATGGTTTTCTTARTACTGATTTAATTAGGGAAAATCCACAAATATTTATTTATATCTTCTATAGTGTATTTTTTACATAAATATATATATATATATATAGTATATATTATGTATCTGTATATGCATATATTACATACATTACATGATATATTTTAGAGCATAGTCTTTTAGTCTGCTTGGTGATACTAAGGGTTTCTTTCTCTCGTACTGGAGACAACTTAGATGCTTTGACAGGATTGTTAAGAGAGGTTTTTGCATTGTCTTAGGATAAGACCTTTAACTCATTTAAAGGCTTTATTAAGTTTTTCATCTCCTTTTTATTCAATGACTTTTGCAAGACAACAAAACCAACTGTTTATAGAAACAGTTACAGTTGGTACTAAGTTACTTGCATTCCAAATAATCCTTTTGACATTTCTTCTGTCCCTGTCCCTTCTYTTTTTCTTTCTTCTCTCCYTTTTCTCCCCTTTTTCTTCCTTTCATTCTTTTATTTTCTAGGAACTGTATCCACTATGGCACATTCACATGTATTTTTATCTCATTCATGTCAAGGTCCAGCAATTTTGTTATTTGGGAAACATTGGTCTTAGTCTTCTACTGTGTTTCCCAGTTCATAGTGTCATCTGTTTGGGTCTTAGCATGTCCCTCATCAGAGAAAAATGGTTGTATTTTCTGGTGAAACACCTATGGTGCTAACTATAACCCAGTGGCAATTGGGGGAAGCTGTGTCTCCCAAAGGAGGCATTGGAGGTGCATAAACATACCCTCTGTTTGTCTAAGAACYGCTGCCAGAAGCCTGCTGAGGCATCAAGACTAGAAAAATATTTTGCATAAGCCATCTCCTCCAGAATTTCTCTCCTTGTAGGTAGTGGAAAATGTTTCCTTTTTACATATTTATTTAGTTCTTTTGAGTATATTCTTGGGCAAAGGGTCTGTCGTGTTTAGCACCAAGAAGAAAATGTACTGGATCCTTTGAACCTTTTATTCATACTCTCCTTTCAAAGTATTAAACCTCCTCAGTTCTTTCATTTTGTTTTGTCATTAGGCAAAAAAATATTTTCAAATGTGGTAGGTTGGATCTCTAAATTCAGTGTTGAATTTTGCCAATTTTGCAAAATTCTAATTTATTCATCAACAAGGTGACATCATGAAGAGCTTGATGTATTTCTAAACCACCATTTTTTCATAGGTTATTTTCCCCATTTCTTTTTTATTTGTCCATACTTTCCATTCAAATGCTTGCTTTYAAGTTCACCACTGGAAGACTGATCATGTGTTGTCTCTTTTAGTATTAATAATACTATTTCTGGTACAGATGTTCAGTGCATCTGCAAAAAAGGTAAGACTAAGAAACAACCCATTTACTCTCCCAATGGCAATCTGGGGATTTCCTAAAGCAGAATTACATGCTGCTGTTCTAGTAACTTCCATTGAACCAGTGGCATTTTGTCATCCTTTCTGTCCAGGTTGTAATGTTTCACCATTGCCTGCCCTGCCAAAATATTGTATTCATGATATAAATGGGTCAGAGAGCCATGGTTTTTGAGAACTCCAACTTGAAACTCTTGTACACCTTTTTGCTTCATCTGTCCCATGGTTACAGCCCTCCATCATTTTCATACTGCTGGAGCTCATGCTSTCTCCACAGGCTTTCATGTACACAGGATGCCGACCCTGCCTGCAAAATTCCAACTGTTTTCCCAAAATTAATTCACAGCACCACTGTGCTTTCTATGATGCTTTTCCTCATCTCCGTGTCTGGACACTTCTCAGAGACTCAATTTGTTTTCCAGACTTAGAACCTGAATCCATCAAACCAGAAACAGTTTCTTTCTTTAGGTTTAGGGTTTTTTTAGAATGGTTATTATTATTTTTTTCTGAAATATTTATCTGTCACATGTCAATATTTTGCAGAATACCATATTTCTCAAAGAAGCACACTAAGGTTAAATASTGAGCCTACTGCACTTCAATTAAAYGTAAGCTTTGAATGTRARAATTATCATTTRTASTAATACTACCTTGMTGTTTTTCTTTTTGCTGGCTTCTGCTGCTCACAAATACACTCAGGAGTAATGTTTAAATATTTTCCAGTTGTTTTGGGAGCTCATTTTTTCCACCACTCTGAGCAGTTCATTTTTCTTTCTGCTTTTGAGAGCTGTTCAATAATCATTCACAGTCAGAGTCTGACAGGTTGATTTCCCTCTCTCTGAGCCGATCCATCAATTTCATCCATCAGTTTTAATTGATKGATATTGTGCAACACAAATTTCTACACAATATTATATGCAATTTCACTAGATCATTCCTGAGTCTTTTTAGGGCACTATTCTCTTTGGAGAGGGAAAAAAAAAATTCCATCTTTATATTACTAGTAGGGAATAAACCCACAAACAGACTAACTTGTCTTACAGAGCATAGGAAGCCCTAGCTGCCAGCTTTCTCCTAGTGTCAGATAATTATTATTGCAGAAAATGGTCCCTGTGACATGCCGGGTGCTTGAAGGGCACAAAAAGTCTCTGTGGCCTGAGCTCCCACAAGACAGTTAAGGAAGCAGGTCTACCCAGTATCTCATCTGAGCAGGAGAATGGGATACCCATAGATAATTTTTTCCTTTACTAAGGAACAGATGCTAYACAAGGAAGAAAAAAAATGAGTCAGTGCTTTTGCATGATGTGTTACCAAAAATGAAAACGAAACACATGAAGCCACAAGAGTGACGACAGTAGATATGGCTGCCAGGCGGGGACTGAACTTTAATCTATGTATTGACCAGGTTATAATTCTCATTATAGGATGATGAACCGGACCTGCTGGGCTCGAGGCTTTGAAAAGTTGGAAAGAAGGGGAACGTTCTTCTTTTTATTGGTGCTGACATCAAAGGTTTTTCACTTTCTGGTCACCCTTGGAAATGAAACCTTAATGAGCAGTGGGTTCAGATCCCTTCCCCRGGTAAACATGTTTTCAAAATTAGAAACATTATTATAGCGGTTGTGATTTTAAATACTAGGACAGGCCAAGAGTCACAGAGATTTGAGAAAAAAACCCTGCCTTTTGTCTCTAAACGTGGATTGTATCACTGAAATGATTCAACTTACCCATACACCTGAGTATTTTGCTGATTAAGCAGCACAAGTCTACTAATGATATCCAAAATTCTTTATTTTTAGAAGGCTTTTGAGAAAAGTCCTTTACCCTTTGTCCTTTCTCAACTCAATACAACTGATGGAAATGAAATTAATATTTTAAATACCTTTTAATAGGTATTATAATTATTGAAATACCTGTAATCTTACCTATATGGGACAATACATGCGGACAATATTGTGGTGCATAAAAAATACTACAYAGTTGTGTATCACAGGAACAAGTCATGTAAAATATGCTGCCAAATAAAAAACTTGTTCAATGTATTTTTGTAAGTAAAGCATTTGCTGTACTTCATGAATTTTTTATTTTACTCTTGTCATCTTTCTTCTTTAAATTCTTATTACTCCTTTACTGTCCAGCAGCACCCAGCTCCAGACCCAGATGCCTCTCACACACCTCTGGSGATGGAGATTCYACCACCTYTCTGGGCARCCTATTTYAGGGCTTGACCACTTGAACARAGAAAAACTYTAATATCTGATCTAAATCTCCCCTGTCTCAGTTTGACATTTCCTTTATTCCTCAAATGGACATGGTGGTGCTCAGTCAGATGTTGGAGACTTAATGACCTTGGAGATCTCTCCTAACCTTAATGATTCTTTGATTYTGTGTTTCTAKAATTCTGATATTACCAGTTTGGATAAAAAAGAAAAATTACTGGTCTTCTAACTTGGATGMGACTTTATTTTTGGTTGTTATTGTATTGCTGRAGAAGGAAAAATGAAATGTGTCTCCTAAAAACCATATTAATAMGATTTATAAGTTTGCAAATGAAGTTCAGTTTTGATGAATTATAACATTGATGGAATATAAATCAGCATGAGAGAAGTGTATTTATTCAGAATTCTAACCTGCCCACACAGCACATGGGAGTTCTACTGTAAACATCTTAAATGTGGAATGGTTSTTTCCTCACTTGTCTATAGATACACATTTCCATACATTGATTAATACAGACTTGTGACAAAATCAAGGGGGTTCCAAATCTGAAGTTAAAAATTATTTCAAATATTACTACCTTTTTTTTTTATTTTTTTTTTTTTTTTTTTTTTTTTTTTTAATTTGTTATTTTTGTAACTCCACCACACAGACAGAAAGAATGGTGCTGGAAATAAGCATGCTACCCTTTGCTGGCCCTGCCTACACATTTGATGATGTCCCAGGGGCCAGACTGACATTGTAACATGATTCCAATTTTAAGTATCAAATTATGTGGTTATAGTCTCACATTAGGCACAGAATTCCTTCTGCATAGAGCTTCTGTTTTGGGGTATGAGGGTTTGAAAATCCGTCCATGACATCTATGGAAAACATGCCTCTCTGGATAATAATGAGTTGCAGACAGTTGCCACTTGAGCTAAAAYGCCTTGATTTAAAGAATTCAGTGAAAAAGGAGCATTTTGTCTCATRTTTGTGCATGACTGTCCAATTGTCYCTGARATCAACAATGTAGTGGTTCATTATGCTGATCACCCAAATGAAACTAAACCTCATTTAACACTTAGAAAAGGTATAAACTGCAAAAACAGGTTAAGGTTAATCTTTCAATAGCAGCTGGGGCTCAGGAAAAAAAAAAAAGGGAACATCCTGTTATTCAAATAGTATTTAGTTCAGATGTTATTTAGTAACAGATAGAAAACTTTCAGAAGTTAATTTTTTTTAAAGTTCTTTGCAAACATGCTAAATCAAAGTAAATAAAGGATCTAACTATTTATTTGGTTGGCAAGAATGAAGATCTCTGAATCAGACATTTTAGCATACACTTCCAACATATCAGMATGTCAATTACAGCATATTTTAGTGAAAAAGGAAGGGTTTCTCAGAGATATGCAACACTAGAGTTACTTTATCTGCGAGAATGAATTGGTTGGCCATGATGAAGTTATGTTAATCTATCTGAAATGAGGACTTGGCTTTATTCTGAAGTTGCCTCTTTGTTGTCATTTGATGTTCTCAGCAGCTGTTTCTCTGTTGATTGCTCCACATTTTGCTTTCTACTCCTTGACCTTTTGCCATCTTTCCCCTTCCATCCATCACCTCTGTTTAATTTTTCTTTACCACAATTCCACCAAAAGAATTTAATTTTATAATTTTATTTTCTWATTTCTTCCTGCTTTCTGTTTCAGCATATCACTCATACCCCACACTATCTCACTGTTATCTTTACTTCTTCCTCATAGCTAGCATTTTGCTAAGCCCTGCTTTAGTGCTATACTGCTGAAATCTCTTCATTTTCCTGTTCACTAAGCCCTTGTAATCCATTATCCTCTCCAGAATTCCTCTTGATAGGACAACCTAGCAGATTCTTTTCATACACCACTTCAGCTCCTTAAAATTCCCACTTTTGTGGCATTTAAACATGCATAACCTCAGAATGCTTTGCTGTGAGGTTTTCTGAAATATTTCTGTGCCCATTTCCTAAACTCTTGATGCAACATTTGTGCCTTTTTTCCTAGGCCAGAGTAGACTTCAGGACTGCAATGTTCGGATGTTAAATTCAGGTAAGACGAATTCCACTGTAACAGTAAGGATTTGATGGGCAGAGTACATGCACACAGTTGTGAGCATTTCAGGTTTGTCATCAATGTGTAGAGGTGGACAAAAAAACCAAAGTAGTGACATAATAAATGAAGAGAATGGAGAACAGTGAAAATATTTTATCAGTACTGTAGTGATGCAAACAGTGATATGTTCTCAAYAGCAACAATAAAAATAATAGAAGCAAACAGAGCTATCATTCAGTTCCTGCGGCTCCAGTTCAATGAACAAGTAGTGGAAGCTAAGAAGGATCAGAGAAACACAGATCAGAGCCACACCATCTCCTATCTGAGAGAGACTGAAGAGGCTCTAATTGTGTGCTTTGAAAGAGGT
This sequence comes from Malurus melanocephalus, assembly GCF_030028575.1. Classification (NCBI taxonomy): domain Eukaryota; kingdom Metazoa; phylum Chordata; class Aves; order Passeriformes; family Maluridae; genus Malurus; species Malurus melanocephalus. The sequence goes on along the minus strand of NW_026623258.1, from coordinate 2,294,583 downwards.
GATAAGAAGAGCTAAGATACAGGGGCAGAGGCCAATTACAAATATGGAGGAAGATGAAAAGGGGGTCTATTCTTCTTGCAGTATTAGAAAACATTTGGAGGGTGCTTGTGTGTGAAATCCATTCCTGACGCAGTGCCATCAAATGTATTTTTAGCTCCTTGGATATCAATGACACTTGTATGTGGCTGGAAATAATAGAGGGATCTTACAGGAGATTTGCAGCCTTCTCAGCAGKCAATTGCAGCTCAAACAAGACAATCCACCATGGATGAAATGACAGTAGTTGGACAGACCTATTTAACCTTGCATTCAATGAACTTGAAAGCTGGGAATATATCTGAATGTAAAACCTAATCTATCTAAACAAAACCAAGGAATAAACATGATCCACAGACAGCTTTTGAGATCTCTGTTTTAAATGTATTTATTTATGCACCTTCTGGTTTTGCTTATCTCCTCCAGGACGAACTGTTCCGGTTGGACTGTGAAGCAGAGTTTTACAAAGATRTAAAAGAAGACTTCTTTCCTTGACTGAGATGATGATCTGAATACAACCAAAAGATACTGAAGCAGGCAGATACAACAATACAAGAATACAGAAAGAATGCAATTCATGTATTTGCCAAAAATTAAACATCTTAAGTAATTTCATATCCTACTGGATCTTGTCTCTTTTCCAGCTGCCAAATCAAAAAGTTAAGCACCACTTGTTGATAAAATAGCTGCCATTACCTGAGGAACACAAGAAAACTCAGATAGCATCAGGCACTCATCTGATTAAACATTTAGATCTCCAGAGAGTATAATGCAAATATAGATATTTAGATTACCTGCAGACACCTACATCACAGACAACAGTTTTGAAAGGGTTCAAATTTTYCATGCTTAAGCATGTGAGCTAAGAATTTCCCTTCAGAGCAAGRTAATTCTATAACTCCTTCTGACAGTTTCCAGCATATCTCTTTGAATCTGACATTGCTGAGGAAAGACTGTAGCTGTTTCTCTAAGTCTGTTCTATTATTCTATAAARTCCATCKTTCRGTCTAAATACTAATTCATAAGGCAYGATTCTAGTGGGGCTGGAAAACAAATTTTAAAAATTCAAGTATATTCTCACATAGAATTTTCTCTCAGCAGGCTTACACAGATAGATAGTTGTTTCTCTGTACCTGAAGTGGAATAATTCCTGATGCACCCAAAAGTGTAGAATGTAGATTAAAGGAGAATGTGGAGGGTAGAATGAAGTTATTTGGTGAGAGATGGCAGAGTTTAAAGCAGGTAAATATGAGAATGTAAAATTTCTCCAAGTCTTTGAAATGGCAGTTGTGCTTMGAATTTCAAGTTAGCATTTTTATTATTCAGTTTCATGGGATTAACATCAAGTCTAATGTTGAATTTCACTTACCTGAGATTTATGTTGGGAAAGTGTTTGAAATTTTCCCATGACTTTCCAATTTGGTAAAAAATTATTCTGAAGTGAAGTTACCCATGGGCTTACCAACTTAGCTCAACTGGTACTGGAAATTTTCAGCCTTTAAACACTGCTGATGGACATCCAACTCAGCCAAAGCACAGAAGTAGGAYTAGATTGAAAGACCAAATGGTCAGCAGTTAAATAGACCACAAATAGGGTACTTTGGATGGGATTTTCCCCCTATTTCTTTAAAGTCAGGGTCCAYAGAGAGAAGGTGATGATAGTTAGGAGAGAGTAGGTCCAGAAAGCTAGAATGTGTATTATCTTTGGATGGCTACCTGGATGAAGCTATGTATTTGAAAAAGTAGAATATAAAGGGAAAAATGTCTGAGAAGTAGAAAGATGGGTTCAAGCAGGGATGGAACACAGAATTTAGGAGACTGAATGTGATTCACGAATATTCACACACCTAAARATGCCCAGAAATGCAGAGTAACTTTCATTAAGAGACATTCAGAYGCCCCTTGGTACAGAAAGATTGTTTTGACAAACAGGTTTGCTGTAGTAGAGAATTGGAACGACACAAACAGAAAAGCTGGTTTTTGTTCTTCTGGCAAAGAACAGAAATTAAACTAGTTCCAGGGGAAAGGGTGATGAGGACACCTGGGTTTGTTTGTACTTAAACATGGGCTCACACATAAAATGGGCCAAGGATAATTTTCTGGGTCACAGTCAGAGGGTCATAGCACAGTCCATTCCCAACAACCGAAATCTCCTCACTGACATGAAGTGCTCACATGCAAAATGTGTACTTGGAATGATTCCTGACTGGAAATGTGCATGTCTGAAATRGTGCCTGGGCACTGAACTCTGCTATTGACTCTTCAATTTAGCTGTGAGAAAAAGCAAGGCTCAATTGCCATCGTTTTGTTTCGTTTCCCAGCGTAGGTGTAGMCTGGGAGAGTAGAGTCCAAGGAGACCTGAAGATAACCTACAGAGAACTGCAGCGGAATGCCACGACCTAAGGACCTAGGATAAGCAGGGAGCAAAAATGCTGGGATTCCTCTCAAATCCAGGAGAGGTCAGATCTAAAAACATGGGAAGCACCTTACCTAGAATTATTTAATATTCCATCAAAGTTGTCATGTTTTGTCATCAAAGTGTAAGCAATGAACAAAAGTATGCAATGCTAGACAGAAGTAATGATATGAGATACGAATCTGAGRAAACCTGGAAAACTTTCTAGTCAGTTTTAGGTAAGGAAATGGAAATCAATAATTCTGCTGATTTCACAATGAAGCAGGTTTAGATTATGCCAGTTTAAGGGAAACAGTCAAGAAAGMATTGTTACTTCCAGTGACTCTTCTTGTGGAATTTCAGAGACTTTTGACTTCAAAAGAGGAGAATAAAGATTTGGCAAGGGAAAGAATATCGGTAGATTCTCGGTTTTTAATTCTAAGGAATCAAATAAATGTTCAGCCAGGAATAAGCAGTTATGAAAAGACATTGCTAGGCAAAAAAGTCAGATTAAAAGAATGGAAAAAGAATGYTATTTATTAATACAATACTACTTCAGAATTTCCATATTAAACAAGAGGACAAAACTCAAAATTAATAAATCCCAGCCTAACTGAATAAATCAGTATGTCAGAAAATACTACCAAAATAAACAGAATATTTACAATAATTAAGAAAAGATGCAGAAAAGAAAATAGATCTTGGAAGGTTGAGGGAAACCTGTCAAAACTGCAGCGGGAATGTATAAATGCTTCAAGAAAAAAACAAAGCAAAGGACAGAGAGGAAAAAAAGTAGTTGRCAGAAAGATCTTGTTAAACTTGGTCTGAAAATTAAATTGGCATCGATTCTGTATTAAGCTTGGGGCACATACAGCAGCTGAATTGCTGTGACACTTTCTGGGGATAGAGGTGCTTCACAATGACACTGCCATCAGACATGGGGAGCAACCCAGCACAAACAGCAAATCTAAAACAGACTGAATCCTATCTCATCTCTCTGTGGATCTAGAATATTGTCAGCATGGAAGAGATTGGAAAGTGACCCAGGAAGGAACTAAATGTTCATAAGAATTAGAATATTAGGAAGAGCATCAGTTTCTGTAGTTCAAAGGGGAAGGTCATTGGTTTTGGAGCAGACAGGAGGAACTGAACGCATTGTACTGGTGCACTGTTACTCACTAGAATATAACAGAAGTTACTGTTTATTTTCCCTGGTACTGCTGGCATTTCATGTAGAACACTCCCGGCACTTCTTGTTCTTTATATTCAGCAAATATGARTTGAAACTAGATGGTAATTGAAGGGCTATCCAAATCAATATGGAGGCAAAAGTCTGTTTTCAAAAGGAGAGAAAGCAGGCTGACACTTCTATCCCAGAAAAGTCTGAGAGGGCTATTACTGATCCCTGTAAATCCACAAGAAGAGAGAAGACTCTTATAAGCTTAAGGATGGTGTTGTTACAGGCCCAAAATAAAGAAGACAACTGTACATCAAGGCTGAGGGTTGGAAATTATGCTTTAGTTTATGACCCTTTGCAGAAGAACAGTGGCATTTAAGGAGCTAAACTTAAACATTTTTAGAGCCTAGYTTAATACATTTATGATCAGCATAAGAAAGCAAAGTTGTTTGTGATAGGAGGTAGTACTATGGTCCCAAGGATTTTGTTAGTCCTTTCCATTTGTTTTTTTGCTTCAGAAATGCTGCAGAACCTAGCTAAGCAGAAATAATTTAGAGAATGATGAAAATACACATTTTCTGCTTCTTAGACTAAAGTTACAGAGATCTTACAGAAAAACTTCTTTGTTTGCATACACCTACACCTAAGGTTAAACATTACCCTGAAAGGTGAAGCCACTCATTGCAACATCGGATGGTATTTTTTCCTCAAACACTAATGGGTTTTTAGAAAAAGACAAAAAAAATCCTAATCACAACCTACACCAAAAATTTCAGGGATGTTTCTAAAATAACCTATGTCGATGCCCGACAACTATGCAGAAAAACACACATTATTAAAGTCTTTGACACTGAAATACTCAGGTCCAGTGTTGAATTTTTTRTGCTTCATTACCAGATGCATGATTATATCAGGAAATGCACAACCACAGAGGAAGACAAAAAGAAAGATTTTTAAAGGCACCAAGAGAAAGATTTTCAAAGACACCAATGGCAATCTGGTGCCTAAGGGTTATTATATGACAATGTTATTCTTCTAAATTACCCCATAAACCCAAGTTAGTCAGCCTGCTCCCAAGAAGTATGCCAGTATAAGACACCGTGTTGATTAAAGATTTCAAATTATTAATTAATATAGAGKAATGATGTTTAAAATAATTTTCTCTGAACTATTTATTAAGGTCTGGAGCAAGTGGACAAGATTGAAGGAGATTCATTCCCACAGACTGTCCCAGCTCCGTTCAGCAGGAGGGTTTAGACACCTCCACTGACAGTCACACATTGCCAGGTCCCCTTTTGCTTTTTGCTGGCTTTCCTCCMAAATGCTCATAATTTTTTTCCCYTTCAGTGACGATTTYTATTAAGAAATTTTATTAAGAAGARCAACTTTCTAAATCACTGCTTATTARAATATATTTGATAGTTTATACCATTTCATGGCAAGAAAAGAATTACAAGGAATAGAAGGCATTTCAATGAACAGTTCAATGACAGCCGAATTCCCAAAACTCTCAGTGAAATTTGATTTATCTTTCTGGTATAATTTGGGAAATGTGATGGCCATGCAAAGAGCTTAATAATGCACTAAATGTTGTAAATGAGTGTTGACACTCTACTGGTAGAAAGTAGTAACTATTCTCACATTTTCAGGGTTGTGTGTAYATGTGTTTATTACTCTATTATTCTGTCATTACTCATGATAATTCCTATTAATATTTTAAAGATTTATTTTCCATTTGCTGRCTACTTACACCAACCAAGGAATGATATTCAAGTGATGTGGGGGAAAACCTGTACGTTGTGCTTCACTAGAACAGGCACAAATTCAACTGTGAAAAGCCCATTATGTCACAAACATAGTTAAAACCAGACATTCTTAAGTTACATATTTGATATAGATATAGATATAAAATCATAAAAGTTAATGATGGAAAGGATTTTGAAAAATGRCAGTAATTAAAATGAGGCTGCTGTGCTAAATATGAGTGTATATTTAACCAATTAAAATAAGTACCACAGTTGTTTTTTTTTTTCAGAATCAAGTAGCTTCCATTAAATTATAAAAAATTGATTTAAAAGGTGATTGAATGAAAATCAGTTTCCAATACTTAATACAGACTTGGGAGCTTAACTTTAAAAAAAACATTTGAAAAAAGAAATAAATCTTTCTTCAGCCAAAAGTTTTAGGACTCACTCATGTTCGGTGGTACATTTCATTTTTTTTGGGGGGGTGGGGGGTTGCATTTTAAAAGGCACCAGTGAGATGCTTTTCGTTCACCAATGTAATTGGAAAACTGTGGAATAAATTAGTTTTCAGAGTTCTTAGCCACAACAGTGATTTTTTTCTCAAGTACCTGAAATTACTTAAAGGTAGTAACTGCTGACGTACCATTTCACTGCATGTGAAATGTGTATCATTTATTGACTGGAAATTCATGTGAAACCCTGGAGAGAGGCTTAGAACAACTGTTTTCCATCCAGAGCAGCAGCTGCTTCCATGGAATAKCTCTGAGAAAGCAAGCAGTGTCATMAAAAATGCTTTGTCTTTGAATTTGCTTTCATTTTAGCTCAATGCATTTCTGCAATAACAGACATTAAAGAAATACACAGCATCAATTATTTCTGTATGAATAAATCTGCTAAGATACTAACTTCCTAGTGCCTTGCTACAATCCGATCAATTCTGGCTTTTAAAAAAAAATAGAGGGAGGGACAATTTTAGATTGTTATCAGTCATGACAAGAAGGCAGCAAAGCTCACTCAGAGGTGGGTGATTGATGGGCAGTGAGGGTGCTCTGAGCTCTGCCCTGCGCTGGCTCTGCTTGAGARCAGAAGCACTGAGTTCAAGATCAGCTCCTTGCTCTGCAGCCCTTGCTACACAGACATATGCCAAGCTGARCTCAGTCTGARGAAAGGGGTCAAGGAGCAAAGTGCATGGGATAAAATGAAGAAACATCAAAGTAAAGACACTCAGCATAAACTTGTTAACAGATAACGAAGGCATTAAAAAAAAAGAAACTAAATATAAAACTCATTGTAAACAACAATAGAGTTCATGTGTGATGCTCTCCACACAACATAAATTAAAACTGAGAGGAAGTCAGCATTTGTTCGTGTTTGATACCTGCAGTATAAAAAAGGGCACTGCTTGAAGCTCTGTATCACAAAAMCACGTGTGAATTTCAAGTGCAGTCTTGGTGTGATACATCTTCATATGATTGTAACAAGCCGGTAAAAATAGTTTCCCTAAGATAAAGATCATGCAGCAATGAGTGCAAAGAACATTGTTTTACTGAGTAGCTCCCTGATTTGCAAATGTTTTCATTGTAGGGTGGCAGTGGAAATGATTAGACAAAAAGTTGATTACTACACAGGCTTATCAGACCACTGTCAAAGGTTGCTGCTGCAGCSCCTGGTTAGGGTCACCCGTCCTCCAAAGATAGGATTAAAAAAACCCAGAAAAAACAGCTGATGTAAAAGACTTCTCCCTCTCTCTCTCTCTCTAAGGCATGAAGCATGATTTCTGTGGCACTTACAGGCAGGAAGAATGATTTCAAGGCTCGTCTTTGATTGGAGACATTGAAAATTAACATGCAAATTCAACTATTGTATAAGACAATTTTTTCATTTGCATGAAGTTAATTAGCAGAGGTGTTCCTTTGAAGCAGAGCAAATGAACAGACTAATGCACTCAGCCTCAGTTACACTCGGTACCAGAGAGAAGTCCCCAAAACACAAATGACTTGGAGGTTTTTTTAGAAAGCAATSAATAGTGGGATACTCATCTCTAACTCAGACATAAATGCCAACTAATTTGTCGAGATAGCTATGCAATGGAAAYATATTAATTAAAAACCTCATATTCTCTCATATTTTTAAACTGCAATTTTAAAACTTCCTGACATTTTCATATGCACTCTGTTAACTCCAGTTGTTATTTTTCACTTTCTCTTGGAAAAAGGTAGAATAAGGACTGTAGAAAAAAGAATCCAGCTCTCACTTACTTAAACATTAGAAAATAGCTCATAATCACTATAAAGTCCTGTGCCATTAGATATATAGCACCACTCTGCCACTTTTTCTTTATTAATTATTTCCTTTTGAATAGCAATCAGTGAATCCAGATGTCTGAACGTGAGAGATCTTAGCTGTGGCATCTGGATCCTTCACAGATTCCAAAAGTAAGTCTGTTATTGGCATTTAAACYGAATCACACTCGTGTAAGTATTTATACTGCCTTTGGCTTGCTGTGTTATTGTGCATTTATTAGTAAGCCGGTGTGCTTACATTTTGACTTGGGAATACTCTGTGCACTTTGGAAGAAATCCTATCCCCATTGAAGTCAATGGGAGTTTTGCCATCAGCTACAAGAGAGCCAGGATTTCATCCTTTGAGTTTTTGCTCACAGAGAGCAATAGGAAGGGCCTTCAAGAATCTTTCAGGCCTCTAAGATTTCATTACTTATGACTTAAGAAAAAAAAAATCTGCTAAGGGAAGAGATTAAGCCAAAAAATCCCAGTTGCTCTGTCTTTGTATTATCAGCACACTCATGGATCTCTGACTTGGACAAGGGTTGGCACAAAAAATGCTCAGATTGAGAGTCTCAAACCAAATAGCTGACAGCATGTAAAGGCTACTGAAATATAAAKTTTTTGGCCAAAAGTTACAGTCAGGATCTATTGGGATTACAGCTCTCCTAGAATCCTCTGTCTCAAAGCACTTATGTGCCATGTTGCCATGGACCCTGACAGTGGTGGGTTTGCATTTCTGCTCCCTTACAACCATATGCAGAAGGCACAAATATTTATAGCTAAAGATGCATCATAAAAAAAAAAAAGAGCAAAAACACAAAACCAAACCAAACCAAAAAAACCCATCCAGAAACCCAAAGCAAAACACTGAACCCAAATCTTTTAAACTGAAATTCACCATGTATTTAATGAGTTTTTAAATACYTTCTAAAGACAGAAAACTTATCCTAGAAATCCCTCTGCAGATTTAAGAATTTCTCCTGAACAAATGCTAATAGAAAGCAAAGTGTTTTGAGGCTGCTRGTCTTTTTCTTGAATTTTAAACTATTGTTTTCCATGAAAAGGGAATGAAAAGTGCTGGGAAAACTTCTGTGTGTTTTTCAGTGTCCTGGTTATTTTGCCAAAGAAATCTAGGGCAAATTTATTTTAGTTAAACATTTATTTCTTGACCACTGTTTCTACAAAGCTTGTTTTGCTATCCTCACCATTAACCATTTGTTTCTCTGAGTGCCAGCAAGTGTTGCACTATTCTGTCTACAAAGAGGTTTAAGGAAGCACTGTCTGTTTAACATAAATTGCAGAATTAGTTTTCATGGTTCAAAATCTTGGGGTCTGCAGCTTAATACAGTTTAGGTCATGAACCATTCCCACTGCTCTATAGTGAATCATAAAGCATATAAATCCCTGTAACCTCAAAGAAAAGAAATAATATGCAAGGTTCATGGCTGTAGGGTTTTTTTTTTTCATATGACTGAATGCTTATCCACTAGGAATAGAACGAAGGTTTAGTCGAAAAGCCAAGTTACCAGAGTAATTCTCCATGTGCTCACTCCCAGCTTGCAGCAAATGCAACTCAGTGTCAGGTTAAGTTCACATCTCCATAGGGTTAAGCATATGTATGTCAACAGCTAGATCAGTTCAGCTGACATGAAATAACTTCTGAAACCAGAATATATCGAGCCTATATCTGAGTTAAAAGCTGAACACCAATACTTAATTTTTTAATATTTTAATAAATACGTTATTTTGGTTATGGATTTCTTAATTGGAACACAGTTTGGTTACAATCTTTATGACCTACCTGCACTTTACATCTACTACTCCTAAAAGCTGCATTGGCAGTAACAAACGGTCAACATATTACTAACAGGAAAAAAAAATTATGTGAGGGAACAATGAATGCTGAGGGAAGAAAGATCTGCATATTATTGTTACAAAATGGTACTGTTTAGGAACTAAACCACACATTGACAATAAGGACCTGCAGGCTTATGTGCTGACTAATACAAAAGTAGGAGTAACCCTGTGAGATGCACTAATCTYATTCAGCCTCCTGTTCTTGGGCACTGATCTGGCAAATCTTTTGAGATTCTCCTATAGATATTATAAAGATGCACTTTCTTCCTGGGCATTTATCATCCAACTACTTCACCTGCAAGGGCAGCATAGCCACAGGAGTGAACACATGGAGCAGAACTGTCCATGCTGAGGATCCTGTCCATGCTCTGGATCCTGYCAGAGCAGGCACGTTTTGCAGATTTCAGACTAGTTTTGATCTGGTCCTACAGACAATGCAAGGACTGGAGATCCTAGGKTGCCCTCCTGCTTTAATCTCATTTCAAAGGAATCTAGTTTGTGCACTCCAAGACACCTCTGTGATGCGAATCAAAGCAAAGTAAGAGGGATGTTTTCTTTAGGAGCATGTGCTGCTCCAGATTCAGAAGTGAATGTAGTTGCATCTTKGGATCATCTGAAGTGATTTACTCCTTTTCAGAGTACCTACCTGCATCACAACCCACTTCTCACCCCTCTGTCTCTTCCTCATAACAGACATAKCCAGAATAATAGCCAGAAAGGAGTGACTTATCTTTCCTTTTACCCCTGAATCACTGCCAGCTGTCACTGAGAAGTTTGGCAATTCATGGTTGAATGATTTTGTTTCTTATTCTTTTCTTTTGCTTCTCCTTTTTCTTTTTTTTTTTTTTTTCCTATTTTTTTGGTTTTTTTTTTTTTTTTTTTTTTTTTTTTTTTTTTCTTTTTTTTTGGTTGCTTCTTTCTCATTTGTTTGTTTTTATTTCGTGTACTTAGGAAAGTAAAAGGGCCACAGTCAGTGGCTCTTCCACTAAAGAACAGTGAGATGAGGCATCATTTCTCAGAAAGTGCTATTTTAAGCTAAGGTTAATTCAAGGAATCACTATGCTATCACTATTATTATCATTCCCCCTAGAAACTGAAAAGATGGTGTTAGCCCTGTCAGTGCCACTTTTTCAAGAAACAAAGCTTAGCCCTTATTCTCTGCTTGCCCTTATCTAGGACTCCTTATCTAGGCAGGAATTTTGACACAGCAGCCAATGCTGGGCTTAGCTACACAGACCTAATATCTGAATAAAAGTAAAAAAAAGTTCTTCAAACTAATTTTCTAAATTATTGAGTAAGAGGAGTGGTGACTAGTTTGCAYTACATTTTTGCCTATCAGCTCAGGGACTGAGCAGTCACCTGGAAGCTGAGCAAAGCCAGATAGAACATGAACGGACTGAGGAGAGTCTGGAAATCCTAACTTCCATTTCCTGGACAGTTGGCTTAACTCTCTAGACTGTTATACACAAGTCTGATGCTTCCTCCAGCTGTACTCTTGGATGAAACTGTCTGTGACTGCTGTACTTTGTGTTGAAATAAATGCTGTCCATGTGTGTTAGAGGTGCTGGGAGACCACTGGTTGAACTGACCTCCCAGAGGAGCTGAGGCTGAAATGTCTTGTTTGTAAATCATAAACAGCCTGAAGGGAGAGAGCAGCACCAAGAAGCCAAGACAGTGATGCTTCAGGGAACATAAAACATTTTGGCAGCAAATTAAGTTTTCACTAAAATAACAACCRCTCACAAAACTGTAGGTGCCCAGGTAAGATTAATATAAACAACTCCAATGAGCTCAGTTGCTTAAAACCCCAACTGCATTCAATACTATGTACCCAAAGGTGGTTTTCTTTACCTTGCCCTTTGAAAGCAAATTGATGAAATTCAGGCTTTGGGCTAATCCGATGCACTTCTATGAACAGTATTCTACATGATCTCCCTGTAAAATATGAATGTTAAAACTAACCAGATAAGTTTGAGCAATGGGAGTTAACAATGTGAATGTTTCTGATATTTACACCTGKTTTTTTGTTGGTTTTTTGTGATTTGCTTATAGCTTACATTGTTTTTCCAACCTAAAACAATTAAACCCAAAGGAAAGAGAATAATGACTACAGCCAGTCTACAAAATCATTTAAGAATCTTGTGGTGTATAAAGACACCTAATGGAAACACCAGTTTATTTTTTCCATTTATGCCACTATTTCAAGCTATCCCACTTGTGTCACTTATACTACACTGCCTGGATGTCTTGAGGAATTCTTTCCCAGGAGCAGTCCTCTTTAAAATTCCAGCTCTTAACACTGCAACAATAGATCCATTTACATGACCAAAAAATGCAAAGGTGATATTTATTGAAATACCACATGAATTTTCTTTGTTCTTCCCAGACCAAAAAAAAATAAAATTAAAAGTTCAGGTGAAAACAAATACAATACTATTTGAATTACTTATCTAGTCTTGGTTTTCCAAAAATTATATCAGTGTGCATCTGGCATTACAATTGGCATATATTAAATGTTTCGTCTAAACAAAGGGTACTTTCTTTTGTTTATTTATATCTGACTTAAGTGTCTGAGTAAAATTCCAATATTGCTGTAAAACTGCTATTAATTAGCAGTACTGAAAGACCAAGATTTTTTTTTCCCTCTATTTAAATAATTTCTTGATTCAACGATTTAAAGCATACATTTGCTGCAGAGCAGCATTTCCTTATGTTTTTAAGAGTAATTTTACATGACTAACTTCAAGTAATGTCTGTGTTTTCCTGTTAGCAGCTCCATGAGCTCAGTGCCACGCAGCAGACAYATTTATTGTGCCGTGCAAAGGTTASAGCCAACAGAGATTTGTTATGTGCAAAGTCCAGGTATCTGCCATCTTAGCAATTAAAGCTAAGCGGTATTTCTTGCTGCTTCTTTATAATCCAGATGAGTTCAGGTAGAACAGCTTCTTTATAACTTCTGTGATAAGAAGTGGGGTAAACAGGAGGTTCAGGCAGTCACTGGTTTCAGGCTCGAGTTCGTTCACTCACTGACACCAGTTTTAACCTACATGCGCAATACTGATAAACRGCAGTAGAGTCAGCACTATTGATAAAGCTCCTGCTCTTATCGATACCCTGTACAAATACTTCACAGGACTTGCAGCTGAAAAAACCCATAAGCCTATTTGTCAAAGTTATTTTCAGCTGAAAACTTACTAMACTGCACTTGCACCTAACAGAGTGTACCCTGCCTGAGCACCTCCACATCCATATAAGAGAGGAAGTACCAGGAGATGGCACTGGGAGTGTTTTCAATGAAAATGGACCTGAATCATTTTATCTAGGACAGTTCCATTGTCTACCATGAATTAGACATCACAAGCACTCATCTCACCTCATTCTTCACTGCATGATAAAACTAAGGAGTGGAAAAAAAAAATCACAGTAGGAATTATAGACTAGCTGCAAAGAGAGATAAACAAGTGAGCAACTATACACTCATCARCAGGTGTTTAATTGCACTCCTGACTAAGTACAGAAAAGAACTGACTTATGTTCCACTCCCAGATGATACTCTTAGCGTTACCAGGAACCAGTACAAATTAATTAAAATCTCATTATTATCAYGCTCATTTTTTCAGTTGTCAGAGCTTTCATTGTGATGGTTGCTCATTACCTGCAAGACCACCATACTCTAYAWGTAACTGGTACTGAAGTAATCCTTYTTCCRAAGAATAGGTTCCCTTTAATTTCTTGTGACAGCTGGTGACACAATGGTGGCTCTGCCCAGCACTGTTTCATGGCTCAGATATGTGCTCATATATAAGACCATGACAGACCTAACRGGATCTCAGTTTTCCTTCTTCCCCAGTACCAGTTTTCTAACATTACAGACAGGTAGATTCAGTGCATGTTCATTCCTTTCATCCCAGGAAAGAAATTAACAGAAGAAAGAGAGTGACACCTTGGCTCCACCCTACCAAAGGATCAGGCAATTGGAAAGGGGCCAAAAGCAAATTATCTCCTCTTACAGAATCCATTKCTATGGCAGGCAGTTATTTATCATGGCTACATGGAACTGACAGTTAAGAACATTTAATCCCTGAAGGATTTAGGGKTTTAATAGATACACTATAAACATTGTGTTACATATGTAATTCAATATAAATATTGTRCTACACTGGATTTTGGTTAAAAAGCACCAACATGAATGATAATTCTGTTAGCAATATTGGAGTTGTTATTGCTATTTGAGTTTAGAAGGTRTTTTCAAGTCTGAACTATATCCCTGTGTTCTGAAAGGAAATTTTTAAGAAATGGCTTCAGAATACGGAGATATTTCTGTGACATTACTGGGATTTAAAAGTATCTGATTAACATAGCTGAAGAATGTTTTCAAAAGCTGCATCTTTTGAATCTGGACCACCCAAAATACATTTGTTTCTTATGTTTGATAACAACTTAGATTAAATGTGACATAAATGTTACATTTCCTTTATATATTTTAGGGATTCTATGCTACTTATGCAGTTGAAATTTTAATTTTCCAATTTTCTTACAGAGGAAGTAAATTAGTTTAACAATTATAGATATATTATGTATCTTTTGTCTTGATTTGYGGTAGTAACAATCCTATAATCCAAACTTTGTACAAGACAGTACACAAGTTATGGGGTGGTGAGCATTGAAAGGTTGATCCCTTTACTGATTTGACCATAGAATTGCACAGAAAATTAAGCTGKCATAGAAGTCAGAATGCCATCTGGTCCAATCACTCATTTAACAGAGCTGAATTCATAATCAGATCAGGCTTCTTAGAGCCACATCCAGAAAAMTTTTGAATAATCTCTAAGGATGGAGATTTCTCTGCCTCCCTGGGAAACCCGGGCTACCATTTGATCATGCTCCTGATGAACTTTCTTTTCTGYGTGTAACTGAAGTTCCCCTTATTGCATTTTATCTCCCTCAGTCTTTCACTGTCCATCCCTTGRCAGCRTGCARCTCCACTTTCTCAAAGATGCACCCWTAAGGTAGCTGGAGGCAGCAACAAGACCCTCTGTAGCTCTGTTTTCCTAAGGCTGGACAAACCCARCTGTCCCATATCACACATCACATGCTCCAGAGTCCCAACCCCATTATCAGCTTTACTCCAGACTCTCTTCAGTTTGTCAGTTCCTCTCTTCTACTTCAGAGCCTCAGGACTGGACACAGCATCTCAGATGTAGTTTTAGGAATGCTCCATAAAAAAGGAAAACAACTTCCCTGGACCTGACGTTGTGATTAAGTTCAGTTATTTTCATTAGTCTGAGTCCTGGAATTAATACAGGCCAAGAAATCTGGTATTTATAGAATAAATTGCATGATCAAAGAGTGCCCACAGATATAAGGTCAGGGTCAAGATATCAATGGRTAAATTTTTTAGGGCAACAGATATGTTTTTAGCTCCATAATAGTCAATTGTGACAAAACAGAAATATTCCACTGCWATTAATAGAAATTCTTTAGCAGACATGGACCAGTGCTCAGGGTAAGCAAAGGAAAAAAAATATCATCAAATTAAAGTAATGATAAAAGTATCTATATGTCTGACTCGGGAAAAAAAAAAGTAAGTTAGTGATTAAAAAGGGCCAGGAAGATAATGAATGCAATTAACAGCATTGCTTGGTAATAATGTACAATCATTAGCAATGCAGCAATCTTCCAGRTAAATCCTGGATTTTAAATTTCTARATAYTTCTAGTGTGAGTTAGTAAATAATTACAGCATGTTTACCACATTCAAGGGGCAGTCTCCCAAGTTTTGAGGTGCTGGTTTGCAGATTGAGTTAAGTTCATTTGTTCTGCTTTRTCATTGATCAGGTATGCTGTTTATCTTCAGTGATTTACTTCCTGAAATTACTATGACTGTGACTTATTTTATTGATTCCAAGGGAAGGCTGATGTGAGAAGTCACATGGATCAGCATCATTACTCCTTAGCCTATTTTCTGTAGTCCTGCTCATGAAGCTTGTCTGCAAAAGTTTGGGTTTTTTTCCCTTGAAAATTACCAATATATCTTACCATTCCTTTGTTTGCAAGGACCCTTTTATCAAGCCATAGCTTTATTARGTTTTAGAACATTCTTGAAATGTGTCCTCAGTTCCTCTGGGCAAACAGACTTAAGCAGCACACATCAGCACCATCTCCTATGAGGGAAGAATAGAACAAATAAATATATACTTCACAAGGATCTATGAATCTCTTATACAGTAAAACTTTCCTAGAGCAAGCACACTTAAGAAATTATAATTATCGAGTCTTCCTCAATTCTGAAGCAGCTGGAAACAACACATAAATTGGATCTTGCCATCCCAAAGTTGCTTTTAGTTTGATAGAAAAGGACAGGTACTGCTTTACATGGTGCTAAGTATCACTTCTTTTTAGTTCTATAGGATTTTTGGCTATTTAAGGTGAAATAAAAGTTTTGAGACAATKTCAACTCAGTTCATAAAGGTGGAAGTCTTGTGAGATGAACTTTTCTGAAAAAAAACATCGGTATCACAGCGCTGCCCTATCCCTCATTTGGCAATTAAGTCAGATTTCTGATTCAGCAGCAAGTACAATTACAATTTTTTGCTATATATTAAAACCATAAATGAAAAGAAATTTAACAAAACTAGGCTRTCTCTAGCTCTATGATTTCAATGGCATYTATATGAATATTCTTATTTTAATGYAAATAATGTGATAAATAAATGTTAAGTTTGATATGGCACTGATAAAGATACCAAATATTATTCTACCTAATAAGAACTAAAAAAAAAGGTATCGGAAAGACATTTTGGCATAAAAATGTAAAATAGGCAAGATTTACTTGCTTAAGAGAGAAATCTGGAAWGTTTCCGTGACCTCAAAACCCATTAAGTTCTGAAGTTTTATGCAGCTTCAAAGCCTGTATCAGTGTATTACGTACATTATGGTCATTCTGGTGCAAGAATTTCTGTGTCTTACTSTAAGCATCAAAGCCAAGAACTAAGGCAGATCAGGAAAGAGTCTAAGAAGTTCCAGGCTATCAATTACTATTCATTGAAAATTTAAAACTGGAACMAAAATCCACTATGGATATTTCTACTTTATTTAGCAAAAAATATCTCGAGTCWTTTGAAGTTCCTGGAAAGTTTCTAAATTTTAATGAAAAATTATTTTTATACTCATGTTTGATTTTCAGCTTAAAAAAGTAATTATTTAATAAATTAATTGCTCTCAAATTGYTCCAATTTCTGTTTTGTTTTGTTGCTTTTTCTGGGGGTGGGGAAATCCCCAAAATGCCAAGACTGATTAGAAAAACATAAATGTTCAAAATAATATTTCTCAGTGAAACAATCTGGTTCCAACTCTTTTTTTTTTTTTTTTTTTAATATATATTTTTTGAATACTGGAAGAACCTGGTACAAGTTTGACTTTCAGTCTAACTGTTTTTTTGAGGAATCACAGCAGCTTTTCTCTGTGTCCCTTGACAGTGCAACTGGAGGTGAGACTGTAGGGGAGAATGATCCAAGGAAAAACAAAATACATTATTTGAAGATGATGTCAGAGTAGGAGAGGAACTAAACATGTGCCTAAGGYTCCCCATCCAATTGCACAATCCATGGTGAAGGCTGTCCAATCACCTCTTTGCTCCTTACCCATGGTAGCCAGTTCAAAGCTACTGTACTTATGAACTTGCTTATATTCAATATATATTCATATTCTGATTTTTATTCAATTTATTGAATAAAAATATTTATTTTATTCAATAATGCTGTATTTTATCGATTAATTATTTGTCTGTCTTTTAGGACTTGACTATTCTTGCTACCAAAGATTCCTGATAAGACCTTTCGGAGGTATCGCACATTGTGCAACTCTTGACGTGGGGAAGGGCGGAGATGCGGAGATGGACAGACATAGAGAATGATAAGAATTAGGCAAAGCAAACACTTCAGGGCTCAGATCAACAGATAATGCTCAATTTCAGACCACATTGACCTGTTCAGCTGCAAGATCACCCCGACACAGAGCACATGCAAGAAAACTGTTTACTTCCATGAACTGCTATGACCATTTGAATGAATGTGGCCCTCAAGCTCTTCCTACCTTTTCTAGTCCCCTCCATTATCCCATGGAACAAAGAAAATTGCAAAAAAATTGAGTAATTTCTACTTTCAATAACCTYCCTTTTACATTAGGGCAGTGACAATGTAATTTGTCCAACAAAATATCCAGAAAAGTCACTATGTACAATTTCCAGTCGAAATGAAGGCAGGTTCCTAAAGTTTCACAATAGCATTAATTGGGAAATAAGATATTCAGAATGATTGTACAGAATAAGATATACATATGAATAAGATTCTCTTTAAATAGAAAATATTTGTAATCTGTGGTCTTAAAGTACATAAGAACATTGTAGTGTTACATTCACTCTGTAAAATGGAAAGTGACACAGAAGCATCAACAATAATTTGAAGTAGTTAGACCTGAAAATCTCCACTTGTAATAAACACAGATCTGATTTTCCTATACAGATTAAGTATCATTAGTTTGTGTTGACCAAGAGAATACAATACCATGTAGTTCATACTTCTAACTTGAAGCTCTTAATATAGCTGATGACATTTTTGAACTCAAACAAAGGAAAGGACAATTTTCTTATCACAAGCCTCACTTAAAATCCAGACAGAAAAGTTATACTAAAATTATATATACTATCATATTTTCTCTCTGATGGAGGTAAGTTTYCTAACAGCGCAATAAAAGTGTGAATTTCCTTTAATTGATAAGTAATCAAAATTATAAATTTAATTTGAATTTATTTGCTGCCTTTTAAACAAAATAGAATATCATTGTTCCACTCATGAAATATCAAGCAAGGTAACGATATTTTATTTCACACCAAAAAATCATTTATATCTGAACATTTTAAGAAAAACAGCAGAAGGAAAAAAACTCCTAAAACCAACCAAATTTCATATGAAGCCTGTCAAGTTATGACTAAGTTGTGTAAGACAGCTGGTGAAAGCAATAGATTAGATCTGMTGTATCATGAAGTTCCTTTCTATGRCCAAGCCCTTATTTTCAGAAGCATTTGTTATCAGTACTGTACTTTCTTCATAGAAGAAGATTGAGAAAAACCTCTCTAGAGTATAAATGTAGTTTGTAGATGAGGTTTCTTTTATTGAGCTCATRTTTACCTCCATATGCCATGGATCCAGCAGTGGCAATCTTAGCAGATCATCATCATTTAGTACTCAAGACAATACTGGTTATCTTAAATGCTGGTCTCASCACATGAAGCATTTCAAGGTGATAGATATGTTCAGCAGCACGTGGGAATTGGAGAGATCATTTCATTTTGTGCACAAAGGGGTTGTACACAAGCTGTGCATAATTGCACCTGGAATTGCACTCATTTTGAAGACAAGTGGCTGCCTCAGTACTTGGAATCTATTCTAAACCTACAAGTGAAACACGCTGTTAACAATACCCAGTTAACCATACCCAATACCCTTATGACTTCTTAGCTGGGAACATTCCCTGTTACTGTATAAAGAAATCTATCTAGGAAAAAAACGATTGTTGTAAGAATTTATATGGAAATCCATGGAGTAGTATTTGGAGCCACATTTGTTCAGCCTGTTTAGGCAATCCTCATTGCAGGTCCATGTAGAGCATAAGAGGACTCAGTTTTGCACTAAGGCAGTTGAGCTTGTACCAGAAACTTACAGTGTACAAGGTCTGAATGTGTTTTACATGGCTTAGACTACAAGGAAAAGTAAAGTATTTGAAGCAGAAGTCTCCACCTGCCCAGAAATACAACTTTAYATGACAGAGAAGGGAAAAGTCAAGAGCAGACTGAATGCCAGGAAAAGAGCTTAGCACAAAGCCTGGATCRGGAGGCACAACTTACATAATCTTCTGGATGTAGCCAAGCCCTGGGTGAAGAGGGAGTGAGTGTCCAAAGAAAAGCTATGCTACCAAGCACATTCTGTCTTTCAGCTGTGGCTCTACCATCTTGGAAGTGTTGATTCTACAAACGAATTCACAGCTGAAAATTTCAATGGAAGGCTGACAGGCATATGGATGCCCTTGTGTAAGTCTGACAGTGCAAGAAGATACCCAAAGCAAAAACTTTTTTGCTCTGGGGACTTGAGAATCAAAACCAATCTGCAGCASAAACAATGAAGAGCCAGATAGACACTGAAAATCTCTCTGCTTTTTACTGTCCACACAGTATTAGTAACACATGTAGTACTTTTCTTGTTGTTTATTGTGAAATCCTTGCCCCAGTGAATTCAGTGGGAGTTCTGCCACGGACTTCAATAAGGACAAAATTTTCTCTCAAGGCTGGTGTGATTTTCAGCCTTTCTTTTTCMCTTTAATACAGGTGATGACAAAATCCTGTATTTCAATTCCAAGGATGGATCAGCACCCTACAGTAATTAAAACTGCTGTAGTATATCATACTTATCTAGTACATTGTGTGAAAGACCATAGTGGAGAAACATTTTTTGCTTTATGCTGTATAAAGWGCTAAAATTTACCAGAAGAAAATCYCCAAAACAAACAGCTTTAAGGTATTTTGACTTAAAACCTACTTGTAAACTAATCTCTAAATGGATGAAAATATGTAKGGAGCTATCTCAGTACACAGTATASTTYTCCTGCCTAYCTGAAGTAGGATTTGATCATTCATTAGAAAGAGAACTAGTGGCAAAGCCCAAACACACCCAAATGAACAMCTCAAGTGCTCATATGAAAGAGCAGGTTGTGTTGGAAGTATGAAAAGCAAGAGTATGTTGTCATAAACTTTGCTGAGATTTGCTGGGAAAGGGGAACCCCAATCTATTCCATTCCTATCAGTCAATGGCAGTGCCAACAAGAGATGCCAGGAGGCTGGAATGGGATCACAGGTCAGCAGAAGAGCACCTGAAGAGCAGCACRAAGGAATTGCTGCCACTCCAGCCAGTAAATCTGCTTCACCAGGGGATTAATTTAAAGGCCTCTGTGAAAATGCASATAGGACTGGGAATGAACAGGAGTTAAGAGATGTACACACAACTGCAGGGCTATGATCTCACTGGCATCATGGAGACATGGTGGGATGGCTCCTGGGACGGGACCATTGGAATGGAAGGATACAGGCTCTTTAGGAAGGACTGGAGCATTGGAATGGGAGGATACAGGCTCTTTAGGAAGGACTGGAGCATTGGAATGGGAGGATACAGGCTCTTTAGGAAGGACTGGAGCATTGGAATGGAAGGATACAGGCTCTTTGGGAAGGACAGGCAGGGGATGTGAGGAGGGACTGTCACCCTCGATGCCAATGACCAGCCAGAGTGCACAGAGCTCAGCCATGAGCCTCAGAAGAGGAGCCATCCAAGAACTCARGGCTCAGGATTAAAGGGAGGGCAGGGATGGRTGACATTATAGAGGGGCTCTGCTACAGGCCACCTGACCAGGAAGAGTGAGAGGGTAARKSCCTCTATGGACTGCAGCAGCTTCATGCTCACAAACCTTGGTCCTCCTGGGGGACTTCAGGCACCAAACTATTTATTGGAAGGATAACCAGCAAGGCTTAAGCAATCCAGAATGTTCCTGAAATCCAGTGAGGATAACTTCCTTCTCCATGTGACTGAGGAGGCAACAAGGAGAGGTGCTGTGCTGGACCACATTCTCACCAATASAGACTGGTGAGGAATGTGAAGCTGAAGGGCAGCAACCACTAAATGGTAGAATTCGAGCCTCTTRGGGCAGTGAAGAGGGTGCTCAGCAAACTCAGTATCCTGGATTTCAGGAGAGCAGACTTTGGCCTCTTCAGGGGTTTGATGAGAGCCCACCTGGAGTCCTGTGTTCAGCTCTGGTGCCCCAAACATTTGAGGGATGTGGAACTGTTGGAGTCAGTCCAGAGGAAGCTAMAAAGATGATCACAAGGGTGGAGCACCTCTGCTAKGGAGACAGGCTGGGAGAGTTGAGGTTATTCAGTTTGGCAAAGAAAAAGCAGTGGGGAAACCTTACTGTGGCCTTCCAGYAYTTGAACAGAGCCTATGAGAATGAGGAGGACAAACTTTTCAGCAGGGCTTGTTGTGACAGAAAAAGGGTTAACAGCTTTAAACTGAAAGGCAAGGTTTAGATTAGATATAAGGAACAAACTCATTACTGTGAGGGTGGTGAGGCACTGGAACAGATTGCCCAGAGAAGCTGTGGATGCCCTACCCCTGTAAACAATCAAGGTCACAATGGAMAGGGCTCTGAGCAACCTGATCTAGCTGAAGTGTCCCTGTTCATTGCAGGCTGGTTGGACTAGGTGACCTTTAAAGYTCCCTTCTAATCCAAACTATCCTATGATTCTGAGATCTTTAAGGTCCCTTCCAACACAAACCATTCCATGATTTTATCGTTTGCGCTATGATTTCAAATTTCATACAAATRGCCAATGACAAATATCAGAAAAGAGTTTCAGAGAATTCATTCTGTTTGTAAACAGAGACAAGATGTAAAATCTTTAACAAGTTGAATATAATGATTAATGATTAACGTTGCATGATTAATGTTGCAGTGTAACACTGTAAGACTTTTGAGAAAAAACAAATACTGGACTAGCTTAAACCGTGGACATCAGCTTCTAAAAGTTTCTGAGCCCTTCTACAGTAGAAAATGAATATGTTCAACATTCCTAAATAGAAAAGCCTTTTCCAGATTATAGATTTGCACTGTGAGATGGAAAAACTTGATACCAGAGCTTTTTTCTTTTTTGACATATGCTTTTATGTTTAAAAGAAAACTGTGCATAGATATTCCAGGTAAGACTGCATTCCTTAAACAATATATGTCCAGTGCACAGATGCATAGACAGTGTCCTGAGCAAAAAATAAAAAAAAAAAATTCTTTTCTTGAAAGGGTGGGAATTTGATTTTTACTTGAATGTCTAAAATTTACAAATAGGTCTGTTAAGATTTTAAGTGACTATGAATTAAGACCACTCAAGTGCTATCAGATCTGCATAATCCAAAAGRTTTACCTATGCAGACACCCACAGGGTTCATTAAGTGCTGCAAGGAGGTTGTGGCTTTTTTTTCATGCATAGCTTGTAGGGTTGGGGCCAGAGCTTAACTAACTGGCAGGAACCATAGAAAGTAATAATGTTAAAAACCTCCAAGATTGTTGAGTTTGTCTCTTCAGAGACAATTAGATGATTTAACAGGTTTTGTTTTCAATTAGATTATATAGCAGGTTTTGTTTCCACCTCTCAGCTCCTACTAAACAAAGTTTGTGATCTACAGATCAGGAATTATATGGATTTCAATAACTGAAATTACTACAGTTCTATTCTGAAGATGATTACTACTTTTCCTGTATAGTCATTCAGTTGCTCTATTTGCCCTAGTCCTGCATTGCCATATTGAAGAAATGGGAATTTACCCATGGAGTGCCTAACTTTAAGCTTCCTTCCAACATGTATTTATGTAAGTTTTCATTTGGAACAATACGTGAATCTCTCTACCATTCCCACTTACCCTGCTTTGGTCAGCACTGCTATTCCACAGCACACAAACTCTTCAGAATGAAACTAACTCAAATGCTAGCAGACGTTCAGGCCATGTGACTACCCTAGATCTAGTTTTAAATAATCCTTCCTCCCTTGAAATCTATTGACTTGGATATTGGGTCACGAGCACCACTTATTTAACTTCACACTTCTGCTCTGATTGTGCCACAGGAWTTGTTGATGTGGAGGATTCTCTCATCCTGCACAACAGGCACCAAGGTGAAACTACAGTGCAATGTTTTCTTATGCACAACTCTGCACCATGGGCCTAAATGATGTTTTAGATGACAGAGGGATGTGAACTTACCCCACAGCCCCATCCATACAAATTGCCCAGCAGAGAAACTCAGTCTCACCACTAACATTGGTCTATGCCTGCACAGCTGGACTGTTGCCGTGTAATCTGTATGGTAAAAGTCATCTATTTTGGGAGGCCCAGGTTAACARAAATTCTACCTTTTGCTTTGTCCCACTATTTAACAAGTCTCAGTTTGTTCTTTCATCGGTAAAATGGGCACATGTTCTGATGTAAAGGGCAAATCTCTCTGATGTAAAGGGCAAACCTCTCTGCTCTGACACTCATTGCCACTAAAATGTGCAGTGGGTATTTTAAGCAATAATAACTAGTGGAAGGTATCATGGGCCAAAGCCCATGACAGGAGGGTGAAACTTGATGATCTTTAAGTTCCCTTCCAACCCAAACCATTCTATGATTCCATCATCTGCTACTGAAAGTATTTCATAGAAGATGTTTTTATGCTCCGCTTTTRTGTAAGCTACTGAATTATGACCAATTTCATGTAAGAGATGATATTAACTTAGTCTAAAAGATGTGGAGGTGATAAAATTGACCTGTGATTTAGTAAATGATCTGAAATGAAATTTTGACTGTGTATTGAATAGAGAAGTGTTGTAAATAGATTGAAAATTTTTCAAGAGTTACTTTAGGTTACCTAAAAAACACTGAAAGTGGCTTCAGACCACGTGATAAATGTGACAACCCTTCTGGTGAAACTCTCCAGCACACGCACCCTCATATTTTATTGTGGGTTACTCTGAATTACCACTTCTAAGGAAGGAACACCAAGTGTGTTTCCAAGCATCCAGCTGAACTTGTGGCAGTTTCTGCCACCTGGTGGCAACCGCTCAGCTTAACAGAAACACAAACTAAGAACACATCGAGGCTACACTCTCAAGGACGAAGTAGGAAAACAGGCACGAACTTTTGTTTTGAGATGGCTGTATTGAGCCTCCCTTGTTTTTTCAAGTTTGTTGATTATTACAAAAAAAACCCAAAAAAACAAAACAAAAAAAACCCAGCAAAACTTTCAGACTGACTTCAGGGAAAAAAAAAAGTGTTATATAGATCTTGTTATATGGAAGTTTCAGAAGAGATATTGATTTTTCCAAGACAACATAATAGAATATGATTATTTTTGTATCCCTAATTTCTCATWGCAAATGCCATTGTTTAAACTATTAACYTTGGATWATCTGGATAAGACAATCAATTTATTGTGAGATTTATCTTAGACAGAGGTGCCTTCACTCTTCATTTTTAGAACTCTGCAATGTACTGTATTTCTGCTGTCACCACTCACTCAGACCTCTGTGTTACCTACAGCTTCGCTTTCAAAGCTATTCATTTAAAAGACTAATATAAATGCTGTGACAAGTAATGCTGCAGTGTCTTTTAGAAAAGCATTTCATACATAAAAGTCATATAAATAATCAGTGTTTTCAGCAATCAGAAATCAATTATGTATGTGTTGGTTTTCACAAGCATTAAGCTGAGAAGGGATGGAACTGAGGTACCTCTGCCTAGGATAAATTTCTCAATAAATGGATTGTCTTATCCAGATTATCCAAGGTTAATAGTTTAAACAATGGCATTTACAATGAGAAATTAGAGATACAAAAATAATCATATTCTGTTTTCCTGGAAAAATCAATATTTCTTCTAAAACTTTCATATACCAAGATCTATATAACACTTTTTTTTCCTGAAGTCAGTCTGAAAGTTTTGCTATTTCTTCTTCCCATACACTTAAACATGTCATGAACTAACCCAATCCCACAGGAGACAGTTTCAAAGTACTCTGTTATGACAGACTGTCCTATCTAAAAATGAGGAAGTATAATTTATCTATTTTAGAAAGAGTGTTATGATATTAATATTCAGAAACCATCTTAGCCAAACTAAGGGCAGATCCAGAACAGTTGTTTGGATTAAAAGTAGGATATGTGCTGCCTAATTCTTCTCTCCCCATGTGGAATGAAAACAGTCAGGATCATCACATAATTCTTTGTGAAGGTCAGGTGCTGCAAATGGGATTCATTCCAGTCAGCACACAGAACCAGCACCATGAATCTTCAGCTATTTAGTCACCCCAGAAGGAATCATTAAGGAGAAGATTAAGGTGTAAACCCTTCCCTTTCTATATTGGGGAGATACTCTCATCCTTTTGTAATCTGTGCCTCTTACCTTCCTTGGGGATAGGTGATTATCTGTCTTGGTTTTTTTTTTCCTACGTGGAATTCAGGAAGACTTCCTTTTATTTTAAAACTCATGAGAAGATGCTGATAGTTCCTCTCCGCCTTTTGTATGGTATCCTACAGACTGCAACCTTTCCCTGTCATTTTTCTACTGCTCAAATCAAAGCAAATACATATTTACCACCTGCCAAAAACAATTTAAGAAGTCTGCARACTAATTTTRGTGTTTATGAATGTCCACATTATCCAAACGCCATCCTTAGGGTACTATTTTTCAGTATGCCCCTCAGTTTTTACAATAAAGAGTAACTTTACCTTTTTTTCCCTGCCCTCAAAACCAGTTTTTCTAGATGTCAGAAGTTAGCTGGAACTGTGATAATGTATTTGAATTTAACAAGGTGCTCTCTCACACAGCACTATGTTCTACCTCCTGGCAGGCAGCTGGCAGCAGAGCTTCATTTATGACATCGAGGAAAACTTTTACTTTCTTTATATTACACTTCATCCTCCCATGAGCACAGAAGACTTTTTTAATTTTAGGTGTTCATTAGCTATTTTAAAGCATATACAGAATCACAGAAGAATTTTCCTGAGAAGAAGGCATTTCTGAGTGGACGCAGACACATTTTGGGACACAYCTTGTTCAGTAGTTTGATACAGACAAAGAACAACCTGACGTTCACTTTAGGGTTTTTGTGTTAGTTCAAGATTTGTTAAGAGAGTAAAGTCTCACATAAGAAAATTATTTTTCAATTGTATTTTGGTCAATAAAATATAAAAAGTACTGGAGTTTGTTAACTTTCCATACTGGATAAAACAGGAAAAATATTTAATGAGTTCCTCACCATAATGACAAGGAAGGAAAACATTGGGCATAACAACGCAAAATTTGTAAAGTTCAAGAAAGTGAAAAAGATGAAAATTCAGAGCTAGCTGTATTACTTTCATAGGACACAACACTGGGAAAATCTCCTGAGATCTAGTACTAATCAATGTGGATTGTGTAGTTTCAATAGCATTTTAAAACATCTGCAATTCAAATGTAAACACTGAMTAGGTTTTGCAAGTTTGGTGAAGTATTTGATAAGGATGTTCCGGGACATTGCAACACTGATTTCTGCTTTGGGCTTTTATGTGCTTCCCGATTGCTTCCAATAACCTATAGTGACTCTCCAAGGCTCGAAGGTTCTAGGAGGACCTCACTTCTGAGATCTGGCAGTGTTTTATGCATACTTTCATAGTCGTTTCACTAGGACACTCTCCAATGTGGATTGTGAAGTGCCTAGGTAGGAAAAAAAAAAAAAAATCATACAACTCCTGAGCAAACAATGCATCAAAACCCCTACACAGTGTCAGGAAAGACATATTCTTTCACTGGGTGAAATTATGTAAATTTCAAATTTTGGAATAAACCCAAAAGTAGCAAAAAGCTCTTTTCCTTTCAGGAAAAAATGCAAGAAAGCTCCAGTATCCTACTGTCGTTCACAGATCATCTGGTTACACCTCTGTTCTTCTTTCTCCTCCACAACCCCATCCTACATCCCAGCACAACCTCAGGCCAGTGGGGCACACTGTGAGTATCTGCACAAACAAGTGGGGCAGCACTCTGCACTGTTAAGATAAACTTTTCTCAGCCCAGAGAATTTCTTTCTGCTAACGGGGAAGAGTGATACCTCCCGAGGCCTCTTCAGGCAGCTCCAGGAACTCCTGCGACCCACGGAGCTCAAAAGCTCACGTGACATCTTATAAATGCGACACCTGCAAAGTGCAAACGGAAAGGAAAAACAACGCGAACCACCCAAGCAAACACATAAATCACAGCTCCACAAGGACAGCGAACCAGAACACAGCGGCCCCGCGGGGAGGCGGGACCGGGACTCGAACCTGCGTCTCCAGCCCTCAGCCCGGGCTCTCCTCCCGCGCGAGAGGCGCCAAAGTCCCGGGCGCTGCCGCTGCGCATGCGCGTTCACGGGCAGCACGTTCCGGCCGCGCTTCGCGCCGCCATTTAGGGGCTTTGGCGGGCCCAGGACACGCTCGGCGCTGTTGCGGCTGCGGCTGCTGCTGAAGGGCGCTGGGCACTTCTCTCGGATCCTGCTGGGCGCCCGCAACTTCTGCCGGAGCCCCGCTGGCCGAGCCCCGCTGGCCGAGCCCCGCTGCCCCAGCCCCGCTGGCCGAGCCCGGCTCCTCTCAGGTGAGTTCGGCGTCAGAGAGCTCCGGTCAGAGCGGCTGCGTTGGAGCTTCGGCAGCTCAGCCGGTATCTCATGCCCTGCATTTGGTTGCATTTAAAAGCCCTTCTGTTTTTCCATGAGTTGTCTGTAAGTTAGTGGTGCATTTTGRTGGCGGAAGAGTTGCGAGCAAATGCAAATGTGTGAGCACTCCCGCTCAGAAAGTAGGTCTGTGTGGTGTTTCTCTGACGGGTGTGTTTTTTCTGAGCTTCATTGAAGAAAGAATAGCCAGACCATGCTTTTAGGAAGGTGGATTCGGTTTTGTAATTTAGTTTTTTTTGTAATCCTAAGATTGTAGTTAAGCTAAGTATGAGGAGCCCTTCCGTGGTGTGCTTATTGGGCAGGAGGAGGATTTAGAGAGTTTCAGAACGGTTTGTATTGGAAAGGACCTTAAAGTTCATCCCCTTCCAACCCCCCTGCCATGGGCAGGGGCACCTTCCACTGGACCAGGGTGCTTAAAGCTCCATCCACCCTGGCCTTTAGCACTTCCAGGAATGGGACACACCACAGCCTCTCTGCACAGCCTGTTCCAGTGCCTTACTGTCCTCACAGTAAAGTATTTCTTTGTAATATCTAATCCAAACCTACTCCATTCGAGTTTAAAGACTTTCCCCTCTTTGCTTTTGCTCCTCGACTTTGTAAAAGGTCCYTCTCCAGCCTCTTCAGTATCGGAAGGTGCTATAAGGTCTCCATGGAACCGTCCCTATTTCAGGCTGAACCGCCCCAGCTCACTTAGCCTGTCTCCAATGGAGAGGTGTCCAGCTCTCTTATCATTTTTGTGGTCTCCTCTGGACTCTCTCCAGCCAGTCCATGTSTTTCCTGTGCTGGGACCCCAGGGCTGGATGCAGCACTGCRAGTGGGGTCTCAGTAGGGCAGAGGGGYAGAATCACCTCYCCTGCCCATGCTGCTTTTGATGCAGCCCAGGKGGTGTTTGGCTTCCTGGGCTGGGAGTGCACAGTGCTGGCTCACACTGAACTTGTCAAAAAATACCTCAAAGACTTTGTTCTCAGGGCTGCTCTCAGTAAGAGTATTAGTACAAGAATTTAATTTGTGTGTATTTTTCTAATGGTTTTTCTATCATCTTTCCTTGTAGAGAGATACAAAGTTATTAAGTTGCTGTGTTTTCTTCAGAAGGCATGCTGTGAATGAGTAAGCCTTAAGTAGTGGAAAGGTGAGTAAACAGCAAAAGGCCATTTTGTAAACTGTAGAAGTGTGTGTCAGTGTGATGCTGTTACTCTGGCTGTGATAACAGGCAAGCCAATGTTAATACACAAATTGTTTTAATTTGTTGAGTGTCAGTGCAAATAGGACGTTGTTTCAATGAAAGGGGAAGAAAAGGGAGCAGAGAATCAATCAGTCATGCCCCTTCAAATATTTGAGTCTGTGTAGTGATCAAGTGTTTCTTCCAGGCAGACAGAACCAATTCCTGAAGCTTCTTTCAATAAAAAGYGCCCAGATTTTCACTTCCTGTTACAGGAGAAAGTGGAAAAAAGGGGTCCTGCTTGAAGCAGGGATCTGTTAGATCTGGATTTGGTACTGCTTTTACTGGGAGGGATTTTTTTGGTGGCTGGTG